>NC_086451.1:295758756-296058756 GCF_028390025.1 Pseudophryne corroboree
AATCTGATGCTCTGTTGTTGTTCATACTGTTAACTGGATAAGTTATCACAAGTTATACGGTGTGATTGGTGTGGCTGGTATGAGTCTTACCCTGGATTCCAAAATCCTTTCCTTGTAATGTCAGCTCTTCCGGGCACAGTTTCCTTAACTGAGGTCTGTAGGAGGGGCATAGAGGGAGGAGCCAGTGCACACCAGTAGTCCTAATTCTTTCTTAGAGTGCCCAGTCTCCTGCGGAGCCCGTCTATTCCCCATGGTCCTTATGGAGTCCCCAGCATCCACTACGGACTACGAGAAATAGATTTACCGGTGAGTAAAATCTTTATATATATATATATATATATATATATATATATATATATATATATATATATATATATATATATAATCAGAAACAAACGAGGCGGCACTCAAAGACTTGAAAAAAGCATCAAACGTGTATTTAGTGCTATCATGATAGCACTAAATACACGTTTGATGCTTTTTTCTAGTCTTTGAGTGCAGCCTCGTTTGTTTCTGATTGTGTACTGGGGTGACCCCCCGGGGGAAGGCACCTAAGCAAGCTGGTCCGGAGGGACTTCTGGAGTGCCGGAGTCAAGTGATATATATATATATATCAATTTCTCATACGTCCTAGAGGATGCTGGGGACTCCATAAGGACCATGGGGTATAGACGGGATCCGCAGGAGACATGGGCATACTATAAGACTTTGAATGGGTGTGAACTGTCTCCTCCCTCTATGCCCCTCCTCCAGACTCCAGTTAGATTCTGTGCCCAGGAGAGACTAGACACACACTAGGGGAGCTCTACTGAGTTTCTCTGCAAGACTTTGTTAGGTTTTTTATTTTCAGAAAGACCTGCTGGCTACAGGCTCTCTGCTTCGTGGGACTGAGGGGAGAGAAGTCAGACCAACTTCTTCTGAGTTAAAGGCTCTGCTTCAGAGGCTACTGGACACCATTAGCTCCAGAGGGTTCGATCACTTGGTGCGCCTAGCTGCTTGTTCCCGGAGCCGCGCCGTCACCCCCCTCACAGAAGCCAGAAGAAAGAAGCCGGGTGAGTATTAAAAGAACAGAAGACTTCAGTGACGGCAGAAGACTTCAGAGTCTCAGAGGTACCGCGCAGCGGTCACGCTGCGCGCCATTGCTCCCACACACCAACGGCACTACAAAGGTGCAGGGAGCAGGGGGGGCTCCCTGGGCAGCAATATACCTCTCCATGGAGCCTGGCTAAGTATGTATACAGTGCATATGCACTGTATACGGACCTCCGCCAGCATAAAACGCTAAAATAATAGCGGGGCTGAAGCGCGCCGAGAGGGGGCGTGGCTTAGTCCTCACAACATGATACAGTGCCATTTTCTCCACAGTCCCCGCCAAAGCACTGTGTACAGATTAGCAGTGTAAACGAAGGGGGGCACAGTGATATAGTGCATAATAGAATAAAATATAGAATTATCTTAGATATTAAGCGTGTAGTCATTGAGTTGTGCATATATGTCTGTGTTTTCCCTGTCAGATATACCCACTATAGCTTTTAGTGCATATGTGTCGACATGTGTGAGTGCTCTGTTGCAGACAGCTATGGGAATCTGTCGGCATCGCCGACTCCTGTTGGTACTTGATTCAGTAGATACAGTTTCAGCAGGTCGGTAGTTGTATGCTTTTCAAAAGTAAACACTGTATGGGAGACACAGTAGTATGTGGGTGACCCTGTCTGCACCAACTGTTATTACTGGGTGTGAATTAACATGCTGTAACTAACTTATACCTGTATATATATTTATAGCTCGAGCACAGACATGGTAGTATTTGTGGGGAAGTGATATTAAAATTACATATGTATACTTCCCTCGGACCCCTCGGGGTCGCAAGAATGTTATTTTGCCTGGTTACTACTCCCTGCTGTCGACGAATACTAGGTTTTCTGTCGACCATAAGGTTTCCTGGTTAGATCCACAACTGGGGCATTCAGTACATGGTCATACACATTCAGAACACAATGTCACTAGGGACCCGGCGGTTCCGGACAATCCGCTTATATGCATGATATATAGATAGATATATATATATATATATATATATATATAATGTGTTTATATGTGTATTACAATATGTATATTCATATTACGATTTCTAATGAATGCTGAAGTAAAAGTATTCCTTCTCATGTGCTGGTCGCTCTGTTGATAAAGCTCTAGGTCGGCCGTGACGAGTTGGTCTCAGATCCTCACGAGGAGTCCGAGTATTTATTCTTTTCCCGCCGCGGATAGAATACTGTGAAAGTCAACTCCTGGTCGGCACGGGGCCCTGTCACAAAGGATCGTATACAGGAAGCGAAGTGATATTTTATTTCTATGCTTTGAAGTTATTTGCACTGCATGCGTATGGGGGAGTGCTTGTATTCGGAAAGGCAACCGATAAAATTACCTTAGAGAGAGAGGGGATGTTTCTTATGTTGGTTCTTCTCTATAACATTGCGGCAGGCTGCCGTGCGACTACAGGAGGTGTGGCCGGGGGAATGCTGGGGCTGACTCTGAGAGATACTGGAGTTTTTTCCCCTGTGACGGTGTACCGCTGTTTGGGGATGCCTCAGTTAACTCAGTCTCGGCGAATACCACTGGTCAGTCTACCTTCGTGAGTTAGATTCCCTCACAACGGTTGGTGATGCATTCTTTTGTGGGATGCAGTCATTTTAACCGGTTCGATACCGTTCTTTTTTCCTTTTCTGTGCAGATCGTGGAAGGTGAAAAGGTAAGAGGTCTGCAGCCTTGTTAGGTTCGCAGAAGCGGATATCGTATTCTGTTTCTACCACATCCACCGCATGTCGCTGGGTCTATCTGGCTGGAGCCCACATCGGTGGGAACTCGTCTAATACTCTTCAGTCAGTCTGGGACTGGACTTGGACCTGTGAGTTAATAATAGAATCCAAAGGGGGACATACTGGAGTTTACAGATGATTCCCCTCACTGTTTTTCAAATAGATCTTACCGATTCCCCTCTGGAAGGGGAGGTAGTATGCGACGCCATACCAGAGTTTCTTCAGGTTCAGGACATGGTCCTGCTGTCCCTGTTAAAAAACAAACAAAAACAAAACAAAAAAAACAAAGATTTCTACTTACGAGGTTGAACTACAGGATGGAATCTCTCAGGCCAGGGAGCTCCAGCACGTAAAGGTAGAAAAGGGTTTAAATGTGTTTTTTCTCCGCATTCAGCTTACCTGGGTTGATATCCAGGATTGTCTTTGCCATTTCACCGGAGTGATGGCAGTATGATGGTTTTCTTTCAATAGTAAGAGCCATTGTTATTCTGTACTGAGACGCTCTCATGATTACGGCGAGGTCAAGAAACAAGTGGTGCAAATCGTTGTTTCTCTCTGACTGTTTTTCAACACAGGGAATGGCTGTTGTTCCCAACGACGCAGATGTCGGAGGTGGTTATCAGTGTAGATACTCAACGGTTGAGGTTCTCTGTTTTCCTGTGGAAAGAGGTCTGAGGATCCAGAGTCGGATCAGATTTGCAGTGACATTCCATCAATATGTTCCTTGATGAAGAAGATGGGTGCGGCCTAAGAGGCCTTTTCGGTGAGCAGGTCTAATGCCAGAGTGGTTTTCACGGGACCAGTTGGAAATGTGGTCCGGGTCTCACCTGCACATGCACCGGAATATAATCCTAATGGCCAGGATATCGCTCCTGTGGTGTCTACACAGTTCTCACCTCCTAGAGGGACGAAGGTTCAGGATCCAGGATTAGATCCTGGTGTCCATGCATTCAGATCTCCGAGGCTGGGGAGCAGTCTTTGCAAGGGAAGTATTTCCAGAGGAAAAGGTCAAGCTGGGAAGCTTGTCTGCAGTAAGCTTACTTGAATTAAGAGCTATTCAACGAACATATTCTTTGTGATCTGCCCGTGTTAATTTTGTCGGACGACTTGACAGCAGTGGCTTGAGTAAGCCACTAGGGCGGAACAAGGAGAAAAGTGGCAATGGCAGAAGCTGCAGAAGTTTTCCACTGGGTGGAAAGACAGGTGAACGCTAGATTAGCAGTCTTCGTTCCAGATGTAAACGACTGAGAAATAGTTTTCCTCTGCAGACGCGATCTCCATCCGGGAGAAATACAGTTGTCATCGAGAAGTTTTCACAGAAGTGACAAGTCTTTGAGGAGTGCCTCAATTGGACATGTTGGCGTCTCGCCTCAACGAGAGACCTCAGGGATGTTGTTCCAGGTCAAGGGACACTCAAGCTATAGCAGTGGACGCCCTCGTGACACCTTGGGTGTTTTCAGTCGGTCTGTGTGTCCCCTCTGCTTTCACTCTTTCTGAAGGTGATAAACGTAAGAAGAACAAAGGTTCAGGCGATCCTCATTGTTCCGGTCTAGCCAAGGAGGGCTTGGTATCCAGTTCTTCAAGATTTACTCATAAAAGATCCCTGGCCTCTTCCTCTACGTGAGGAACTGATACAGCAAGATCCGGGCGTGTATCAAGACTTCCCGCGGCTGCGTTTAACGGCGTGGAGGTTGAACGCCATATCTAGCCCGAAAGGGTATTCCCAGTGAGGTCATTTCCACACTTCTTCAGGCTAGAAAAGAAGTAATGGCAAAGCCTTATAACCGTATTTGGTGGAAATGTGTCTTGGTGTGAATCCAAGAAGGCTCCTACGGATGACTTTCAGCTGGGTCGTTCTTCTCCATTCTTTGCAAGCAGGTGTGGTTGCAGGCCTAAAGTTAGGCTCAATTTCAGTGCAGTTTTGGCCTTAAATTTTCTTTCAAAAAAGAATTGGCCACCTTTCCGGAAGTTCAGACTTTCGTGAACGGAGTACTGCACATCCAACCTCCGTTTGTGCCCCCATTGGCACCGTGGGACCTTGACGCGGTGTTGTGTTTTCTTGTGTCACAATGATTGGAACCTTTATGGAAGGTTGTGTTCAAATTTCTCTCTTGGAAAGTGGTCATACTATTGGCTTTGGCGTCCGCAAGGCGGGTGTCGGAAGAAGCGGCTTTGTCTCACAAGAGCCCCTGTTTTATCTTCCATGTGGATAGAGCGGAATTGAGAACTCTGATAATAGTTCTGCCAAAAGTGGTTTCTGTGTTTTGCAGAAACCAGCCTATTTTGATGCCTGTGGTTACTTAGGCATTGGCTGACTCAAAGTCTCTCGATGTAGTCAGGGCTTTGAATATTTAGGCCACCAATTTGGCTCAGATTGGGGAAACAGAGGCTCTGTTTGTCCTGTATGCTCCCAGCATGATTGGGGCGCCTGCGTCTATGCAGTCTGTTACACGCTGGATCTGTGATACGATTCGGCGTGCTCGTTCTATGGCTGGATTGCCGTTACCGAAGTCGGTGGAGACCCATTCTACTAGGATGATGGGCTCTTCTTGGGCGGATGGCAGAGGAGTCTCGGCGGTTCAACTTTGCCGAGCACCTGCTTGGTCGGGTTCAAACACTCTTGCTAAGCTCTACAAGTTTGATACCCTGGCTGATGGGGACCTCATATGCTCAATCGGTGCTGCAGACTCTCCCGCACTCTCCCGCCCGGTCTGGAGCTTTGGTATAAACCCCATGGTCCTTACGGAGTCCCCAGCATCCTCTAGGACGTATGAGAAAATAGGATTTTAATACCTACCGGTAAATCCTTTTCTCTTAGTCCGTAGAGGATGCTGGGCGCCCGTCCCAGTGCGTACTGTGTCTGCAGTTATTGGTTATGGTTACACTCTTGTGGTGGTTCTTTTCTGTCAGACTGTTGCTGACGTTGTTCATGCCATGGCATGCGGTGTCTTATTATTGGTTGTGTTGACACACAGGTTGTGTTACATATTCTCTCAGCATGTGGCTGTGTATTTTTCATGCCGTTGGCTGGTGTTCTATTGAATGCCACGCTCTGCGGTATGTTCGAGGTGTGAGCTGTTATGACACTCACCATGTTTAAACAATAAATTCTTTCCTCGAAAATGTCCGTCTCCCATGGCACAGTTCTCTAACTGGAGTCTGGAGGAGGGGCACAGAGGGAGGAGCCAGTTCACACTTATTCAAAGTCTTATAGTGTGCCCATGTCTCCTGTGGATCCTGTCTATACTCCATGGTCCTTACGGAGTCCCCAGCATCCTCTACAGACTAAGAGAAAAGGATTTACCGGTAGGTGTTAAAATCCTAAAATATAAATATATATATATATATATATACTCCTCGCTGCAGTCCGGCACTCTCTCTCCACCTGTGTATTTGCTCAGGTGCCTTCCTCAAGGAGTGATACTCCTTATACAGCCAAAGAAAGAAGGCGGCACTCAGAGTCTCAAGAACTTAGTGAAAACCGACCCGTGTTTATTTCATTTCACTGAAATGAAATAAACACGGGTTGGTTTTCACTAAGTTCTTGAGACTCTGAGTGCCGCCTTCTTTCTTTGGCTATATATATATATATATACACACACACATTTTTTTTTCCCCATAACACAGCCAGCTCTGGTGTGTACATTTCATACACTACAGCTTTTGGCTTTTGTGTGTTAGGACACCTTCGATTGCTTTCTAATGTCTTCCAAAAGCAAGGCTCCCAAGGAGGTGTGTGCTTCTGTACTGTGAAATTTGTAAAACCTTTGCTAATACTCTCTTCTCGGGACCCAGACCACGATAGCCTTTGTGTCTGTTTCACAGCTGTCCTTCACCAATGGAATCCAGTAAGGAACCTGCTTTGACGTTGACTCGTCTGCTCCTCAGGCTACTCTGGCTGCCAGTACACTTCTGGTTACTCTCAATCTCCCCAATCAGCATCCCCATCCATCGGCATTTGAAGCTCTGTGGATGCAGTCCCTGTACAGACTGGCACAAGTGTCTGCGTCTTTCCATCAAGCCTGCAGTATGACTGGGTAGGCCTCCACCCGGGGACGCCAGTGTGGGGAGGCTGGCTTCTGCTTTACACACAGGTTTGGATGGGGGCCATGACAGATGCCTAGGTCATAGATGTAGTCTCTCTCAGGGATTCACACTGACTTTTTATATATATATATATATATATATATATATATATATATAATTTATTTTGCTTTTTCAAAAGTAGTATAGATGTTACAAACAGTTCAATATTGTATGAACACATGGACCGCCAGAACAACGTATCGCAGTACATCAGTATAACATCAACAATGCAGAAAGAAAATGAAAAATTATATATGATTGATCCTTCAAGGAAATAACAATTTTTTTCATTATAGATCAAAAGATCATCAATAATCTGTTCAGTTGCATAGACAATAGAGAAAGTAGTACAACAAAATACAATGAAACCACAACTTATATTAACAAGAAGAAAAGACAAAACAAAGGGTAAAGGGTGGGAAAGGATAGAGTCAGGAGGGGGAATGAGTGAGCTAACCAATCGCATCTAATTGCAAGTGCGATGTCTATTCAGTGAAGTGGTCTACAGAGGTAATCAGTATTATGGTGAGTCTAGTGGGATCTGGTCTTTGTAGGTGGAGGTAGATTTAAAGTCCAACCAAGAGGACCACTTAGCGATATAATCAGGGTGTTTTTCCATTACTGAATGAAAAATATCTTCCATAGTTCTATAAAATTCTATTCTATCCTAGTCAAGCCCGCCAAACCTCCATCTGGCAGCCACACCTCCCCCAGTACCCGGCACAAACAATGGGTTGTTAAGAAATGGAAGAAGCAGGGAATTTGACGAAGAAAGACCCAGAGTATTACGTAGCACTCTCCAGAGAGCCAAAGTGGGTCCAACCATCAAATGCGAGGAGCGGCCAATGGTCCTAAACCAGGGTACTGCCTGCAAATGTAGACCCGAGGACCAGCTTTCCAAGTCAACTAATTGCTTAGAGCTGGCACCATGTCTTGACCAGTCTAGGATCCTATGCAAAATCGTGGCCTGATAATATGTCGATATCATGGGTAACTGTTGGCCCCCGTGGGCTCTCCCATAAAATAAATAGCAATGTTTGAACCTGGGTTTCCTGCCACCCCAAACAAATCGGCTAATTGCCTTATGTGTGTTTATCAGAAACTGGTAGGGGAGTTTCTAGGGGATAGTCTGGAAAAGATATAGTAACCTTGGCAGTATATTAATTTTCACAATACTCATACGGCCTAACCAGGAAAATTTCTGCGTAAGCCACTGCATCATTTCCCCACGCAACTTACGCAATAAAGGGAGATGATTTAAAGTGACTGTAGTAGATAGAGAGGAGGGGATTAAAATGCCTAAGTATTTAATATGAGTGGGGTACCAGGTGAAGGGAAACACAGCCCCCAGGGATGAGACTAAGTCAGTAGAGAGGGAGACATTAAGAGCCGTTGATTTAGTATAATTAATCTTGAAATTAGATAATGCCCCAAAACGTGAAAATTCTTTCAGAAGATTAGGTAATGATATAGCAGGGTTTGTAACGACCGCCAGGAGGTCATCTGCAAACAGTGCAATTCTATGTTAATTTTCACCTTTCAATCCTGTGATATTAGAGTTCTGGCTAATGGCTCTAGCTAGCGCCTCCATGCAGATAACAAATATTAATGGTCACAATGGGCATCCTTGCCTGGTCCCATTAGAAATGGTTTTTGGGTCAGAGAGCAGTCCGTTTACCCTCACCTGTGCCGAAGGAGCCCGATATAGCGCAAGAATTTTTTGCAAGAACACCTCACCTAGGCCCAGGCGCCACAGCGTCACTTCCATAAAGACCCAGTCTATGCGGTCAAAGGCTTTCTCAGCGTCTATGGAAAGAAGCATCATAGGAGCCTTAACTGACCTTGCATGAGCTATCAGGTCAATCACCCGTATGGTGTTGTCCCTTGCTTCCCTACCGCGAACAAAACCAACCTGGTCAGAGTGGATCACCTCTGGCAGTAATAAACTCAAGCGGTTCGCTATGAGTTTGGCATATAATTTAACATCTAAATTAAGGAGGGAGATTGGCCTGTAACTGGATGGCAATGATGGATCCTTGGTATCCTTAGGTATGACTGTGATGTGTGCTCCCAAAGACTGATTAGAGAAGCGGGTCTGTGGAGAGACTGAGTTGCAAGCACGGAGCAAAAGAGGGAGAAGTTTATCTTGGAACATTTTGTAATAAGTTATGGGAAAGCCATCGGGGCCCGGACTTTTACCAGATGGGGAGGACTTCAGGGCGGTCACGAGTTCACTATCTGTAAAGGGGTCTTCAAGTGCTAATGTCACATCTGCGGACAGTGATGGGAATTTAATTTCTTCCAGGAAGTCCTCTACTGCCTTCTCATGTACTGACTGCTCACAATGGGAGCGCTGCAATGTCAAATTATAGAGATCAGTATAATATGTATGAAAGATCTCAGCCATCCTAGTATCAGAGGCATGAGGCACACCAGATGAATCCTTAATCTCCTTAATATAAGTTAGTAATCTTTGAGCTCGTAGGACATGGGCAACTATCTTCCCAGGTTTATTACCCCACCTATGAAATGTATGTCGACAGCAGCGAAACGCTCTGCGGGTGCCCTCGTTCAGTAAACTATTTAGGGATGACCGTGCCTCTTGTAGCTCCGCTAACACATCAGAAGTAAGTGTAGATTTATGGGTGAGTTCTAGTCTTTTAATTTTAGCAAGTAGGGCATCACGGCTTTCAGTTTTTTGTTTTTTGAAGTGGGAACCCAGTTGGATGCATTTACCCCTAACCACGCATTTACCCCTAACCACGCATTTATGGGCTTCCCACACCGTCACTGGGGAAACCTCGTCAGTCAGATTAAGATTAATGTATTCCTCAATAGTGTTTTCTATTTGGGCCCGACAGTCTGTGTCTCGGAGAAATTGCGCATTAAAGCGCCATCGCCACTGACGCGGGGGAGGGTGGCGTAAAGATAGGGTAAGATAGGAGCATGGTCAGAGCCAACTATTTGTCCTGTTGTGGCATCCACAAGAAAATCTAGAGAATTGTGGTCCACACACAGATAATCTATACGGGTATAGCAATTATGCGGATAAGAGTAAAACGTGTAGTCTCTGTCATTGGGGTGGAGCAGTCGCCAGGCATCTATTAGTTGGAAATCATGCAATTGGGGGAGGGGGGGAAGGGAGGTGAAGAAGAAGAAGAAAAAAAGGAAAACACAAGAGGGAAAGTAGGGGGAACAGACACAGACAATGAAAAACAAAAAAAAATGACTGTTAGTAGAACAGCAATACTCTGCATCATTAGTCATGGGAAACCATATATGGCCCATGATCTACAAGTATACAGCAGAGCAAGGGGGGTCATAGGGGAACTGGGATGCACCACCATTACATAGCATTGAAATATAAAATAAAAGTATTCAGCAAATAGAGCAGCTCGAAGGAAACCGAAAACTGGATTAACAAGACTACGAAATCAAGTAAAGGGCTGAAAGTTCCAGCCCGTAATTGTCATCCCATGTTATCAGCGCCAGTTGTGGCAGCCGTGACAGCCTCAGACACCTCGGATGCGTCAGCCCTTTGTCGCCTCCTAGTGTTGCGAACTGTCTGCCACTGTTCCGTACGAAGTGGAGGTGACATTGAAAGTTCAAACGGGTCCAGCCAATTTGGAATAATTGGGGCAGGGATGCCTAAAGTTGAACAAAAGTCCTTAACGCCTTCAAATTCCTGTAAGACCAGAAGGACCCCTTTTTGTAGGTCGCTTGAATGCACAAGGGGAATCCCCAGCGAAATTTTATGTCGCGTTTTTTGAGTTAGTCTGTGAGGGGGCGGAGAAGGCGTCTCTGTTGCAGGGTAGACCATGAGAGATCCGGAAAAATTTGTATCCTATGACCATCAAAAGCAATGTCCGGAGCACGTCTGGCTGCTTTAAGAATCTCCTCCTTTTCCTGAAAATAGTGTAGTCTGCAGATAACGTTGCGCAGTCTTTCCGTTGGAGCCCCTCTAGGACGCAAGGCCCGGTGTGCCCTGTCAAACACTATCTGGTAGTCGGAGTCTGCACCCAAGAGTTCATTGAATATTTTGGTCAGAGCAGGTTCAACGTTTTGGGGAGCGACGTCTTCAGGCAGTCCCCGTACCCGCAAATTATTCCTTCGCCCCCTGTTTTCAAAATCTTCGAGCCTGCGGCCCATGGTTATCAGAGAGCGTGATTGGCGAGAGATGAGACCATGGAGATCAGATACCTTAGAATCCATCCTCTCGGAACAGTCTTCCAATGTTACCACTCTGCGACTTGGGTGACCTCAGACTGAATGGAAGAGATACGAGCTTGAATGGAATCCTGTATCCGTTGTTTCATGGACTGGAGGCCCTGCTGCAGATCTTGGCGGGTAGGGAGAGACCGCAATTTGGAGAGAGTGGCAGATAAATCTGAGGATACCACTGTAGGTTTGGACGTTGAAATGAGAGCAGGGGACCCTGCAGCCGCGTTGTCTTCCATGACACTGGAGGGTAAAGAGGGGGTTGGCGAGGTAGAATCGGACATTAGTGGTCCAAATAGTGTACGAAAGGCTGCGGCTCAGGAGGTGTTGGCTGGAGTATTTGTCAGTTTCTTGGAGGGACGTTGTCTCGGCATGAGGCACGGTCTTAAGCGTAGTCAGAAGGAACTATCTTTGAGCTGAAGATCGACATGCAGGCGATACATCACATGTTCCCCTCAGCGTGGCCTGGCTAGGTCATTATAGGTCAAAGCTCAGTCACCATACCGTGAAGGGGTGGGAGTTGTTACTTCAGAGATCAGTGAAGCAGCATCTGACCATCCGGAGCAAAGAGCAGAGAACCGTTCCGGCACTGAGTTGTAGAGCTGAGTGATCTCCCTCTCCAGCAGGGCATGGAGAGCGGAGCTGGCAATGTGAGAGTGCCCCGTAGGTGTCAGTGTCCAGTCTGGAGGGTTCAAGGAGGTCCCCTGATGAGGTAAATCGCCCCCAGAGCCAAATGAGTCAGTGCGCCGACCACTGCGCCAGATGTGCGCCACCATCTGGTCCCGCCTGAGACTCAAGGCCGCGGCTTCACCAGTGGGGCTAGGTCACGACTTATGGGCTGCAGGTAATAGGGTCTGGAGCTTCGGGAGTGGGGCAATGGGGTCCCAAGAGGTTACTCACGAGTTCTAAGGGCAGCTTATTAGCAGCTCGGGGTCCAGAGCATGCAGGGGCACCACTCAGGGGGGCAGCAGACGATCTGTGAGTGCCGACACAGCAGCCGCCAGCTAGGTGACTGCAGCAGAAATCTCTTGTAGTGATACAGCGAGACTCTGCGTCAGGCACACTGAACAGGAGACCAGGAAGTCAGTGCACCGGCCTCAGCGAGCGCCCCCCCTATGAGTAGGGCCAAAGCGCCGGGGAGGTAAGATGGCCACCGCCTGCTGAAAGGAGCCGCACAGCTGAGCAGCAGGAAGGTTGGCTATAATGGGCAGCTTCAGTGCGGCTCTGATGATGTATCCCCCGGCAGGTTTAAACAGGGTGAACACTAGGCAGCTTCCGTGGAGTGAGAGCCAGCAATCGCGGGCGGCTCCCTGCTGTCCGTGACAGGACGTCCGGCTCTGGATGGCGTGCGGCTCAGGCTAGACTGCTCCCCGCTGGAAGCGCAGCCCCGTGTCTTCTCCCGGTCCCAGCTCTCGAGACCCTGTTACATCGCCAACGGGTCGTCTGCAGCAGCGCAGGGGGGACTCCAAAGGAGGTAGGATAGGCTGTGAGGATGCTGTAAATGGGCCGCCCGGTCTCACGGAGCCCCTCGGCGGGGAAGCTGCTGAAATTGAGGTTGCGGCTTCAGGGCTAGTGCAGGACACAACCCGCAGAGGCCAAGATATCGGACCCCCGGCTCCGTAGCTGCACACTAGGGTAACAAGGCACACAGGGACTTTAGACGGTGGACACGGGGATCAGAAAGACACAGTTTTTATAGCTGTAAGCACATATGGGAGCAGGAGCTCAGTCTCCCTGCGTCTTTCTGCTTCTCCAGTCAGGCCACGCTGCCCACACTGACTTTTTAAAGACATCAGATTTGGTTATTTTTCACCGGATTTCCTGTAGATCCAGGAAAAGCAAAGGCTCTCAGGTGGTCCACACTCTTCTGGCTTCCGTGGTCATCATCCCAGCTCCCCCCCATCTTAAAGTGGTACGGGTTTCTAAGCGAACCTTTTTCATATTCATAAGCTGGACTGTTCATTTCGACCTATCCTCAACCAGAAAGCATTGAAAAGGTTTCTGCAGATCCCCTGGGACATATTTTGCATGGTGTTCAACCAGGGGTTTCAGTCCCCAGTCATTTTGGCTAGTAACATAGTGTTTTTGAGGTTGAAAAAAGACAATTTGTCTATCAACATATGTTATATCGCATTATTTATTAAAGGTTTCCTTGGATTACTTTTTCTTCTAAAAAATTATCTAAACTTTTCTTAAACTTATCAATTGAGTCAGCTATTACAACCTTCTCTGGCAGAGAATTCCAAACTTTTTTACCGCCCTTACTGGGAAGAACTTTTAGGGCATCTTGCATATACAGCCACCGTTTGTTCCGCCGGTGGCCCAGGCTTTCCTTCGATTCTATGTGTTTGACTCCTTTGCGTCTTCAGGTGCTGCCTCCAGACAGGTTCTCACTGCAGCTCAGGAGCGTCCCCGTCCATGAGGGGACAGCTTTGAAACATCCTGTTATTCCCCGGTGCCCCCTAGTGGAGGATTTATGCTCTTCTAGTAAAAATGTTTCTTCTACTCCATAGGGAGCACAGGGCACTCACCCTGACGCACCTGGCTTGCGAGGTCTTGTTCCTTTGTATCTGTTCCAAACACACACACTGTGTGCTGGTCTTCCTTCTCCATTTCCTTTCTCCTGCCTTGGGCTTGTTATCCTAACTGACAAGCCGGGGCTGAGGGCGGGGTATAGTAGAGAGGGATGGCAGTGCTGCTGTGAGAAAAAGTCTGTAACTGTTTTGGGCCCGGACTCTTTCCTCATCCAAGCAAATACCCGTTGTTCCCCTGTGCCCCCTATGGAGTTGAAGAAAGGCATTTAACCAGGTTAGAGCATAAATCCCCTTTTTGTCTTTTTACACAGACTGCATACTTTTCCCTCAGTTTTGTATCTTTATAGTTTACTTAGGATTAGTGTGCTCGCATGGTTAAGTTGCAAAGAACAAGGCACCTTAAATGGAGCCATTTATTGAGATTTGAAGATTGGTATCGGGCAAACGCAGGATTCATAAGAGGTGGTACCTTGTATGTGTTAGGAGTTTGTGTGTTATACATCACAGAGCCCAGCACTCACTATAATAAACTCGCTCGCCATAATAAATAAATAATGGGGTTTTGGTTCATGATCATGATTAATGCATTTAAGCTTGCAGCCCTAGTCAAGGGACCCCATTTTTCTGCAAGTCCTACTCTATCACTGTATTGTAAACTGTAAACCTGGTGACTGCTATCATAATTAAACTTAAGGTATGCTAACTGGTTTAGAGCTCACCTGCCGACTGACTTATGGCTTTTAAAAGGGGAGACTGTTACCAGGTTTATAATTGTAGCAGAGAGTGCGCACTCTTCAGGCAGCCCTGATCTGCTAGCTGATCCAGTGTTTTCCCTGGTACAATGAGGAAGTACACTGGTTCACTAGGGGTGAGCTTGGACTCAGCTGGACTCCCCTCTGCAGAAGTACGTGTCGGTGCCGGCCAGCTCCTGTTTTCTGCTGCGCAGCAGATCTGAAGACACCTTTTCCTATGTGGGCTGCTTTTCCTGGAAGCAGCACTGACTCTGAGGTCACCTACAGCGCCTCTCCTCTACATCTGGAAGGCTAAGTACATGGGGATTTTCCCTTTGTTTTCAGTGACATTCTTTATTCATTTTTTTTTTTTTTCTGACTCACAACTGACTTCGGGGCATAGTGGGTTTATGGTGGATAAGGCAAGGGCCAGTAAGACTAAGCACTATGGCATATTGTTTCCATGTACTCACTCTCAGGTGAAATTTCCATGTCGACAGGCAGATGGTCAGATGGGGCCTGGTGACCCGCTTGCGTGGGGAGCATTGCATCTGCTATGGTAGAGCAGGTGTGGGCTTTGGTGCAGATAATTGTGCTTCTGTGGGCAGATAGGTTAAGGCCGCTGCTGCGTCTGTCCCCTCAGCACTGGGTCTCATTTCCTTTTCATCTAGGGAGTTGGTTTATCAGCTGGTGTCTGATCCACTTTGGTCTCGGACCATGGAGCGTACAGCTTTAGTTTTTGAGTAGGGGTCTTCTTTCCTGGAGCTTTTTGTGTTTGTTTTTGTTTTGTTTTTTTAAGACCTCTGATTGCGTGAGACCCGTAAACGTCTTCCTTCTTCCATAGGTCTGTTGGCGGCTTCAGATTCGGTGAAAGAAGAGTGAGGCTTCAGAATGAGGTAGTTCTCCCTACCTTCTCCCTTCAGAATGAGGTAGTTCTCTCGGACAGTGAGGACCTGGGTTCCCCCTCAGGTCGAGGATCTATTTTCTACAGTTCAGCAGTCCCTTGACTCCTTGGAGTTGGATTCCCGGGCGGAGTTGGTTTGATAATTTAATCGTCGGCATAAGAAAGCAGTTACTTTTCCTCCAGATATATCTGCCCTCATGAGGATCCTTGGAAATTGGGAGTTAGTTTTCTGTCCCTCGTACGCTTTCCTCCCTATATCCGCCTCTAGCAGCTCAAAGATCTAAGTGGGAACAGTCTCCCAAGGTGGATGTCCCGGTGGCGCGCTTAGCCGACAACATGACCATTTCAATTCAAGGCTCTGCATCCTTTTAAGGATCCATTAGGGAGGAAATGTGAGGGTTGCCTTAAGTCATTCTTTATGACTTGTCATTACCCACCGTTTACTGGCCGCTGCATGGGTTGCCCAGGCTATGGAGACTTGGGCCGAAGAGATGTAGTGGGGCTTCAAGGGTATCCATTTAGGGACTACTCCTATAGTGCTGCGGATTATGTTTGTGAGGCTGTGCAAGACTGTACTCACGAGGCATCACTACAATCAAAGAGGCTAGGATGGCCTATTGGGTCCACACCTTGTAAACGGATTCTAAATGCGTAGATATGTCCTCCTACATATTTGCTGTAGTCACACCAAACAGCCCTTCTTGACAAGCCAGGGCTCAAGACTCTCTTATAGTATCGGACATCTTTTTTGCTTCTTTTTTTCCACAAAATTATTCTTAGTCGCAAGCAATGAAAATAAGACGCACAAGGAGACTGTGTTGATTAATTTGATTTGACACTTGTACAGTATATCTGTGTGTGACCGAGTCTGTATACAAAGTGCTACAATGTAGCAGTTTTTTTTCAATAGCAGTTCTGTTCTGCTCAGTATACAGACTCATGCACAATATGCAAGTGTCATATATCAAATTAATCAGCATAGTCTCCTTGTGTGTCCTAATCGTGTTGTGACTAAGACGCATTTACAGGAAATGACGCCTGATGTTAGCAGAGTTGCATGGGATCTGGCAGCTCACTCGTGCCAGGCATCGTGTGCTGCATGGCGTATTGATGCTAGATGTTTGAGGACACATCTGCAAGCATTCTTTAAAATCTCTTCACTTCAGTGGGAGCATTCTCTTTGGTTCTGAATTGAATAATATAATTCCCAAGCTACAGATTTTTTTTAAATACTTGCCTGTCCTTTTCAGGGGGGTGCACCCACTAGAGGACAATCTGCCATAGGCTGGTTTTTCCCCTGCAGAAATTCTGTGCCAGAGGACAGATTTTCCGTGGCAACAGATGCTCGGTAGCCAAGACTCTGAGAAGCCTGGCGCCTGACAGTGTCTTTACCCACCCAGTATGGTTGCAGGTAGGCGGGCGCCTGCTCCTGTTCAGAGACCGGTTGGTGGAGTCGTCATCAGGCCCCTGGGTACTGGGCACTATTTCCAGGGATTTAATCCTTCGACCTCCAGGGTTTCTCCACGACTGCTTTTTTATTTTGTCACTACAAATCCTTGGGATGTGCAGAAGATGGTGGCCTTAGATCAGGCTATAAATTATCCACTTTCACAAGGTGTTATTGCTCTGGTTCCAGTGCTAGAACGGCAACTAGGATTTTACTTCACCCTATTCCTTGTTCAGAAGCCAAAAAGCTCTTTCTTGCCAATTTGAATCTTCTTGCCTTAAACACCAGCCTTTGTGTGAAATCTGTTTGATTGGGGATCCATGGCATGGAAGCCAATGACCTTTTGGCCTCATTGGACGTCAGGGTACCACATGTAGCTTCATGTTCCTATTTGGGCAGGTCATCGCTCTCTATTTGGTTCACAGTCTTCTTGGCTCACTATCCCTTCCAGGCCCTGCCATTCAATGTGGCCACGGACTCATGTTCTCACAAAGATTATGGTGGTGATGGCGAATCTGATGTGCAAAGAGGGTATTGCAGTCATACCTTCTTAGACGATCTGCTAATGATGGTAGATTCAGCTTCCCAGTTGCAGGTGCACCTGGTCTGCATGATACAAATACTTCAGGATCATGGCCGGATCCTAAATTTCGAAACCTCTCACCGGATGCCTGCTGTTCCTGGGGATGGTTTTCGACAACTGTCTACAGCAAGTGTTGCAGCCAGAGTCCACATTCCAGACCCTCCATGACTTGGTAATCATTGAACTGGCAGTGCCTCATCAGTCTAGCTTGCTGTGCATGCAATTATTGGGCTTAATGGTCTCCACCTTTTGAGGTCATTCAGATGTAAATCAACAGTGCGGCACCAAAAGCATGGGAGCAATGGCATAGGCAGCCCAAATTCATTTCTGGGCAGTATTCATACCAGGAGTGTAAAATTTGGTAAGCGTAATTTCTTAGCAGAATCACGTTTACCCCAGGGGAGTGGACACTCCATCCAGAGGTTTTCCAACTGTTGGTTCAGAAATGGGCCCTTTATGGAGGTGGTCCTCATTGCCTCTTGGCACAACGTCATTGTTACATGGTTTTGTGCTAGATCTAGGATCCCGATGGGTTTCGAGGTGGATGCTTTCACTGTTCTGGGAGATTTTCATCTAGCTTATGTCTTTCCTCCGATCCCAATTCTGCGTAAGGTACTGAAGTGGATCAACATGTTACTGTAATCCTAGTGGCTCCAGATTATCCGCCCAGGTCTTGGTATGCTGATGTTCTCAAACGTGTTGGTAGGCCCTGGGTGGCGTCTTCCACTATGGCCAGATCTGCCGCTATAGGGTCCATTTCTGCACAAGGACCTTTCTCATTTGGCTTTAACTGCCTGACTTTTGAGACCAACCTTTTTAAAGGCTAAAGGTTTTTCTCTCTCGGTGGTCCGTACTAATCTGCGGGCCTGGAACCAAGTTTCGTAACTCCATTCCCTCCAGGGTATGGAAGGTCTACTACTTATGGTGTGCACGGAGGAGGGTTCTGTCCTCCAAGTTTCGCCTCTCATTTCTTGACCTTCAAAGGGGTCTGGAGGCCAGTTTAAAGCTTTGTTCTTTAAAAGTACATGTGTCGGACCGGTCTATTATTTCCAGCGGCATCTAGCCCTTCTTTCAGAGGTTCCAACCTTTTTCTCTGGTAGCCTTGTAGAATCTTAATCTGGTCCTCTCATCTCTCAAGCAGTCTTCATTTGAGTCTTTTGTATTCTGCGAACCTTCAGTTCATTGCTTGGAATCTGGTCTTCCGTATGACCATTGCCTCAGCTCATGGTGTTTCCTAATTTGGGGCTTTGTTTTGAAGGCCACCTTTTCCCGTGCTCCATGATGTTAGGGCAGTTTAGCGTATGTGCTCCAGCCGAAGGTTGTTTCAGCTTTCCATTTAAATCAGGAAATTGTCTTTCCAGTTTCTTTTGCTCTGATGACTCCCCAGGACTGGTATGATCTGGCTCTGTTAAACATAGTTTGGCTCTGCAGATTTACTTGGTCAAGGATTCTTCCATCCGCTGCACACATTCTCTGCTTGTTCATTATGGCGCACAAAATTATGGTTAGCTGGCTACACAGCAGACTAATTGCGTGTTGGATCCTCTTGTCAGCATCCAAGCTTATTTTAGTGCGGGGCGATTGGCACCAAACTGGGTGTCAGCACGTTCCACTAGGTCAGTGGCATCCTCCTGCGTGCAACAACATGTATACATCTGTGGTTGCAGTAGGGAGAGTGTATTTGTTCCTATACACATTACCTGTGGAGACAGTGTTTTCATCTTTAAATGTTAATTGGGCTATACAGACTGGAAATATCCTTATCTGTAAATAGCCCTTTATGTTTTCTCATGCATATTTTAATTGCATGGTGTAGAAAGCTTTTACGCTACTTTTTTTTTTTTTAGGTAAGATATTAGTGGGTAGTGCCGTAGCACCCACACAACCATATCAACATTTGAAAAAAAAATTTTTTTTATTTACTTTATCCCTGGTCTGGTGCAAGGTTTCTCGACACCGTAGGCAAAATGTCTGCATGCTGGCACCCTCACAGACCACACACATCATTATCCACTTTCCAGCCCCTCAGGGGAAAGTGTGGGGGTAGCATCTTAGAAGAAGTTCAACAGCCACCGTCTGCATTAAGTTTAACAAGGATAAATCTTTCAGAGATATCCTTCATTTTGTGATACAGTAAGCAGACTCAGGACTGCCCCTCTACATCCCCCAGATCCTGGCACCCTAGGCAACTACCTAATGGTAAAGCTGGCCCTGTCTTTCCCACTTGCAAGGGATGCAGTCAGGATTCTGACAGAAAACAGACAATGTAATCCCGACGGATTATGAAGGTAAGTACGGGGTTAGGCTTCAGAGGAGGGAGTGGTTAGGGTTTGAGGGGGAAGGGTGGCTGGGGGGTTAGAGTTGGGCTGCTGGTTAAAATACTGCATTCAGTTGGGATTCTGACCATCTGGATGCAGCTGTCGATATTCTGACAATCAGGGTCCAGACTGCTGAAATTTTATACCCAACCCCCTTGCAATATCTCTTAAAGGTTCAATACTTGTACAGTGTGGCAAAAAAACATACATTTTGTTTTTGGTAAAATTTCCATTTAAATATCAGTCTATTGATTGTGTTATACGTTGTTGACATTAATGTAATATTGCAATGGTGTAACTCCTATGTTTACTTTATCAAAGGTCTTCACCTCGCTACATTAACAGACATGCAATTATGAGTCCAGAAATATCCTTTTACAATAGTCCTGGAAAGAGGTGTTACCAGAATTTTGAAAACTATTCCTATAGAACTAGGTAAGCCTATTGGTGTAAATAGCACAAGACTAATATTTGAATTTAAATATAGTTTTTACATTTACTTAATTTTTTTATTTTTTTTATTTTTATTGAGGCAACATGAAATTGCTACAAATAAACAACATTGGTTACAATGTAATTTTGACAGACCTGGTTACAAAGGGGGTAACAATGCAGATGTCATGTGTTAATCAAAACCCTTGAGGCTGAAGGGTGAAACAGATACAGTTATATAACATGTAGTAAACATAAAAAAACAAATAATACATCTCAAGTCTGATCGTATTTTGTTATATACCATAAAAGTCAATAGCTTTCAACAACAGAATCTCAAAAGTATATGTTCAAACTTTTAAGAATAAGGCTGTGAGTCTAAAATCCTGGTGGAGGTGGATGTGTAGAAAATAAGAACCCCTCTCCTTCCCCTTATGTCAAGGCAATCGGTGGCTCTTGTAACACCATTCTGCTAAGATACCAGGTAGTGTCCTTAAGACTATAATATATTTGGTTTCTAGTTGTGAGTCGACGTGTGTCTATGTATGATTCACAGAGTAAATAAAAAAAGCTCCACTTCCTTTTCTTTATGTAAAAGCACTTCCATCTAGTCCATTTAAATAGAAAATATAGCTTATAAAAAAATAATGGCAATTGAGGGGGCGAGTTATCTAACCAGCTTTGTAATATTGTTTTCCTACCTGCTGCGCTTATGGCCAGTAATAATTTCTTACTCCCCGAGGTCATTCTCTGTTCAGGATTAATTATTCCAAAAATTGCACATTCTGGGGTGAATGGGACAAAGTTGGTCAGCTTCAGTTCTGCATATCTATGTATTAAATGTTAAAAATATTTAACAACAGGGCATGACCACAGGCAGTGGTAATTATCTGCCTCCTCTTGATGACATCTGGGACAATTGTGATTTTCGGAGGTTCCCATATGAAATCTCCGAAGCGGGGAGAGGTAGGCATTATGAAAGATGTTTAAAAATATCTCTGTGTACATGCTGGATGGAAGCGTTCTTCAAGAATACAGAAAGGCTCTTTACAAATCTGGAATTGTCAGTGCGGGGAAATGAGTCCATAGAGACTGTCTTGTAGAACCATTCACAATACAAAAAATGAGACCAAAGTGGATCTAAATACAACAAATGGAAAAAAAGAAGTCATATTAATGAGACAGAGGTGATATTTGGGAAAAGATTTGTTATGTTGGACTTTCTTGTATAGGCATACAGCATATTATATACTACACCAGTGGTGTCCAAACTCAGTCCTTAAGGAACCCTAACAGTCCAGGTTTTTAAGATATCCATGCTTGTTCACTGGTGGCTTTATTACCTCCATGAATTTGATTTAACAATCTGTGCTCAATTATGAATATCATTAAAACCGGGACTGTTAGGATACCTTTCATTTGAGTTTGGGAACCACTGCACTAGACACTTCTAAATAGTTTTATTAGAGCTCAGAGGCATCACTGGGTCTGTGGACATCTGGTCAGTACTTCCAGGACATTGCCAAGGGTGGCACCCGGGAGCTGTCTGCACTCCCATAGTGACGCCACTGATAGAGCTGTGACCTTCCTGCACAGGATCAGGGCTCAACAGGTTAAACTCATACAACATCAGTTTCCACATTAAGACTTTTGCTTGTGAATTTTGACTTTTACATATGGATAAGGGAATTCACGGACACAAATCCAGTCTGAATAGCAATCCCTGCATTTGTGATATTGTCTTTGTAAATTATACAGGTCATATACGCGGAGCAGAAGGCAGATGCCATGTGTAAATAAAGAGTGCCAGTTTCGATTTGTGCCTGACAGAGATGAGGAGCAGCGAGGCATGGATGACACCATAACTTACTATGAGATTGATGAAGGCGAGGAAGCAGCCTTTCCAAGTTTGTCTGTATGTATCTGCTCAGTCTTTGAGTTTATTTGACGAATACAATGTGTTTCACGAATACATAATTATTTGGTTAATTTAATACATTGTTTTATACATTTTTATAATAGTAAAGCATAACTATATTGTAGCTGTCATTAATGGGACTGTAACTGCATGTCTGTTTTTCAGAATCCGGGTAGCCCAATAGTTCCTGCTCCAGGTTATTGGGTTGCTAGGAGCAATCCCAGCCCTATTGGCCCTGGCAAGCAACATTTGAATTCATCAGAGGATGAGATTGAAGAGCCCAGTGATAACGGTACAGTCTCTACACTATAGAATTGAATGTAGAAAATACCTTCATATAGTGGCCACGTGCTATAATACATCATATAATGTTATGTCCAGTTCCAATTATTGATAGTGTACATTTTCAATACCCTCTTAGTGAATTTACTAGTACTGTCACACTATTATATGATTAATGCAATCTACCGTTCTCTAAGTGTTGCACTTTGTTATTACTGCTTGTAAATGTTGGCTTGAGTTTTGTGCATTTTTTTTTTCTGTTTAATTTTATATATTTAGTTCTGTAAAGGAATGCAGATAATAAGCAGTGTCAATTAACATCTGTAAAGCTGAACTAAAGATCCAATTACAGAGGGACATTGACAAATATTTGTGGCAGTCTTATTTTTTAGTCAGTAGAGCAGTAAAGAAAAAGTAGAAGAAGAGGGGAAAGAAGCAGCGGTGGTATGGAACTCTGCTGAGGGAGAGAAGGAAAGGAGGAGGAGAAGGGCGTACCAAAAGTAATGAACTACCAATGTCAAGTAGAACATGTGTGGCCAACCAGTGGCTGTCAAGCTATTTTGAGTCGAGGGGGGGGAGGGGGGTATTCAATAACCTGAGAAGAAACATCAGGCTTTGACTTTTCTTTATTTTATTTTTTACAGACTATCCAATTTGGTCGCCTGTAAAAACAATACATTTTCTAACGAAAACACACAGGTTCAGTAAAAGATGTGTTTTCGCTAGAAACAGCCCCATTTTCGGATGAAAATGGGGCTGTTTCCAGGGATTTGGTTTTGCCTGCTTGAGGCAGGTGAAACAATATCCCTGATAAGCCACGGCTCGCGCCAGCTTATCGGGGCTAATAAAATATCCCCCAGCAAGACAATTAGCTGCGGTAATTGACCGCAGCTAATTGGATACCCTCCTAAAAGTCTCAGTATGCCCTGCCAGAGTTTTGCAATTTGGAAATGCTGGGCTGTGTAATTCCACAAAAGTTGGAGATCCACAGGTTGGCCTGGCCTGAGATAGAGCGGAATACAAATGCTAAAGTATGCAGCCCAAAGTTCAGACTTTGATAAGGGATTTTGAGGCGTTATAAAGGCTGTTTGTGATGTATTCTTTTGGCTAGGTGTGCCCAAATTTTATTAATAGTTTGTAAAGTGGGAGGGGAAGATTGCAACCAGGCCACAGCAGCTAGGTAAGTAGCAGCCAAGACAATATGACTCATTTATTTTATATTTTGTGCTAAATGGGACGTTCACTGGGAGGAGCATCCTGGCAGAGAAGGGCATCTCTAGGTTTAGGAGAGAGGACAAAAAACAGATTAACATTCAACAAAGCATAGAAATTTTAAAACAGTGCCTCCAGAGCAGGCTCTCCAACAACTGTGATGTAACCAAATGAACTTTCTGTAATGTGGTTGCTGGACTTTGTAGTCTTTGTAGTAATTTTGATACACATGGATCTAGAAAAGCTGTAGTTTGTTATATTTGCCAGTCTTCATTGTCCAAATTTTCTCTGGTCCTTCTCCCAAGCTCTTTTAAGGGGCTAAGGCCTGTCTTTTTAAGTTCAGCAGTTGGAAGGTTGCATAGAGATTCAAAGGTGCTAAGGGGTCTACATTGGAATATATGTCTAACAGAAGCATGCCTTTCATTAATTGTGTAGATAATAGGCAGGGCATTCCTATCCTTTTGTAGCTCTCTCATGAGCAGGACCTTCCCTACCCTTTCTTTTCAGGTCTATATTTATTTTGTCTGCCTTGTAGTTCACTGCAGAACTAGAAGTTCTGCGAAACAGGTTAGAACTGATTAAGCCAAAGCTGTTACTCTTGTTTTTGTAGATATTAAGGGTAAAGGCTTTTACTCTTTAATTTGTCAAGAAACCTTCACATACTAATCACACTATTCTGGATCTAAGGAGACTCAACAGTTTTGTTAGTGTCAAATAGTTTCATATGGAATAGGTGACCAGAATCCACACAACTGTTAGTGAGAGGGATTTTCTCACATCCATATATCTTCAGAATGCTTGTTTCTCTAACGTCCTAGTGGATGCTGGGGACTCCGAAAGGACCATGGGGAATAGCGGCTCCGCAGGAGACTGGGCACAAAGTAAAAGCTTTAGGACTAGCTGGTGTGCACTGGCTCCTCCCCCTATGACCCTCCTCCAAGCCTCAGTTAGATTTTGTGCCCGAACGAGAAGGGTGCAATCTAGGTGGCTCTCCTGAGCTGCTTAGAGTAAAAGTTTAAATAGGTTTTTTATTTTCAGTGAGACCTGCTGGCAACAGGCTCACTGCATCGAGGGACTTAGGGGAGAGAAACGAACTCACCTGCGTGCAGAGTGGATTGGGTTTCTTAGGCTACTGGACATTAGCTCCAGAGGGACGATCACAGGCCCAGCCATGGATGGGTCCCGGAGCCGCGCCGCCGGCCCCCTTACAGATGCTGAAGCAAGAAGAGGTCCATAAATCGGCGGCAGAAGACTTTCCTGTCTTCATAAGGTAGCGCACAGCACTGCAGCTGTGCGCCATTGCTCTCAGCACACTTCACACTCCGGTCACTGAGGGTGCAGGATGCTGGGGGGGGGGGCGTCCTGGGAAGCAATGAATTTACCTTAGTTGGCGAAAAATACATCACATATAGCTCCTGGGCTATATGGATGTATTTAACCCCTGCCAGTTTTCCAGAAAAAAGCGGGAGAAGAGCCCGCCGTGAAGGGGGCGGGGCCTATCTCCTCAGCACACAGCGCCATTTTTCCCACACAGCTCCGCTGGTAGGAAGGCTCCCAGAATCTCCCCTGCATCCTGCAACTACAGAAACAGGGTAAAAAAGAGAGGGGGGCACTTATTTGGCAAAATAACAGATATAAGCAGCTATAAGGGATAGACACTTATTGTAAGGTTGTCCCTATACATATATAGCGCTCTGGTGTGTGCTGGCAAACTCTCCCTCTGTCTCCCCAAAGGGCTAAGTGGGTCCTGTCCTCTATCACAGCATTCCCTGTGTGTGTGCTGGGTGTCGGTACGTGTGTGTCGACATGTATGAGGAGGAAAATGATGTGGAGGCGGAGCAATTGCCTATAATGGTGATGTCACCCCCTAGGGAGTCGACACCTGAATGGATGGCCGTAATTAAGGAATTACGTGACAGTGTCGGCACGTTACAGAAAACTGTTGACGACATGAGACAGCCGGCAGCTCAGTTAGTGCCTGTCCAGGCGTCTCAAACACCGTCAGGGGCTATTAAATGCCCATTACCTCAGTGGGTCGACACGGACCCAGACACAGACACTGACTCCAGTGTCGACGGTGAAGAAACAAACGTATTTTCCAGTAGGGCCACACGTTACATGATCACGGCAATGAAGGAGGTTTTGCACATCTCTGATACTGCAAGTACCACAAAAAGGGGTATTATGTGGGGTGTGAAAAAACTACCCGTAGTTTTTCCTGAATCAGATGAATTGAATGAAGTGTGTGATGAAGCGTGGGTTACCCCCGACAGAAAACTGCTAATTTCTAAAAAATTATTGGCACTATATCCCTTCCCACCAGAGGTTAGGGCTCGTTGGGAAACACCCCCTAGGGTGGATAAGGCGCTCACACGCTTATCAAAACAAGTGGCGTTACCGTCTCCAGAAACGGCCGCCCTTAAGGAGCCAGCAGATAGGAGGCTGGAAAATATCCTTAAAAGTATATACACACATACTGGTGTTATACTGCGACCAGCAATCGCCTCAGCCTGGATGTGCAGTGCTGGGGTGGCTTGGTCGGATTCCCTGACTGAAAATATTGATACCCTTGACAGGGACAATATATTATTGACTATAGAGCATTTAAAGGATGCATTCCTATATATGCGAGATGCACAGAGAGACATTTGCACTCTGGCATCAAGAGTAAGTGCGATGTCCATTTCTGCCAGAAGAGGATTATGGACGCGACAGTGGTCAGGGGATGCGGATTCCAAACGGCATATGGAAGTATTGCCGTATAAAGGGGAGGAGTTATTTGGGGGCGGTCTATCGGACCTGGTGGCCACGGCAACGGCTGGGAAATCCACCTTTTTACCCCAAGTCACCTCGCAGCAGAAAAAGATACCGCCTTTTCAGGCTCAGTCCTTTCGTCCCCATAAGGGCAAGCGGGCAAAAGGCCACTCATATCTGCCCCGGGGCAGAGGAAGGGGAAAAAGACTACAACAGACAGCTTCTTCCCACGACCAGAAGCCCTCCCCCGCTTCTGCCAAGTCCTCAGCATGACGCTGGGGCCTTACAAGCGGACTCAGGCACGGTGGGGGCCCGTCTCAAGAATTTCAGCGCGCAGTGGGCTCACTCGCAAGTGGACCCCTGGATCCTGCAGGTAGTATCTCAGGGGTACAAATTGGAATTCGAGACGTCTCCCCCTCGCCGGTTCTTGAAGTCTGCTTTACCAACGTCTACCCCCGACAGGGAGGCGGTATTGGAAGCCATTCACAAGCTGTATTCCCAGCAAGTGATAATCAAGGTACCCCTCCTACAACAGGGAAAGGGGTATTACTCCACGCTGTTTGTGGTACCGAAGCCGTACGGCTCGGTGAGACCCATTTTAAATCTGAAAACCTTGAACACTTACATAAAAAGGTTCAAGTTCAAGATGGAGTCACTCAGAGCTGTGATAGCGAACCTGGAAGAAGGGGACTACATGGTGTCTCTGGACATCAAGGATGCTTACCTCCATGTCCCAATTTGCCCTTCTCACCAAGGGTACCTCAGGTTTGTGGTACAGAACTGTCACTATCAGTTTCAGACGCTGCCGTTTGGATTGTCCACGGCACCCCGGGTCTTTACCAAGGTAATGGCCGAAATGATGATTCTTCTTCGAAGAAAAGGCGTCTTAATTATCCCTTACTTGGACGATCTCCTGATAAGGGCACGGTCCAGAGAACAGTTAGAGGTCGGAGTAGCACTATCGCAAATAGTACTACGACAGCACGGATGGATTCTAAATATTCCAAAATCGCAGCTGATTCCGACGACACGTCTGCTGTTCCTAGGGATGATTCTGGACACAGTACAGAAAAAGGTGTTTCTCCCGGAAGAGAAAGCCAGGGAGTTATCCGACCTAGTCAGGAAACTCCTAAGACCAGGCCAGGTGTCAGTGCATCAGTGCACAAGGGTCCTGGGAAACATGGTGGCTTCTTACGAAGCGATTCCATTCGGCAGATTCCACGCAAGAACTTTTCAGTTGGATCTGCTAGACAAATGGTCCGGATCGCATCTTCAAATGCATCAGCGGATAACCCTGTCTCCAAGGACAAGGGTGTCTCTCCTGTGGTGGTTACAGAGTGCTCATCTCCTAGAGGGCCGCAGATTCAGCATTCAGGATTGGGTCCTGGTGACCACGGATGCCAGCCTGAGAGGCTGGGGAGCAGTCACACTGGGAAAAAATTTCCAGGGCTTGTGGTCAAGCATGGAAACGTCACTTCACATAAATATCCTGGAACTAAGGGCCATTTACAATGCCCTAAGTCAGGCAAGGCCTCTGCTTCAGGGTCAGCCAGTATTGATCCAGTCGGACAACATCACGGCAGTCGCCCACGTAAACAGACAGGGCGGCACAAGAAGCAGGAGAGCAATGACGGAAGTGGCAAGGATTCTTCGCTGGGCGGAAAATCATGTGATAGCACTGTCAGCAGTGTTCATTCCGGGAGTGGACAACTGGGAAGCAGACTTCCTCAGCAGACACGATCTTCACCCGGGGGAGTGGGGACTTCACCCGGAAGTCTTCCACATGATTGTAAACCGTTGGGAAAAACCAAAGGTGGACATGATGGCGTCTCGCCTCAACAAAAAACTGGACAGATATTGTTCCAGGTCAAGGGACCCTCAGGCAATAGCTGTGGACGCTCTGGTAACACCGTGGGTGTACCGGTCAGTGTATGTGTTCCCTCCTCTTCCTCTCATACCAAAAGTACTGAGAATCATAAGAAGGAGAGGAGTAAAGACTATACTCGTGGCTCCGGATTGGCCAAGAAGGACTTGGTACCCGGAAATTCAAGAGATGCTCACGGAAGACCCGTGGCCTCTACCTCTAAGACAGGACCTGCTCCAGCAGGGACCATGTCTGTTCCAAGACTTACCGCGGCTGCGTTTGACGGCATGGCGGTTGAACGCCGGATCCTGAAGGAAAAAGGCATTCCGGATGAAGTCATCCCTACCCTGATCAAAGCCAGGAAGGATGTAACCGTACAACATTATCACCGTATTTGGCGTAAATATGTTGCGTGGTGCGAGGCCAGGAAGGCCCCTACGGAAATTTCAACTGGGTCGATTCCTGCATTTCCTGCAAACAGGACTGTCTATGGGCCTCAAATTAGGGTCCATTTAAGGTTCAAATTTCGGCCCTGTCGATATTCTTCCAAAAAGAACTAGCTTCTGTACCTGAAGTTCAGACGTTTGTCAAGGGAGTACTGCATATACAGCCTCCTTTTGTGCCTCCAGTGGCACCTTGGGATCTCAATGTAGTGTTGGGATTCCTAAAATCACATTGGTTTGAACCACTCACCACTGTGGACTTGAAGTATCTCACTTGGAAAGTGGTAATGCTGTTAGCCCTGGCTTCAGCCAGGCGTGTATCAGAATTGGCGGCTTTATCCTATAAAAGCCCTTACCTAATTTTTCATACGGACAGGGCAGAATTGAGGACTCGTCCTCAATTTCTCCCTAAGGTGGTTTCAGCATTTCACTTAAACCAACCTATCGTGGTGCCTGCGGCTACTAGGGACTTGGAGGATTCCAAGTTGCTGGACGTAGTCAGGGCCCTGAAAATATGTTTCCAGGACGTCTGGAGTCAGAAAATCTGATTCGCTGTTTATCCTGTATGCACCCAACAAGCTGGGTGCTCCTGCTTCTAAGCAGACGATTGCTCGTTGGATTTGTAGTACAATTCAGCTTGCACATTCTGTGGCAGGCCTGCCACAGCCAAAATCTATAAAAGCCCATTCCACACGGAAAGTGGGCTCATCTTGGGCGGCTGCCCGAGGGGTCTCGGCTTTACAACTTTGCCGAGCAGCTACTTGGTCAGGGGCAAACACGTTTGCTAAATTCTACAAATTTGATACCCTGGCTGAGGAGGACCTGGAGTTCTCTCATTCGGTGCTGCAGAGTCATCCGCACTCTCCCGCCCGTTTGGGAGCTTTGGTATAATCCCCATGGTCCTTTCGGAGTCCCCAGCATCCACTAGGACGTTAGAGAAAATAAGAATTTACTTACCGATAATTCTATTTCTCATAGTCCGTAGTGGATGCTGGGCGCCCATCCCAAGTGCGGATTGTCTGCATTACTTGTACATAGTTATTGTTACAAAAATCGGGTTATTGTTGTTGTGAGCCATCTTTTCAGAGGCTCCTTCTGTTATCATGCTGTTAACTGGGTTCAGATCACAAGTTGTACGGTGTGGCTGGTAATGAGTCTTACCCGGGATTCAAAATCCTTCCTTATTGTGTACGCTCGTCCGGGCACAGTATCCTAACTGAGGCTTGGAGGAGGGTCATAGGGGGAGGAGCCAGTGCACACCAGCTAGTCCTAAAGCTTTTACTTTGTGCCCAGTCTCCTGCGGAGCCGCTATTCCCCATGGTCCTTTCGGAGTCCCCAGCATCCACTACGGACTATGAGAAATAGAATTATCGGTAAGTAAATTCTTATTTTCTCATACGTCCTAGAGGATGCTGGGGTCCACTTCAGTACCATGTGGTACAGACTGTTCCGCAGCAGCCATGGGCACTTTAAGACTTTTCTAGAGTGTGAACTGGCTCCTCCCTCTATGCCCCTCCTCCAGATCTCAGTTTATAAAATGTGCCCAGGCAGACTGGTTGCACTCCAGTGGAGCTCTACTGAGTTTCACTGGAAGACTTTGTTAGGTTTTTTTCATACGTCCTAGAGGATGCTGGGGATGCTTCAAGAACCATGGGGAATAGACGGGATCCATAGGAGACATGGGCACTTTAAGACTTTAAAAGGGTTTGAACTGGCTCCTCCCTCTATGCCCCTCCTCCAGACTCCAGTTAGATTCTGTGCCCAGTGAGACTGGATGCACACTGAGAGGCTCTCCAGAGTTTCTCAGAAAAAGACTTGGGCTACTGGATACCATTAGCTCCAGAGGGTCTGATCGCTAGGTACGCCTAGATGCTCGTTCCCGGAGCCGCGCTGTCACCCCCCTTGCAGAGACAGAAGTCAGAAGCCGGGTGAGTAGAAGAAGATCAGAAGACTTCAGTGACTGCAGAAGACGGGAGGACCAGTTACAACAAGGACCGTGCGTGTTTCAAGACTTACCGCGGCTGCGTTTGACGGCATGGCGGTTGAATGCAAAATCCTAGCCCGAAAGGGTATTCCCAGTGAAGTCATTCCCGCACTACTTCAGGCTAGAAAGGAAGTAACGGCAAAGCATTACCACCGTATTTGGAGGAAATATATGTATCTTGGTGTAAATCCAAGAAGGCTCCTACGGAGGATTTTCAACTGGGGCGTTTGCTCCATTTTTTGCAAGCAGGTGTCGCTGCGGGCCTAAAGTTGGGCTCCATTAAAGTACAAATTTCGGCCTTATCAATCTTTTTTCAGAAAGAATTGGCCTCACTTCCAGAAGTTCAGACCTTTGTGAAAGGTGTGCTGCACATCCAACCTCCATTTGTGGCACCGTGGGATCTTAACGTGGTGTTGCAATTCCTGCAATCTCATTGGTTTGAACCTTTTACGTAAGGTTGAGTTAAAATTCCTTACTTGGAAAGTAGTCATGTTGTTGGCCTTGGCATCCACAATGCGAGTATCTGAATTGGTGGCTTTGTCTCACAAAAGCCCCTATTTAATCTTCCATGCTGATAGAGCGGAGTTGAGAACTCGTCAGCAATTTCTGCCAAAAGTGGTTTCATTTCACGTGACCCAGCCTATTGTGGTGCCAGTGGCTACTGACGCCTTGGCGGAATCGAAGTCTCTCGATGTGGTCAGAGCTTTGAAAATCTATGTCGCCGGAACGGCTCAAATTAGGAAAACAGAGGCTCTGTTTGTCCTGTGGGCTCCCAACAAGATTGGGGCTCCTGCTTCTAAGCAGACTATTGCGTGCTGGATCTGTAATACAATTCAGCAAGCTCATTCTACAGCAGGATTGCCGTTACCGAAATCGGTGAAGGCCCATTCTACCAGAAAGGTGGGCTCATCCTGGGCGGCTGCCCGAGGGGTCTCGGCATTACAGATTTGCCGAGCTGCTACTTGGTCGGGATCAAACACCTTTGCGAAGTTTTGCAAGTTTGATACCCTGGCTGAGGAGGACCTCTTGTTTGGTCAATCGGTGCTGCAGAGTCATCCGCACTCTCCCGCCCTTTCTAGAGCTTTGGTATAAACCCCATGATTCTTGAAGCATCCCCAGCATCCTCTAGGACGTATGAGAAAATAGGATTTTAATACCTACCGGTAAATCCTTTTCTCTTAGTCCGTAGAGGATGCTCGGCGCCCGTCCCAGTGCAGGCTGTATCTGCAGTTTGGTTATGGTTACACTCATGTGAGTTAAGTTCGGTCAGTCAGTGACTGATGTTGGTCATGCCGTTGAATGCCATGTTGTACGGCATGATTGAGGTGTGAGCTGGTATGTGTCTCACCTTAGTTTTAAAATATTAAAATAAATCCTTTTCCTCTAAATGTCTGTCTCCCTGGGCACAGTTCCTATAACTGGAGTGTGGAGGAGGGGCATAGAGGGAGGAGCCAGTTCACACCCCTTTTAGAGTCTTGTGGTGCCCATGTCTCCTGCGGATCCCGTCTATTCCCCATGGTTCTTGAAGCATCCCCAGCATCCTCTACGGACTAAGAGAAAAGGATTTACCGGTAGGTATTAAAATCCTGTTTTTATTTTCAGGGAGACTGCTGGCAACAGTCTCCCTGCTTTGTGGGACATAGGGGGAAGAAGTAGGAACCAACTTCCTGATTAGTTTCATGGCTGTGCTTCTTGCTGACAGGACACCATTAGCTCCTGAAGGGAACTGAACACTAGCTGCGGCTATGCGCTCACTCCCACAGCACGCCGTCACCCCCCTAACAGTCAGAAGACGCGTGAGTATTATTACCGGAGATCTGCAAGAGGGACCTCTGGTTATCGTGACGCCTCAAGGTACCGCGCAGCGAGCGGGAACGCTGCGCGGACATGCTATCCATACACAGCGCACAGCAGGGTGGGGGGAGAGGGCGCCCTGGAAAGCATGAAAACCTACTCTGACTGGCAAAAAGGTAGCATATTGGGCCGTGGCACAATCCTACTCCCCCGCCAGTATAAATATTACCTCATGTTTGCTGAGGAAAAACGCGCCTTTGCAGGGGGCGGGGCTTCTTCCTCAGGCAGCCAGCACACTGTTCAGCGCCATTTTCTTCCAGCAAAAAGCAAGGGATGAAACGCTGATCCTCCTCTCAACTTATAATTTTAATAGAGTGAAAAAAAGGGGGGAAAGTGTATATTGTGGTATTATAACCTATTATGGACAATATATATAGAGCGGAAAGTCTGTGTACAAAGTACACGACACAGGGATTTTTTATTTAAGCGCTGATTTGTGGACTAGCAATTCCTTTCTGTGTCCCTCTGACAGATTTTACTGTGGGTCTGTCTCCTATAAGCCTCGGAGTGTCTGTGGTGTGATTGTGCACGTGTGTGACATGTCTGAGGCAGGGAGCTCTTCCTCTGTGGGAGCCATGTTAGGGACACAGATTTGTAATGTGACACCAAGAGCCTGACTGGGTGAAAGATTTACGTGATAGTAGTAGTAATAATAATAATAATAATAATTTTATTTATATAGCGCTCTTTCTCCAATAGGACTCAAGGCGCTTAACAGATACATAGCATAATATAGTACAGAAAATAATGAAGTACATTTTCAGAAAATACAGAAGCATGAAGATACTAAAAGGGACACTATGGAAATGCTTGAGTAAACAGGAAAGTCTTGAGTCTACTTTTGAAGGATTCTATAGTTGGGGCCTCTCGCACTGTGCGGGGAAGTGAGTTCCATAGAGTCGGAGCAGCATGACTAAAAGCTCGACCCCCAGATGAATTACGCTAGATTCTAGGTACTGCTAAAAGTCCTTCATCTACAGATCGCAGTAATCGAGTGGGGCAGTATGGGATCAGAAGCTGTTTCAGGTACCTTGGGCCCTGGTCATGTAATGCTCTGAAACTCAGTAAGCCAATTTTGAAGATGATTCGCCATCTTACAGGCAGCCAGTGAAGGGAGTAGAGGATGGGTGTTATGTGGCTAGAACGGGGCTGGTTGGTTAACAGCCTGGCAGCTGTGTTTTGCACCAGCTGTAAGCGTTGCAATTCTTTTGCTGGGAGACCAAGGTAGAGGGCATTACAGTAGTCTAATCGAGATGATACAAATGCATGTATGACTTTTGGCATATCATCTGAGGGAATTAGGTGCTTGATTCTGGCTATGTTCCTCAGGTGAAAGAATGAGGATTTGATTGTGGCTGATATCTGATGTTTAAGTGTCAAGCCACCATCCAGGACAACGCCAAGATTCTACACACGATCACTGGTCTGTAATTCTGAATCCCCGAGTGTAAGTCCAGTTGGTTGGCTATGCAGCAGTCTTGTCCTTTGATGTTGCGGTCGTATCATAAGGACCTCTGTTTTATCCGGGTTCAGTCGCAGCCAACTGGCACTCATCCACTCCCGTAGCTCAGCTAGACAGCCATTTAGGGTTGCTATTGGGTTATCAGTGCCCGGAGCAAAGGACAAGTACAGTTGTGTATCATCTGCATAGCAGTGGTAGACTAGGCCATGGCGCCTGATTATTTCGCCCAATGGGAGCATGTATACTGCAAAAAGCATGGGGGATAGTATAGAACCTTGTGGGACACAACATGGCAATGGCACTGGTGGTGAGGAGTATAATAGTGTGGATCAGATTGGATAAGTCTGAGTCTCATGCAGAAAACTGAAAATAATCTGTTGAAGATGTGATTTTTAATAGTTCTGCCTTTCATCCACAGGGGACCCCTCTGGGTCACATAAACATTTGCACAAGTAGTATTAAATGATACCGACACGGACGCTGATTCCTGTATCGACAATAGTGATTAGGGGAATAGGTCCTAAGTTAGCGAAAAACATTAAAAACATGTTTTTAGCTATAAAGGAGGTATTAGAAGTCACGGGGCCCCCTCCTTTACCACAGGAGCAGGCTTACTTTAGTAAAGAAGTAATGTAACTTTCCCTCCACCTCATGAGCTGAACAGTTTCTTGGAGGGAGTCTGGTTTAACCCGAAAATACATTTTCAGATTCCCAAAAGAAGTCGGGCAGCTTAGCTTTTTCCATGCAGAGGACAGGAAAAGGTGGGAGTCACCCCCCATTTTAGGCAGTGCCCTGTCACGGTTAAAGAAAAAAGGTGTTTCTCCCTGCGCCTGGGACGGCTTCACTTAAGGAGCCGGCAGACTGAAAGTTGGAGACTATGGCCCTCATTCCGAGTTGTTCGCTCGCTAGTTGCTTTTAGCAGCATTGCACACGCTAAGCCGCCGCCCTCTGGGAGTATATCTTAGTTTAGCAGAATAGCGAACGAAAGATTAGCAGAACTGCTACTAAATAATTCTTTGCAGTTTCTGAGTAGCTCCAGACCTACTCACAGTTTGCGATCAGTTCAGTCCGTTTAGTTCTTGGTTTGACGTCACTAACACGCCCTGCGTTCGGCCAGCTACTCCCCCGTTTCTCTATACACTCCAGCGTTTTTCCCTGACACGCCTGCGTTTTTTAGCACACTCCCGGAAAACGCTCAGTTACCACCCAGAAACGCCCCTTTCCTATCAATCATTCACCGATCATCAGAGCGACTGAAAAGCGCCGCAGGATCCACAGCAAATCTGCTAAGTTTTAAAGTTAAATAACTAAGCGCATGCGCCCTGCGTGCCTTGCGCATGCGCAATTGGCAACAAATCGCAGCATAGCGAAAATCAGCAACGAGCGAACAACTCTGAATGACCCCCTATTTTGTAATCTATTGATGTGGCCAATGGGACACTACTCAGGCCTACCATTGCCTGTGCGTGGGTGAGTGGCGCTATTGAAAAGTGGTCAGAAAACTTGTCATCAGACATTGACACAATAGATAGAGACGAGCTACTCCTAACGTTAGGTCATATCAAAGACGCTGCTGCGTACATGCTAGAAACCATGAAAGATATTGGTCTCTTGGGATCAAGAGCCGCTACCATGGCAATCTCAGCACGGAGGGCGTTGTGGATTCGCCAATGGAATGCTGACGCAGATTCCAAAAGGAATATGGAGGCTCTCCCGTATTAAGGTGAGTCCTTATTTGGAGATGGGCTGGATGCTTTTGTTGCTGCAGCTACCGCAGGTAAGTCGTCATTCTTGCCTATTGCTCCTGCGCCGACGAAAAAGACACATCACTCCCAGATGCAGTCATTTCGGCCCAAAAATTGCAAAAAAGGGTAAAGGTTCCCCTTTCTTTGTGGCTAAAAGGAAGGGGAAAAGGAAATAAATTCCAGTGTCTCCAGGATCTCAGGAGCAGAAATCAACCTCTGCTTCTGCCAAATCTTCAGCATGACGCTGGGGCTCCCTTGCGGGAGTCCGCTCAGGTGGGGGCATGTCTGAAACTCTTCAGTCAGTTCTGGGTTCAATCTGGCCTAGACCCGTGGGTCATACAAATAGAGTCCCACGGGTACAAACTGGAGTTTCAAGACATTTCCCCAGGCCGTATTTTCAAATCGACCTCACCAGCTTCTATCCCAGACAGGGAAGTGGTGGCAGCAGCAATACAAAAATTGTGTAAGGATCAAGTTTTTGTCCTGGTTCCCTTGTCACAACAAGGAGAAGGGTTTTATTGCAACCATATTCGTGGTTCCGAGGCCGGGCGGCTCGGTCATACCGATTCTAAACCTGTATACTCTGAATCTCTACCTGCAAAGGTTCTAGTTCAAGATGGAATCTCTGAGGGCAGTGGTTTCCAGTCTGGAGGAGGGGGACTTCATGGTGTCAGTAGACCTAAAAGATGCCTACTTACACGTTACCATTTATCCTCCACATCAAGCTTATCTGAGATTTGCAATACAGAATTGTCATTACCAATTTCAGGCGTTGCCGTTCGGACCTTCCATGGCACCGAAAGTTTTCACCAAGGTGATGGCAGGAGATGATGGTCCTCCTTCGACAGCAAGGAGTCAATATAATTCCTGATCTGGAAGATCTCCTGATAAAACCGAGATCCAGGGAAAAGTTGGTGCAGACCATGACACTGTCCCTGACAGTACTTCAACATCACGGTTGGATCATAAGTTTTCCAAAGTTACAATTGGAACCGACGACAAGATTGTCCTTTCTGGGGATGATACTGGACACAGAAGTACGGAGGGTATTTCTTCCAGTAGAAAAGGCTCTGGAAATCCAGAGACTGGTCAAACAAATTCTGAAACCAAGAGTGTCGATTCATCAATGCATTTGGTTGTTGGGGAAGATGGTAGCGGCCTACGAGGCCATACAGTTTGGCCGATTCCATGCCAGAGTATTCAAGTGGGACCGATTTGACAAGTGGACCAGATACCAGCTACACATGCTTCAGAGGATAATCCAAAGCCAGAATTTCGCTCCTGTGGTGGCTACACAGTTCTCACCTCCTAGAGGGATGCAGATTCGGGATTAAAGACTGGATCCTGGTGACCACGGATGCAAGTCTCCGAGGCTGGGGAGCAGTCACACAGGGGGAGAGCTTCCAAGGAAGATGGTCAAGTCAAGAAGCTTGTCTTCACATAAACATTCTGTAGTTGTCACTGGCCTAGACTGAGGATGTTGTGAACTCGGGGATTCTTCCGATGGTCGGGAAGAGGAACCACAACTGAGCTGGAACTGGGGTGGCCTAATATAGGATTTCCTCATACAGGACGCTGACAGTGAGGTTTGATGAAATATCGAAGGACTTTATTGTAGAAAGAGAACAACTTAAAGTCATAAATCATAAAGGAACGTATGAGGGAAAGTCCTGACCTATTGAAGGGTTAGTGTGCAATATTATAAATGCTGGGGACTGTAGGAACTGTGGGTGATGTCTAAAAGTCACTGATACCTTGTAGAACTTGTGAGCGGTGGTTAAGACACTGGTAATTTGTAGTACTTAAGTGCAGGGGTTTAAGACGCTGTTAGTTTGTAGAACTTGAGAACGGTGACTGGGAGAACGCTGATTCCTAGGAGCACCGATGACTGGGTCGCAGAGAGCTACACCGACTGCTGTGTATACTGGAACCGGTGCAAGGAGCTGGCACCTGGAAATGCCGGAGACACTGGAGTACAAGCTTCAGAGATCCTTGCCGGGAACAAGAGCGCTGGCATCTACGTCAGGGAAGACGATACTCAGGCGCCGAGGCGCTGCCCGGCGTCTGCCTTTAAATCTCCCGCCTCTGCTGGATTGGTGGAACAGTCTGACATCACCTGCTCCCCGCCTACGTGATGCCGGGTGTCATGGCGGCGCCCATGCCCCGGAGAACCGCTGGGAGCCGCGCCAGCCAGACGCCGGAGCCCGCGGCCCACCGAAGGCAAAGGCCGCAACACAGACCAGCAGACACGCAGGGGTAAGCGCGGTGAACGCCGCCTCTGGCGTGTGACAGTACACCCTCCTCCAGGAGTGGCCCCTGGACACTTTCCAGGTTTCGTTGATGTCTGGAATGGAAAATCCGCACCAGTCGGGGAGCCGTAACTTCAGTAGCTTTGACCCAGCTCCTTTCCTCGGGGCCAAAACCTTTCCATTCCACCAAATACTGTAGGTTCTTATGTAGATAGCGAGAATCAAGAATAGTTTTGATTTCAAAGTCCGTACCCTCTTCAGCCTCTGCAGAGGTTGGCCTTGGGGTCTTGGAGTGAAACTGGTTCAAAACAAGAGGGCGAAGTAAAGAGACTTGGAAGGAATTTGGTATCCGGAGATGGGAAGGCAATCCCAATTTGCAAACAACCGGATTCAGGACTTGTAACACGGGATAAAGACCAATGAACCTTGGGGCGAACTTCATAGTGGGCACCTTTAAACGGAGATTGCGGGTAGAGAGCCATACCCTGTCACCAACCTTGTATTGAGGAGCTGCCTGTCGCTTCCTATCTGCAAAGAACTTGTAGCGGCCATAAACTCTCTTGAGGTTGGCATGAACTCGACTCCAGATTTGACTGAAGTGCCGGAGAGTAGAGGCTGCAGCAGGAACTTCTTCCGGAGGACAAATGGGTAATTCAGGAACTTGAGGATGAAATCCATAATTAATGAAAAACGGAGACTCACCAGTCGAAGAGTGATATAGATGATTATGGGCGAACTCGGCCCAGGGCAACAACTCCACCCAGGGAGAGAGATAAACACGAATAAAAGTCTCTAAATCTTGATTGACGCGTTTAGTTTGCCCATTGGTCTGTGGATGGTAAGCGGATGAAAACTTGAGTTTTATTTGTAAGGCCGTACAGAGTGCTCTCCAGAATCTTGCCGTAAATTGTACTCCTCGGTCAGAAACAATTTCCAGAGGTAACCCGTGCAGGCGGAAGTGTTCCCGAATAAATAACAAAGCCAACTTAGAAGCTGATGGTAACCCGGTCAACGGAACAAAATGTGCCATCTTAGAGAATCGGTCGATAATCACCCAGACAGTGTTATGACCCTTAGAGAGGGGCAGTTCAGTAACAAAGTCCATAGAGATATGAGTCCAGGGCCTCTTAGGAATGGACAATGGGTGCAGCAACCCCGCAGGGGGCAGACGAATTTTGTGCTGAGCACATTGAGGACACGAGTTGACATCCTCTTGAACGTCCTTCTTCATGGTGTCCCACCAGTAATATCTTCGAAGAAATTCCTACATCTTTTGTACTCCAGGATGGCCAGAAAACTTGGAAATGTGAGCCCACTGCAACAATCTTGGTCGAAATTTAGCTGGCACAGACATTCTCCCAGGAGGAGGACCCAACGCGGTGGGAGCCGCAGAAATTGAAACTGGACTGAGGATCAAAGCCTTTTCAACGGAATTCTCCACATCCGAAGCCATTAAGGAGCGGGATAGGGCATCTGCCTTGGTATTTAGAGTTCCAGCCCGGTACTTTAATGACAAACGAGAATCGGGCAAAGAAGAGCGCCCATCTTGCTTGACGGGGATTCAAGCACTGGGCCGTCTTGAGATACAGCAAATTCTTGTGATCCGTGAAAATCGTAATTAGGTGTTTAGCACCTTCCAAAAGATATATCTCCATTCTTCCAAGGCAGAATTTATTGCTAACAGCTCTTTGTCCCCAATGGTATAGTTTAGTTCAGCAGGAGAGAACTTGCGAGAATGGAAACCACAAGGATGTAACTTCCCATCTGGAGCGTACTGCGAAAGAACGGCACCAATGCCTACCGTAGAAGCATCAACCTCCAGAAAGAATGGTTTTAAAAAGTCTGGTTGCTGAAGAACCGGAGCGGTCATAAAGGCTGCCTTCAACTGAGCGAACGCTGCTACAGCTTCAGAGGACCAATGGCTTGGGTCAGCCCCCTTCTTGGTTAGGGCAGTAATAGGCACCACAATAGTAGAGAAACCCCTTTTGAATTTCCGGTAGTAATTTGCGAACCCTAGAAATCGTTGCACTGCTTTCAAGGAAAGAGGCTAAGTCCAGTCCCGAATAGCAGAAAGTTTCCCCGGATCCATACGCAACTCCGTGCCTGAAATAATGTAACCCAGAAATGGAATAGAGGGCACCTCAAAGGTGCACTTGGAAATCTTGCCGTAAAGATGGTTCTCTCGCAACCGAAGAAGTACCTCCTTAACTTGTATTCTGTGCTCAATGAGATTCTTCGAAAATATCAGGATGTCATCCAAATATACCACTACATTTAGGTATAACATGTCCCGAAAGACTTCATTAATGAATCCCTGGAAGACGGCGGGGGCGTTGCTGAGGCCGAACGGCATTACCAGGTACTCATAATGCCTGTCCCTAGTATTGAAGGCCGTCTTCCATTCGTCCCCTTGTCGGATACGTATCAAGTTATGGGCTCCCCTTAAATCGAGCTTAGTGAAGACTCGAGCTCCCTCGAACTCTATCAAAAAGCTCCGTGATGAGCGGCAGAGGATACTTATTCTTAATGGTGACTTCATTTAGACCACGATAGTCGATACATGGCCTCAGGCCTCCGTCTTTTTTTTCTTCACAAAGAAGAAGCCTGCTCCCGCTGGGGAAGTAGAGGGGCGAATGAATCCCTTCTGCAGATTAGACTTGATATATTCTGATATGGCTTGAGTCTCAGGTACTGACAAAGGATAGGTACGACCTCGAGGTGGCATTTTCCCTGGAATGAGCTCAATAGGACAGTCCCAGGGTCTATGCGGTGGTAACTTATCGGCCGCCTGTTCCGAGAACACATCTGTAAACTCCCGATAAGCCTCTGGAATAAGCTCTTCGTCCGACTTGGACGATACACGAAGCGGGTAGACAGGAGTAAGACAATTCGAGTGACAGAATGGACTCCAAGAAATTATCTGTGTCGACCTCCAGTCGACGTGAGGGTTGTGAAGCTTGAGCCAAGGAAGACCAAGGACGAGATTGTGAGGCATCTCCTGAATCACAAGGAACTCCAGATGTTCTTGGTGCAAAGCTCCCACTTGCAGCTTGATTGGCATAGTACAACTTGTAATCAGAGCATTAGGAATTTGGATACCATTAATAGCAGTTATCGTAATAGGTCGTTCGACCGACTGTAACTTCAAACCCAGATTCTGGGCGCAGGAAAGGGAAATAAAGTTCCCCGCAGCTCCTGAGTCCAACAGTGCCTTAACGGTTTTGACTTCAGACTCAGAAAACAGAGATACAGAGAGTAGACAGTCCACTGCCGGAGAAGATTGAGAAACAACCCCTAGCTTGACTTCTCCAGAACAAGCTAGGACTGCCCGTTTCCCGGGCGAGACTTGCAAGACTTGAGAAAATGATCCGCGGCTCCACAGTAGAGACAAAGTCTACCCTCACGACGACGCGGACGCTCTTCCGGGGACAGCCGAGACCGATTAATCTGCATGGGTTCGTCTGGACTTGAATTAACTGTTTGCTTAGAAGGAAGAGATCGGAGTCTCGACCGGTCTGACCGACTACGTTCACCACCTCGTTCCTGCATGCGAAGATCCACCTTTACACAGAGTGAGATCAACTGTTCCAAGGAATCTGGCAGATCTCTAGTAATTAATTCGTCCTTTAAACGATCCGAGAGCCCGTTCCAAAAAGCAGCCCGAAGGGCATCATTATTCCAGCTCAGTTCAGAAGCTATAGTTTGAAAGTGAATTACATACTGTCCCACTGTACGAGAGCCTTGTCGAACTCGGAGCAAGTCAGCTGAGGCAGCAGTCGTCCTGCCGGGCTCATCAAAGATCCTTCGGAATGACGCAATGAAGTTGGTATAACTAGAAACTAACGGATCTGATCGCTCCCACAATGGTGACACCCACTCCAACGCTGAACCCTCAAGCAAAGAGATAATGTATGCCACTTTAGACCGATCAGTAGGGAAGTTATGTGAGAGGAGTTCGAAATGTACCTCACACTGATTGAGGAATCCACGGCAATTTTTTGGATTCCCGTTATAACGAGGAGGAGTGGGAAGCTGAAGGTGTGACCTGGTTCCAGACAAGGAGGGAACATTGCCAGAGACCACCACTGGAGCGGATACTGGAACTGGAGCTGGAACCACTGAAGCCAGCGAAGTCTGGATTTGATCCAGCCGGCCAGATAATTCCTGGAGATAATGCATCACCTGATTCTGGGCTGCTTCCTGACTCTGTACTCGGGAAACCAGGTCCTGCATGGTGCTTGCCTCTAGGTTCCGATTCCCCGGGTCCATGTGGCCTGAGTATACGGTCACTGGCCTAGACTGAGTATGTTGTGAACTCGGGGATTCTTCCGATGGTCGGGAAGAGGAACCACAACTGAGCTGGAACTGGGGTGGCCTAATATAGGATTTCCTCTTACAGGATGCTGACAGTGAGGTTTGATGAAATATCGAAGAACTTAATTGTAGAAAGAGAACAACTTAAAGTCATAAATCATAAAGGAACGTATGAGGGAAAGTCCTGACCCATTGAAGGGTTAGTGAGCAATATTATAAATGCTGGGAACTGTGGGTGATGTCTTTAAGTCACTGATACCTTGTAGAACTTGTGAGCGGTGGTTAAGACACTGGTAATTTGTAGTACTTAAATGCGGAGGGTTATGACGCTGTTAATTCGTAGAACTTGTGAACGGTGACTGAGACGCTGATGATGTGAAGAAGTGCAGGGGTTTTAGACGCTGTTAGTTTGTAGAACTTGAGAACGGTGACTGAGACGCTGATGATGTGAAGAAGTGCAGGGGTTTTAGACGCTGTTAGTTTGTAGAACTTGAGAACGGTGACTGAGACGCTGATGATGTGAAGAAGTGCAGGGGTTTAAGACGCTGTTAGTTTGTAGAACTTGAGAACGGTGACTGAGGGCCCGCAGCCCACGCTGATTCCTAGGAGCACCGATGACTGGGTCGCAGAGAGCTACACCGACTGCTGTGTATACTGGAACCGGTGCAGGGAGCTGGCACCTGGAAATGCCGGAGACACTGGAGTACAAGCTTCAGAGATCCTTGCCGGGAACAAGAGCGCTGGCATCTACGTCAGGGAAGACGATACTCAGGCGCCGAGGCGCTGCCCGGCGTCTGCCTTTGAATCTCCCGCCTCTGCTGGATTGGCGGAACAGTCTGATGACGTCACCTGCTCCCCGCCCACGGGATGCCGGGTGTCATGGCGGCGTCCATGCCCCTGAGATCCGCCGGGAGCCGCGCCAGCCAGACGCCGGAGCCAGTGGCCCACCGAAGGCAGAGGCCGCAACACAGACCAGCAGACACGCAGGGGTAAGCGCGGCGAACGCCGCCTCTGGCGTGTGACAGTTGAGAGCCATTTACAATGGCCTTCTACAAGCGGTCCATCTTCAAGATCAACCCGTACAGATCCAATTGGACAATGTAACAGCAGTCCAGGGCGGAACGAAAAGCGGAGCGGCAATGGCAGAGGTGTCAAAGATCCTCCTCTGGGCAGAAAGACATGCAAAAGCTCTGTCGGCAATTTTCATTCTGAGAGTGGACACCTGGGAAGCAGACTTCCTCAGCAGACACTATCTCCATCCAGGAGAGTGGGGCCTCCACCAAGAAGTCTTCACAGAGTTGACAGGTCTTTGGGGAATTCCTCAAATAGACATGATGGCGTCTCGTCGCAACAAGAAGCTTCAGACATATTGTTCCAGGTCAAGAGACCCTCAAGCAATAGCAGTGGATGCACTACTGACCCAGTGAATGTTTTGGTTGGTATGTCTTCCCTCCACTTCCACTCATTCCGAAAGTTCTCAAAATCATAAGAAGAACAGGAGTTCGAGTGATCCTCATTGTCTCAGACTGGCCAAGGAGGGCTTGGTATCCAGATCTTCAGGAGTTGCTCATAGAAGATCCTCTGCCTTTTCCTTTCCACGAGGACCTGCTGCAGCAGGGGCCGTGCGTGTATCAAGACTTACCACGGCTACGTTTCACGGCATGGCTGTTGAGCGCCGAATCCTAGCCCGAAAGGGTATTCCAAAAGAAGTTATTCCCATTCTTATTCAGGCCAGGAAGGTAGTAACGTCTAAACATTACACCGTATTTGGAGAAAATGTGTGTCTTGGTGTGAAACCAAGAAGACTCCAACGGAACAGTTTCAGTTAGGACGTTTTCTCCATTTTCTCCAGGCGATGGTGGATGCGGGCCTACAATTGGGTACAATCAAGGTCCAAATTTCGGCCTTGTCCGTTTTCTTTCAGAGACAATTGGCTTCCCTTCCAGAAGTTCAGACATTCGTGAAGGGGGTGCTACACATAAAACCTCCATTTGTGCCTCCTGTGGCACCATGAGATCTTAACGTGGTGTTGCGATTCCTTCAATCGGATTGGTTTGAACCTCTCCAGGAGATTGAGTTGAAATTTCTCACTTGGAAAGTGGTCATGCTGTTGGCCTTGGCATCCGCAAGAAGGGTGTCCGAGTTAGGGGCCTTGTCTCACAAGAGCCTTACTTGGTTCTCCATGAAGATGGAGCTGAATTACGAACTCGTCAACAATTTCTTCCAAAGGTGTTTTTTTTCTTTCCATATAAACCAGCCTATTGTGGTGCCAGTGGCTACTGACACCATCGCTGCTTCAAAGTCCCTAGATGTGGTTGGGGCTCTGAGAATCTCTGTCGCTAGAACGGCTCGGATAAGGAAACCAGAGACTCTGTTTGTTCTGTATGCTCCCAACAAGATTGGGGGTCCTGCTTCTAAGCAGACTATTGCGCGCTGGATCAGAGGTACGATTCAGCATGCTAATTCTACGGCAGGATTGCTGTTACCGAATTCGGTGACTGCCCATTCTATTAGAAAGGTGGGCTCGTCGTGGGTGGCTGCCCGGGGGGTCTTGGCATTACAACTTTGCCGAGCAGCTGCTTGGTCAAGGGCAAACACGTTTGCTAAGTTTTACAAGTTTGATACCTTGGCCGATGAGGACCTACAGGTTGGTCAATCGTTGCTGCAGGGTCATCCGCACTCTCCCGCCCGTACTGGAGCTTTGGTATAACCCCATGGTACTGAAGTGGACCCCAGCATCCTCTAGGACGTATGAGAAAACAGGATTTTAATACCTACCGGTAAATCCTTTTCTCCTAGTCCGTAGGGGATGCTGGGCACCCAGCCCAGTGCGTACTTTACCTGCAGTTGTTAGTTTGTTGAAAATGTTTTCAGCACGTTTGATGTAATGTTCATGCTGTTGGCATGTGTTTTGTTGAATATCATGTTGTGCGGCATGGTTGAAGTTTGAGCTGGTGTAAATCTCACCGTTTACTTTAAAGTAAATCCTTTCCTCGAAATGTCAGTATCCCTGGGCACAGTTCCTATACTGAAGTATGGAGGAGGGGCGTAGAGGGAGGAGCCAGTTCACGCTCTAGAAAAGTCTTAAAGTGCCCATGGCTCCTGCGGAACCGTCTATACCCCATGGTACTGAAGTGGACCCCAGCATCCTCTACGGACTAGGAGAAAAGGATTTACCGGTAGGTATTAATATCCTGTTTTCAATATCCCTTTGGCTGCTTAACGCAAAACTCCTGAGGTACTGGATTCTAGGGAAACAGTCCCCTTCATGTGTCTGCTCATTGGCTACGTCTACAAGAACCTGCACACGGGTTCTGTTAACATTGATAGCCGAGTTAAAAAAAAAAAACATGGTGTCATGTTTTGCCCATTTCTGGGTGATGCATAGCTGGATTGTGAATCTGTCAAAAAGTCAGTTAATTTTTTCACAACAAATAGTTTCAGGCAGCTAGGTATTATAAGATTCACAACAAAGTAATTAACTTATTTCATCCTATCTGGGGTATGCTGTGACTGGGTTTAAATTGGAGTCTGAGAAGTAGGCACTGCTTAATCTATTGGGGTCGAAACCCCCACAAGCCCTTCCGCCTCCTCAAGATAGTAATTTTTTATTTTATTTGGTGCCTACAGGAGGGGCACGGAGATCTTGGAGCTCAAGTTTTTCTTTCTAGTTGTTCAGAGCTGTCTGATCCTCCTTATGAGATTCAGGCTTTTGAGGAGCAGTGTTAGTAACAGTGCTGATAGTCTCTGCCTGGCCCCATTAGAGCCACATCTGACTTTGATATATTGATTATTGCTGGACTGCGATCTATTATTGTTGCTTTTACTTTTGAGCGTAAAAGCATACAGTCTTTGAAACGTGTGTCTACAATACTGTGAAAAAAATGCTGCAACGTATGAATGCTTTCAAAAATAGAAATGTTGATTAGTTTTTTTATCAGTTAACAAAATGCAAGTTTCTCTAACGTCCTAGTGGATGCTAGGGACTCTGTAAGGACCATGGGGAATAGACGGGCTCCGCAGGAGACAGGGCACTTTAAGAAAGAATTAGGATACTGGTGTGCACTGGCTTCTCCCTCTATGTCCCTCCTCCAGACCTCAGTTTGAATCTGTGCCCGGACGCGCTGGGTGCAACTTAGTGAGCTCTCCTGAGCTTGCTAAAAAGAAAGTATTTTGTTAGGATTTTTTATTTTCAGAGAGATCTGCTGGCAACAGACTCTCTGCTACGTGGGACTGAGGGGAGAGAAGCAGCCCTACTCACTGAAGATAGGTCCTGCTTCTTAGGCTACTGGACACCATTAGCTTCAGAGGGATCGTACACAGGAACGCACCCTTGGTCGTCCGATCCCGGAGCCGCGCCGCCGTCCCCCTCGCAGAGTCATAAGACAGAAGCCGGCGTGAGAAGCAAGAAGACTTCGAAATTGGCGGCAGAAGACTCCAGTCTTCATATGAGGTAGCGCAAAGCACTGCAGCTGTGCGCCATTGCTCCCACACTGAACCCACACACTCCGGTCACTGTAGGGTGCAGGGGGGGGGGGGGGGGGCGCGGGCGCCCTGGGCAGCAATTGGGAACCTCTTGGCAAAAAGCAGCATATATACAGTTGGGCACTGTATATATGCATGAGCCCCCGCCATTATTTTACACACAAAACGCGGGACAGAAGCCTGCCGCTGAGGGGGCGGGGCTTCTTCCTCAGCACTCACCAGCGCCATTTTCTCTCCACAGCTCCGCTGAGAGGAAGCTCCCCAGGCTCTCCCCTGCAGAATCACGGTAGAAAGAGGGTAAAAAGAGAGGGGGGGCACATAAATTTGGCGCAAAAACAGTATATACAGCAGCTACTGGGTTAACACTAAGTTACTGTGTGATTCCTGGGTCATATAGCGCTGGGGTGTGTGCTGGCATACTCTCTCTCTGTCTCTCCAAAAGGCCTTGTGGGGGAACGGTCTTCAAATAGAGCATCCCCTGTGTGTGTGGTGTGTCGGGACGCTTGTGTCGGCATGTTTGACGAGGAAGGCTATGTGGAAACAGCGGGTACAAATGAATGTGGGGTCGCCGCCGACACCCGATTGGATGGATATGTGGAAGGTTTTAAATGATGATGTTAATTCCTTGCATAGGTAGGATAAAGCTGAAGCCTTGGGACAGTCAGGGTCTCAACCCATGCCTGATCCTACATCGCAGAGGCCGTCAGGGTCTCAGAAGCGCCCACTATCCCAAATTGTTGACACAGATATCGACACGGATTCTGACTTCAGTGTTGATGGCGATGATGCAAAGTTGCAGCCTAAAATGGCTAAAGCCATCCGCTACATGATTATAGCAATGAAAGATGTGTTGCGCATCACAGAGGAAACCCCAGTTCCTGACAAGAGGGTTTATATGTATGGGGAGAAAAGGCAAGAGGTGACCTTTCCCCCTTCACATGAGTTAAATGAGTTATGTGAAAAAGCTTGGGAATCTCCAGATAGAAAACTGCAGATTTCCAAACGGATGCTTATGGCGTATCCTTTCCCGCCAACGGACAGGTTACGCTGGGAATCCTCCCCCTAGGGTAGACAAAGCTTTAACACGCTTATCCAAGAGGGTAGCCCTGCCGTCACAGGATACGGCCACCCTTAAAGATGCTGCGAATAGAAAGCAGGAGGGTATCCTGAAGTCCATTTATACACATTCAGGTACCTTACTACGGCCGGCGATTGCGTCGGCCTGGATGTGTAGTGCTGCAGCAGCATGGACAGATACCTTATCTGAGGAACTCAATACCTTGGACAAGGATACTATATTACTAACCCTGGGGCATATAAAAGACGCTGTCCTATATATGAGAGATGCTCAAAGAGACATTAGCCTACTGGGCTCTAGAATAAATGCAATGTCGATTTCTGCCAGAAGGGTCCTGTGGACTCGGCAATGGACAGGCGATGCTGACTCAAAAAGGCACATGGAGGTTATACCTTACAAGGGTGAGGAATTGTTTGGGGACGGTCTCTCGGACCTGGTCTCCACAGCTACGGCTGGAAAGTCAAATTTTTTGCCATATGTTCCCTCACAACCTTAGAAAGCACCGTATTACCAAATGCAGTCCTTTCGATCACAAAAAGGCAAGAAAGTCCGAGGTGCGTCCTTTCTTGCCAGAGGCAGGGGTAGAGGAAAGAAGCTGCACAATACAGCTAGTTCCCAGGAACAGAAGTCCTCCACGGCTTCCACTAAATCCACCGCATGACGCTGGGGCTCCACAGGCGGAGCCAGGCCCGATGGGGGCGCGTCTCCGAAATTTCAGCCACAAGTGGGTTCTCTCACAGGTGGATCCCTGGGCTATAGAGATTGTGTCTCAGGGATACAAGCTGGAATTCGAAGTGATGCCCCCTCACCGTTACCTCAAATCGGCCCTACCAGCTTCCCTCATAGAGAGGGAAATAGTGTTAGCTGCAATTCACAAATTGTATCTCCAGCAGGTGGTGGTAAAGGTTCCCCTCCTTCAACAGGGAAGGGGTTACTATTCGACAATGTTTGTGGTACCGAAATCGGATGGTTCGGTCAGACCCATATTGAATTTAAAATCCCTGAACATATACCTGAAAAGGTTCAAGTTCAAGATGGAATCGCTCAGAGCGGTCATCGCAAGCCTGGAGGAGGGGGATTTTATGGTGTCTCTGGACATAAAGGATGCTTTCCTTCATGTCCCCATTTATCCACCTCATCAGGAGTACCTCAGATTTGTGGTACAGGATGGTCATTACCAATTCCAGACGTTGCCGTTTGGTCTCTCCACGGCACCGAGAATATTCACCAAGGTAATGGCAGAAATGATGGTGCCCCTGCGAAAGCAAGGAGTCACAATTATCCCATAATTGGACAATCTCCTCATAAAGGCGAGGTCCAGAGAGCAGTTGCTGATCAGCGTATCACTTTCTCTGGAAGTGTTACAACAGCACGGCTGGATTCTGAATATTCCAAAGTCGCAGTTGGTTCATACAGCTCATCTGCCTCTCCTAGGCATGATCCTAGACACAGACCAGAAAAGGGTTTATCTCCCGATAGAGAGAGCTCAGGAGCTCGTGACACTGGTCAAGAATCTATTAAAACCAAAACAGGTGTCAGTGCATCACTGCACTCGAGTCCTGGGAAGGATGATGGCATCATACGAGGCCATTCCCTTCGGCAGGTTCCATGCGAGGACCTTCCAATGGGACTTACTGGACAAGTGGTCCGGATCACATCTTCAGATGCATCTGTTAATCACCCTATCCACCAGGACCAGGGTGTCTCTCCTGTGGTGGCTGCAGAGTACTCACCTTCTCGAAGGTCGCAGATTCGGCATTCAGGACTGGGTCCTGGTGACCATGGATGCAAGCCTCCGAGGGTGGGGGGCAGTCACATAGGGAAGAAATCTCCAAGGGCTGTGGTCAAGTCAGGAGACTTGCCTTCACATCAACATCCTGGAACTAAGGGCCATATACAACGCCCTACGTCAAGCGGAGTCCCTGCTTCGCGACCAACCGGTTCTGATTCAGTCAGACAACATCACCGCAGTGGCTCATGTAAACCGCCAAGGCGGCACAAGGAGCAGGGTGGCGATGGTAGAAGCCACCAGAATTCTTCGATGGGCGGAGAATCACGTAAGAGCACTGTCAGCAGTGTTCATTCCGGGAGTGGACAACTGGGAAGCAGACTTCCTCAGCAGGCACGACCTCCACCCGGGAGAGTGGGGACTTCATCAAGAAGCCTTCACGCAGATTGCAAGGCGGTGGGAACTGCCACAGGTGGACATGATGGCATCCCGCCTCAACAAAAAGCTACAGAGATATTGCGCCAGGTCAAGAGACCCTCAGGCGATAGCTGTAGACGCACTAGTGACACAGTGGGTGTTCTAGTCGATTTATGTATTTCCTCCTCTTCCTCTCATACCAAAGGTGCTGAGAATCATAAGAAAAAGAAGAGTGAGAACAATACTCATTGTTCCGGATTGGCCAAGAAGGACTTGGTATCCGGATCTGCAAGAAATGCTCACAGAGGACACATGGCCTCTGCCTCTAAGACAGGACTTGTTGCAACAGGGGCCCTGTTTATGTTCCAAGACTTACCGCAGCTGCGTTTGACGGCATGGCGGTTGAACGCCGGATCCTGGCAGAAAAAGGCATTCTGGATGAGGTTATTCCTACGCTGATAAAGGCTAGGAAGGACGTGACGGCTAAACCTTATCACCGTATATGGCGAAAATATGTTGCTTGGTGTGAGGCCAGGAATGGCCCTACGGAGGAATTCCAGCTGGGTCGTTTCCTTCACTTCCTACAGTCGGGAGTGACTTTGGGCATGAAATTGGGTTCCATTAAGGTCCAGATTTCGGCCCTATCCATTTTCTTTCAAAAAGAACTTGCTTCTTTTCCTGAAGTCCAGACGTTTGTAAAGGGAGTGCTGCATATTCAGTCCCCTTTAGTGCCTCCAGTGGCACCTTGGGATCTTAACGTGGTGTTGAGTTTCCTGAAGTCACACTGGTTTGAGCCACTTAAAACCGTGGAGTTAAAATTTCTCACGTGGAAGGTGGTCATGCTATTAGCCTTGGCTTCAGCTAGGCGTGGGTCGAAATTAGCGGCTTTGTCACATAAAAGCACCTATCTGGTTCTCCATATGGACAGGGCAGAATTGCGGACCCGTCCACAATTTCTCCCAAAAGTCGTGTCATCCTTTCATATGAACCAACCTATTGTGGTGCCTGTGGCTACTCGTGACTTGGAGGATTCCGAGTTACTAGATGTGGTCAGGGCTTTGAAGGTTTATGTAGCCAGAACGGCTAGGGTCAGGAAAACAGAATCTTTGTTTATCCTGTATGCTTCCAACAAGCTTGGGGCGCCTGCTTCAAAGCAAACTATTGCTCGCTGGATCTGTAACACGATTCAGCAGGCTCATTCTGTGGCTGGGTTGCCGCTGCCTAGATCAGTTAAGGCCCATTCCACAAGGAAGGTGGGCTCTTCTTGGGCGGCTGCCCGAGGGGTCTCGGCATTACAGCTTTGCCGAGCGGCTACTTGGTCAGGTTCAAACACCTTTGCAAAGTTCTACAAGTTTGATACCCTGGCTGAGGAGGACCTTGTGTTTGCTCATTCGGTGCTGCAGAGTCATCCGCACTCTCCCGCCCGTTTGGGAGCTTTGGTTAAATCCCCATGGTCCTTACGGAGTCCCCAGGATCCACTAGGACGTTGGAGAAAATAAGATTTTACTTACCGGTAAATCTATTTCTCGTAGTCCGTAGTGGATGCTGGGCGCCCGTCCCAAGTGCGGACTTCTTCTGCAATACTTGTATATAGTTATTGCTTAAATAAGGGTTATGTTGGTTGCATCAGGGTTGATCTGATGCTCCGTTGTTGTTCATACTGTTAACTGGGTAAGTTTATCACGAGTTATATGGTGTGATTGGTGTAACTGGTATGAGTCTTGCCCTGGATTCCAAAATCCTTTCCTTGTACTGTCAGCTCTTCCGGGCACAGTTTCTCTGACTGGGGTCTGGAGGAGGGACATGGAGGGAAGAGCCAGAGCACACCAGTATCCAAATTCTTTCTTAAGGTGCCCTGTCTCCTGCGGAGCCCGTCTGTTCCCCATGGTCCTTACGGATTCCCCAGCATCCACTACGGACTACGAGAAATAGATTTACCGGTAAGTAAAATCTTATTTTTTTAAGCTGTTAGGCACAGGGAGGCTGCTGGCAACAGCCTCCCTGCTTCGTGGGTCTTAAAGGGGGAGTAGTGTCCAACCCTCCGAGGTTAATGGTCACTATCTCCACTGACAGGACATTAAGCTCCTGAGGGTGATGGTCGTTAGCCCGCGAGGCAACTGCTCACTCCCACAGCTTGCCGCCACCCCCTAACAGAGCCAGAAGATCGCGATGGTGAGTGTGACACCGGTAATCCGAAAAGCGGGGAGCCGGTATGTATGGCGGCATCAGGGTGGGAACGCAGTACTGACACTGTGCTCCAGAAGGCTCAGCGCTACATCAGGTGTGGCGCTGTGAGGGGCGCCCTGGGCCAGCGCAAATACCCTCAAAATTGGTAATTTCTACTACCAGGGGCGTTAGTTCTGCTGCTAGTTTATAATACCTCAGGCCAGTATAATCCAGTAAAGTGCGGGAAGATGCGCTATGTTTGGGGGCGGATCCTCGCCTCAGAGCGGACCCAGCAGCTAACCAGCGCCATTTTCTTCCTGCAGTTCATCACTGAGAGATGCTGACAGGGAGCGCTGACCCTCCACACGACTCCAGCTATCCTGTGCGGTACCAGGGGGTTGTAGAAGGGGGGGGAGACTGTAATTTACTGTGTAATCTATTAAGGGGACACAGTCAGCGCCAGGCAGTTACTCTGTTACTGCATACTGGGGAGCTGTGTGTGCTGGCTCCAATCTCTGTTTCTCTAACGTCCTAGTGGATGCTGGGGACTCCGTAAGGACCATGGGGAATAGACGGGCTCCGCAGGAGACATGGGCACTTTTAGAAAGAATTTAGATTCTGGTGTGCTCTGGCTCCTCCCTCTATGTCCATCCTCCAGACCTCAGTTTGAATCTGTGCCCGGACGAGCTGGGTGCTGTTCAGTGAGCTCTCCTGAGCTTGCTGTAAGAAAGTGTTTTGTTAGGTTTTTTATTTTCAGGGAGCTCTGCTGGCAACAGACTCCCTGCATCGTGGGACTGAGGGGAGAGAAGCAGCCCTACTCTCTGAAGCTAGGTCCTGCTTCTTAGGCTACTGGACACCATTCGCTCCAGAGGGATCGTACACAGGATCTCACCCTCGTCGTCCGATCCCAGAGCCGCGCCGCCGCCCCCCTCGCAGAGCCGGAAGACAGAAGCCGGGTGAGTATGAGAAGCAAGAAGACTTCGAAATCGGCGGCAGAAGTCTCCGTTCTTCACATGAGGTAACGCACAGCACTGCAGCTGTGCACCATTGCTCCAAACACACCTCACATACTCCGGTCACTGTAAGGGTGCAGGGCGCAGGGGGGGGGGGTGCCCTGGGCAGCATATGGACCTCTTTTGGCAAAAGTACACATATATACAGTTGGGCACTGTATATATGTATGAGCCCCCGCCAAGAAAATGTATGTTTAAGCGGGACGGAAGCCCGCCGTCGAGGGGGCGGGGCTTCTTCCTCAGCACTCACCAGCGCCATGTTTATTCTCCACAGCACCGCTGAGAGGAAGCTCCCCAGCCTCTCCCCTGCAGATACACGGTAGAAGAGGGTAAAAAGAGAGGGGGGGCACATAATTAGGCGCAAAAATCAATATAAACAGCAGCTACTGGGTTAACATTAAGTTACTGTGTTATTCCTGGGTTAATAGCGCTGGGGTGTGTGCTGGCATACTCTCTCTCTGTCTCTCCAAAGGGCCTTGTGGGGGAATTGTCTTCAGATGAGCATTCCCTGAGTGTGTGGTGTGTCGGTACGTGTGTGTCGACATGTCTGAGGTAAAAGGCTCCCCTAAGGAGGAGATGGAGCAAATGTGTGTGTGAAGGGTGTCTCCGTCGACAACACCGACACCTGTTTGGATATGTGTAATTAAGTGCTAAGGTGAATTTATTGCACAAAAGATTAGAGAACAGACAGGGAATCTACCCATGTCTGTCCCTATGTCGCAGAGACCTTCAGAGTCTCTCAATGCTCACTATCCAAAATAATAGACACTGATATCGACACGGAGTCTGACTCCAGTGTCGACTACGATAATGCAACGTTACAGCCAACATGGCAGAAAAGTATTCAATATATGATTATTGTAATAAAAGATGATTTGCATATCACTGATGACTCATCTGTCCCTGACACAAGGGTACACATGTTTAAGGGGAAGAAAGCTGAGGTAAATTTCCCTCCTCTCATGATGAAAAAGAGCGGGAATCTCCAGACAAGAGACTGCAGTTTCCCACAAAGAATTCTCAGGGAGTATCCTTTCCCTACTAGGGCCAGGATACGATGGGAATCTTCCCCTAGGGTGTCACGTTTGCCCAAAAGGTAGCCCTGACTTAACAGCTATCCTCAGGGATCCTGCAGATAGCGTGCACATTCTGGTACACTACTCAGACCGGCGATTGTGTCGGCATGGGTTTATAGCGCTGTAGCAGCGTGGACAGGTACCTTATCAGCAGAGATTGAGACCCTAGTATGTATGTATGTATGTATGTATGTATATATAGATATAGATATATATATATATATATCTTAAGACAGACTCTTTAATATATATATCTATATATATATACATACATACATACATACTAGGGTCTCAATCTCTGCTGATAAGGTACCTGTCCACGCTGCTACAGCGCTATAAACCCATGCCGACACAATCGCCGGTCTGAGTAGTGTATTGCTGTGTCCTGAAGAAGGGAGTACGTCTCCCGAAACGTTACACATTAAAAGCACGTTTTCTACCTTCAAGAAAGTCTCCTGAGTGCCGCCTTCCATTTTCTATATCCAGAGCTATCTTGCTTAAGGAGGGCACCGGAGCAGATTCCCTGCTGGAAAGAGGAGTGCCAGACCAAGGAGAGAGTTTTATATATATATATATATATATATATATATATATATATATATATATATATATATATATATATATATATATATATATATATTTCTCTGACGTCCTAAGTGGATGCTGGGACTCCGTAAGGACCATGGGGAATAGCGGCTCCGCAGGAGACTGGGCACAACTAAAGAAAGCTTTAGGACTACCTGGTGTGCACTGGCTCCTCCCACTATGACCCTCCTCCAGACCTCAGTTAGAATCTTGTGCCCGGCTGAGCTGGATGCACACTAGGGGATCTCCTGAGCTCCTAGAAAGAAAGTATATTTCTCTATCGTCCTAAGTGGATGCTGGGGTTCCTGAAAGGACCATGGGGAATAGCGGCTCCGCAGGAGACAGGGCACAAAAGTAAAGCTTTTACAGGTCAGGTGGTGTGTACTGGCTCCTCCCCCCATGACCCTCCTCCAGACTCCAGTTAGATTTTTGTGCCCGGCCGAGAAGGGTGCAATTCTAGGTGGCTCTCATAAAGAGCTGCTTAGAGAGTTTAGCTTAGGTTTTTTATTTTACAGTGATTCCTGCTGGCAACAGGATCACTGCAACGAGGGACAGAGGGGAGAAGAAGTGAACTCACCTGCGTGCAGGATGGATTGGCTTCTTGGCTACTGGACATGAAGCTCCAGAGGGACGATCACAGGTACAGCCTGGATGGTCACCGGAGCCACGCCGCCGGCCCCCTCACAGATGCTGAAGCATGAAGAGGTCCAGAATCGGCGGCTGAAGACTCCTGCAGTCTTCTTAAGGTAGCGCACAGCACTGCAGCTGTGCGCCATTTTCCTCTCAGCACACTTCACACGGCAGTCACTGAGGGTGCAGGGCGCTGGGGGGGGGGGCGCCCTGGGAGGCAAATGAAAACCTTTAAAAAGGCTAAAAATACCTCACATATAGCCCCAGAGGCTATATGGAGATATTTACCCCTGCCTAAATGTACTAAATAGCGGGAGACGAGCCCGCCGAAAAAGGGGCGGGGCCTATCTCCTCAGCACACGGCGCCATTTTCTGTCACAGCTCCGCTGGTCAGGAAGGCTCCCAGGTCTCTCCCCTGCACTGCACTACAGAAACAGGGTATAACAGAGAGGGGGGGCAAAATAAATGGCAATATATTAATATAAAAGCAGCTATAAGGGAGCACTTAATCATAAGGCTATCCCTGTCATATATAGCGCTTTTTGGTGTGTGCTGGCAGACTCTCCCTCTGTCTCCCCAAAGGGCTAGTGGGTCCTGTCTTCGTATAGAGCATTCCCTGTGTGTCTGCTGTGTGTCGGTACGTGTGTGTCGACATGTATGAGGACGTTATTGGTGTGGAGGCGGAGCAATTGCCAAATATGAGGATGTCACCTCCTAGGGGGTCGACACCAGAATGGATGCCTTTATTTGTGGAATTACGGGATAGCGTCAACTCGCTTAAGCAGTCGTTTGCCGACATGAGGCGGCCGGACACTCAATTAGTGCCTGTCCAGGCGCCTCAAACACCGTCAGGGGCTGTAAAACGCCCCTTGCCTCAGTCGGTCGACACAGACCCAGACACAGGCACTGATTCCGGTGGTGAAGGTGACGAATCAACCGTATTTTCCAGTAGGGCCACACGTTATATGATTTTGGCAATAAAGGAGATGTTACATTTAGCTGATACTACAGGTACCACTAAACAGGGTATTATGTGGGGTGTGAAAAAACTACCAGTAGTTTTTACCGAATCAGAAGAATTAAATGACGTGTGTGATGAAGCGTGGGGTGCCCCGATAAAAAAACTGCTAATTTCAAAGAAGTTATTGGCTTTATACCCTTTCCCGCCAGAGGTTAGGGAGCGCTGGGAAACACCTCCTAGGGTGGACAAAGCGCTAACACGCTTATCAAAACAAGTGGCGTTACCCTCTCCTGAGACGGCCGCACTTAAAGATCCATCAGATAGGAGGATGGAAAATATCCAAAAAGGTATATACACACATGCAGGTGTTATACTACGACCAGCTATTGCGACTGCCTGGATGTGCAGTGCTGGGGTAGTTTGGTCAGAGTCCCTGATCGAAAATATTGATACCCTGGACAGGGACAATATTTTACTGTCGTTAGAACAAATAAAGGATGCATTTCTTTATATGCGTGATGCACAGAGAGATATCTGCACACTGGCATCACGGGTAAGTGCTATGTCCATTTCGGCCAGAAGAGCTTTATGGACACGACAGTGGACAGGCGATGCGTAGAGGAGTTATTTGGGGTCGGTCTATCGGATTTGGTGGCCACGGCTACGGCCGGGAAATCCACCTTTCTACCTCAAGTCACTCTCCAACAGAAAAAGGCACCGACCTTTCAACCGCAGCCCTTTCGTTCCTTTAAAAATAAGAGAGCAAAGGGCTATTCATATCTGCCACGAGGCAGAGGACGAGGGAAGAGACAGCAACAGGCAGCTCCTTCCCAGGAACAGAAGCCCTCCCCGGCTTCTACAAAAGCCTCAGCATGACGCTGGGGCTTCGCAAGCGGACTCGGGGGCGGTAGGCGGTCGTCTCAAGAATTACAGCGCGCAGTGGGCTCACTCGCAGGTAAATCCCTGGATCCTGCAGATAATATCTCAGGGGTACAGGTTGAAATTAGAGACAGAGCCACCTCGCCGTTTCCTGAAGTCTGCTTTACCAACGTCCCCCTCAGAAAGGGAGACGGTTTTGGAAGCCATTCACAAGCTGTATTCTCAGCAGGTGATAGTCAAGGTACCTCTTCTACAACAAGGGAAGGGGTATTATTCCACTCTTTTTGTGGTACCGAAGCCGGATGGCTCGGTAAGGCCTATTCTAAATCTGAAGTCCTTGAACCTGTACATAAAGAAGTTCAAGTTCAAGATGGAGTCACTCAGAGCAGTGATAGCGAACCTGGAAGAAGGGGACTTTATGGTATCCTTGGACATCAAGGATGCGTATCTCCACGTTTCCAATTACCCCTCACACCAGGGGTACCTCAGGTTCGTTGTACAAAACTGTCACTATCAGTTTCAGACGCTGCCGTTTGGTTTGTCCACGGCACCTCGGGTCTTTACAAAGGTAATGGCCGAGATAATATTTCTTCTTCGAAGAAAAGGCGTATTAATTATCCCATACTTGGACGATCTCCTAATAAGGGCAAGGTCCAGAGAACAGCTAGAGATGGGTTTAGCACTATCTCAAGAGGTGCTAAAGCAGCACGGATGGATTCTGAATATTCCAAAATCCCAATTAATGCCGACAACTCGTCTGCTGTTCCTGGGGATGATTCTGGACACAGTTCAGAAAAAGGTTTTTCTTCCCGAAGAAAAAGCCAAGGAGTTATCTGACCTGGTCAGGAACCTCCTAAAACCAGGAAAGGTGTCTGTACATCAATGCACAAGAGTCCTGGGAAAAAAAATGGTAGCTTCTTACGAAGCAATCCCTTTCGGCAGATTCCATGCAAAGGGATCTGTTGGACAAATGGTCAGGGTCGCATCTTCAGATGCACCTGCGGATAACCCTGTCGCCGAGGACAAGGGTATCCCTTCTGTGGTGGTTGCAGGAGGCTCATCTATTGGAGGGCCGCAGATTCGGCATGCAGGATTGGATCCTGGTGACCACGGATGCCAGCCTGAGAGGCTGGGGAGCAGTCACACAGGGAAGAAATTTCCAGGGAGTGTGGTCGAGTCTGAAAAAGTCTCTTCACATAAGCATTCTGGAACTAAGAGCAATCTACAATGCTCTAAGCCAGGCGGAACCTCTGCTTCAAGGAAGACCGGTGTTGATCCAGTCGGACAACATCACGGCAGTCGCCCATGTAAACAGACAGGGCGGCACAAGAAGCAGGAGGGCAATGGCAGAAGCTGCCAGGATCCTTCGCTGGGCGGAGAATCACGTGATAGCACTGTCAGCAGTATTCATCCCGGGCGTGGACAACTGGGAAGCAGACTTCCTCAGCAGACACGACCTTCACCCGGGAGAGTGGGGACTTCATCCAGAAGTTTTCCACATGCTATTAAACCGTTGGGTAAAACCAATGGTGGACATGATGGCGTCTCGCCTCAACAAAACACTGGACAGGTATTGCGCCAGGTCAAGAGATCCGCAGGCAATAGCTGTGGACGCGCTGGTAACACCTTGGGTGTACCAGTCGGTATATGTGTTTCCTCCTCTGCCTCTCATACCAAAGGTATTGAGGATTATACGGCAAAGAGGAGTAAGACTAGTGGCTCCGGATTGGCCAAGAAGGACTTGGTACCCGGAACTTCAAGAGATGGTCACGGACGATCCGTGGCCTCTACTTCTGAGAAGGGACCTGCTTCAGCAGGGTCCTTGTCTTTTTCAAGACTTACCGCGGCTGCGTTTGACGGCATGGCGTTTGAATGCCAGATCCTAAAAGGAAAAGGCATTCCGGAAGAAGTCATTCCTACCTTGATAAAGGCAAGGAAGGAAGTCACCGCGAAGCATTATCGCCGTATTTGGCGAAAATATGTTGCGTGGTGCGAGCAGCGGAGTGCTCCGATGGAGGAATTTCAACTGGGTCGTTTTCCTACATTTCCTGCAATCAGGATTGTCTAGGGGTCTCAAATTGGGATCTATTAAGGTTCAAATTTCGGCCCTATCAATATTCTTCCAAAAAGAATTGGCCTCAGTCCCTGAGGTCCAGATTTTTATCAAAGGAGTACTGCATATACAGCCTCCTGTGGTGCCTAAGGTGGCACCGTGGGATCTAAATGTAGTTTTAGATTTCCTCAAATCCAATTGGTTTGAACCACTAAAGAATGTGGATTTGAAATATCTCACATGGAAAGTGACTATGTTACTGGCCCTGGCTTCGGCCGGGAGAGTATCTGAACTGGCGGCTTTGTTTTATTAAAGCCCTTATTTAATTTTCCATTCGACATAGGGCAGAGCTGCGGACGCGTCCGCATTTTCTCCCTAAGGTGGTATCAGCGTTTCACCTGAACCAGCCTATTGTAGTGCCTGCGGCTACAGACGACTTGAAGGACTCCAAGTTGTTGGACGTTGTCAGAGCCTTAAAAATATACATTTAAAGGACGGCTGGAGTCAGAAAATCTGACTCGCTGTTTATACTGTATGCACCCAACAAGTTGGGTGCACCTGCTTCTAAGCAGTCGATTGCTCGTTGGATTTGTAACAAAATTCAACTTGTACATTCTGTGGCAGGCCTGCCACAGCCTAAATCTGTTAAGGCCCATTCCGCAAGGAAGGTGGGCTCATCTTGGGCGCCTGCCCGAGGGGTCTCGGCATTACAACTCTGCCGAGCAGCTACGTGGTCAGGGGAGAACACGTTTGTAAATTTTTACAAATTTGATACCCTGGCAAAGGAGGACCTGGAGTTCTCTCATTCGGTGCTGCAGAGTCATCCGCACTCTCCCGCCCGTTTGGGAGCTTTGGTATAATCCCCATGGTCCTTTCAGGAACCCCAGCATCCACTTAGGACGATAGAGAAAATAAGAATTTACTTACCGATAATTCTATTTCTCGGAGTCCGTAGTGGATGCTGGGCGCCCATCCCAAGTGCGGATTATCTGCAATACTTGTACATAGTTATTGTTAACTAATTCGGGTTATTGTTTAGGAAGCCATCTTTCAGAGGCTCCTCTGTTATCATACTGTTAACTGGGTTTAGATCACAAGTTGTACGGTGTGATTGGTGTGGCTGGTATGAGTCTTACCCGGGATTCAAAATCCTCCCTTATTGTGTACGCTCGTCCGGGCACAGTACCTAACTGGAGTCTGGAGGAGGGTCATGGGGGGAGGAGCCAGTACACACCACCTGACCTGTAAAAGCTTTACTTTTGTGCCCTGTCTCCTGCGGAGCCGCTATTCCCCATGGTCCTTTCAGGAACCCCAGCATCCACTACGGACTCCGAGAAATAGAATTATCGGTAAGTAAATTCTTATTTTTAGGTTTTTTATTTTACAATGAGATCTGCTGGCAACAGACTCACTGCAGCGAGGGACTAAGGGGAGAAGAAGCGAACCTACCTAACTGGTGGTAGTTTGGGCTTCTTAGGCTACTGGACACCATTAGCTCCAGAGGGATCGACCGCAGGACCCGACCTTGGTGTTCGTTCCCGGAGCCGCGCCGCCGGCCCCCTTACAGAGCCAGAAGCAAGAAGTGTTCCGGAAAATCGGCGGCAGAAGACTTCAGTCTTCAACAAGGTAGCGCACAGCACTGCAGCTGTGCGCCATTGCTCCTCATGCACACCTCACACTCCGGTCACTGATGGGTGCAGGGCACTGGGGGGGGGGGCGCCCTGAGGGCAATATAAACACCTTGGCTGGCAAATCATCACAATATATAGTCCCAGGGCTATATATGTGATAAATTACCCCTGCCAGAATCCATGAAAAAAGCGGGAGAAAAGTCAGCCGAAAAAGGGGCGGGGCGATCTCCCTCAGCACACTGGCGCCATTTTTTCTTCACAGTGCAGCTGGAAGACAGCTCCCCAGGCTCTCCCCTGTAGTTTTCAGGCTCAAAGGGTTAAAAAGAGAGGGGGGGCACCAAATTTAGGCGCAATATGTGTATACAAGCAGCTATTGGGGGAAAAATCACTCAGTTATGGTGTTAATCCCTGCATTATATAGCGCTCTGGTGTGTGCTGGCATACTCTCTCTCTGTCTCCCCAAAGGACTTTGTGGGGTCCTGTCCTCAGTCAGAGCATTCCCTGTGTGTGCGGTGTGTGGGTACGGCTGTGTCGACATGGTGGATGAGGAAGGTTACGTGGAGGCGGAGCAGAGGCCGATAAATGGGATGTCGCCCCCTGTGGGGCCGACACCAGAGTGGATGGATAGGTGGAAGGTATTAACCGACAATGTCAACTCCTTACATAAAAGGCTGGATGACGTAACAGCTGTGGGACAGCCGGCTTCTCAGCCCGCGCCTGCCCAGGCGTCTCAAAGGCCATCAGGGGCTCAAAAAATGCCCGTTACCTCAGATGGCAGACACAGATGTCGACACGGAGTCTGACTCCAGTGTCGACGAGGTTGAGACATATACACAATCCACTAGGAACATCCGTTGCATGATCTCGGCAATGAAAAATGTGTTACACATTTCTGACATTAACCCAAGTACCACATAAAAGGGGTTTTATGTTTGGGGATAAAAAGCAGCCAGTGTTTTGTTCCCCCATCAGATGAGTGAATGAAGTGTGAAAAGAAGCGTGGGTTCCCCCGATAAGAAACTGGTAATTTCTAAAAAGTTACTGCTGGCGTACCCTTTCCCGCCAGAGGATAGGTCACGTTGGGAGATATCCCCTAGGGTGGATAAGGCGCTCACACGTTGTCAAAAAAAGGTGGCACTGCCGTCTTAGGATACGGCCACTTTGAAGGAGCCTGCTGATAAAAAGCAGGAGGCTATCCTGAAGTCTGTATATACACACTCAGGTACTATACTGAGACCTGCAATTGCCTCAGCATGAATAGTGCTGCTGCAGCGTGGTCTGATACCCTGTCAGATAAAATACCCTAGACAGGGATAATAGTTTGCTAACACAGAGCATTTTAAAAACGTCGTCTTATATATGAGGGATGCACAGAGGGATATTTGCCGGCTGGCATCCAGAATTAAGGCAATGTCCATTCTGCCAGGAGGGTATTGGAGACCCGGCAGTGGTCAGCTGATGCTGACTTTAAAAGGCACATGGAGATTCTGCCTTATAAGGGTGAGGAATTGTTTGGGGATGGTCTCTGGGACCTCGTATCCACAGCAACAGCTGGGAAGAAAATTTTTTACCTCCGGTTTCCTCACAGCCTAAGAAAGCACCGTATTTTCAGGTACAGTCCTTTCGGCTTCAGAAAAGCAAGCGGGTCAAAGGCGCTTCCTTTCTGCACAGAGACGAGGGAAGAAGGAAAAAGCTGCACCAGACAGCCAGTTCCCAGGATCAAAAATCTTCCCCCGCTTCCTCTGAGTCCACCGCATGACGCTGGGGCTCCACAGGTGGAGACAGGTGCGGTGGGGGCGCGTCTCGGGAACTTCAGGGACCAGTGGGCTTGCCCACAGGTGGATCCCTAGGTTCTGCAAGTAGTATCACAGGGATACAAGCTGGAGTTCGAGGCGACTCCCCCTCGCCGTTACCTCACATCAGCCTTGCCTGCTGCCCTCGGAGAAAGGGAGGTAGTACTGGCGGCAATTCACAAGCTGTACTTTCAGCAGGTGAAATCAAGGTACCCCCTCCTTCAACAAGGCCGGGGTTACTATTCCAAAATGTTTGTGGTACCGAAACCAGACGGTTCGGTGAGATCCATTCTAAAATTGAACTCCTTGAACACTTATATACGAAGGTTCAAGTTCAAAATGGAATCGCTCAGGGCGATTATTGCAAGCCTGGAGAATTTCAGGGTATCACTGGACATCAAGGATGCTTACCTGCATGTCCCTATTTACCCTCCTCACCAGGAGTACCTCAAAATTGTGGTACAGGTTTGTCATTACCAATTCCAGACGTTGCCGTTGGTCTGTCCCCGGCACCGAGGGTATTTACCAAGGTAATGGCCGAAATAATTATCCCGTACTTGGACGATCTCCTTATAAAGGCGAGGTCCAGGGAGCAGTTGTTCGTCGGAGTAGCACTATCTCGGGAAGTGCTACAACAGCACGGCTGGATTCTGAATATTCCAAAGTCGCAGCTGGTTCCTACGACGCGTCTTCTGTTCCTGGGTATGGTTCGGGACACAGAACAAGAAAAAAAGGGTTTCTCCCGGAGGAGAAGTCCAAGGAGTTGTCGTCTCTAGACAGAGACCTCCTAATACAAATACAGGTGTCGGTGCATCAATGCACGCGAGCCCTGGGAAAGATGGTAGCTTCTTACGAAGAAATTCCATTCGCCAGGTCCCATGCAAGGATCTTCCAGTGGGATCTGTTGGACAAGTGGTCCGGGTCGCATCTTCAGATGCATCGGCGGATAACCCTGTCTCCAAGGGCCAGGGTGTCGCTGTTGTGGTGGCTGCAGAGTGCTCATCTTCTAGAGGGCTGCAGATTCGGCATACAGGACTGGGTCCTGGTGACCACGGATGCCAGCCTTCGAGGCTGGGGGGCAGTCACACAGGGAAGAAACTTCCAAGGACTATGGTCAAGTCAGGAGACTTCCCTACACAAAAATATTCTGGAACTAAGGGCCATTTACAATGCCCTAAGTCAGGCTCGGCCGGTGCTGATCCAGTCAGACAACATCACGGCGGTCACTCATGTAAACCGACAGGGCGGCACAAGAAGCAGGATGGCGATGGCAGAAGCACAAGGATTCTCCGATGTGCGGAAAATCATGTGTTAGCATTGTCAGCAGTGTTCATTCCCGGAGTGGAGAACTGGGAAGCAGACTTTCTCAGCAAACACGACCTCCACCCGGGAGAGTGGGGACTTCATCCAGAAGTCTTCCAAATGATTGTACACCGTTGGGAAAGGCCACAGGTGGACATGATGGCGTCCCGCCTCAACAAAAAGCTAAAAAGATATTGCGCCAGGTCAAGGGACCCTCAGGCGATAGCTGTGGACGCTCTGGTAACACCGTGGGTGTACCAGTCGGTTTATGTGTTCCCTTCTCTGCCTCTCATACCCAGGGTAATGAGAATAATAAGAAGGAGAGGAGTAAGAACTATACTCATTGTTCCGGATTGGCCAAGAAGAGCTTGGTACCCAGAACTCCAAGAAATGATCTCAGAGGACCTGCTGCAGCAGGGGGCCTGTCTGTTTCAAGACGTACCGCGGCTGCGTTTGACGGCATGGCGGTTGAACGCCGGATCCTGAAGGAAAAGGGCATTCCGGAGGAAGCTATTCCTACGCTAATTAAAGCTAGGAAAGAAGTAAAACGCAAACCATTATCACCGCATATGGCGGAAATATGTTGCGTGCTGTGAGGCCAGGAAGGCCCCAACGGAGGAATTTCAGCTAGGTCGATTTCTGCACTTCCTACAGTCAGGGGTGACTATGGGCCTAAAATTGGGTTCCATTAAGGTCCAGATTTCGGCTCTATCGATTTTCTTCAAAAATAGAACTGACTTCACTGCCTGAAGTTCAGACTTTTGTTAAGGGAGTGCTGCATAGTCAGCCCCCGTTTGTGCCTCCAGTGGCACCGTGGGATCTCAACGTGGTGTTGGATTTCCTGAAGTCGCATTGGGTTGAGGCACTTAAATCCGTGGAGCTAAAATACCTCACGTGGAAAGTGGTCATGCTGTTGGCCTTGGCGTCGGCCAGGCGTGTATCGGAATTAGCGGCTTTATCATGCAAAAGCCCTTATCTAATTTTTTTATATGGATAGGGCAGAATTGAGGACTCGTTCCCAATTCCTTCCTAAGGTGGTATCAGTTTTTCATGTGAACCAACCTATTGTGGTGCCTGCGGCTACTTGGGACTTGGAGGATTCCAAGTTGCTGGACGTAGTCAGGGCTTTGAAAATATATGTTTCCAGAACGGCTGGAGTCAGGAAGACTGACTCGCTGTTTATCCTGTATGCACCCTACAAGCTGGGTGCTCCTGCTTCTAAGCAGACTATTGCTCGCTGGATCTGTAGCACGATTCAACTTGCACATTCTGCGGCTTGACTGCCGCACCCTAAATCTGTAAAAGCCCATTCCACGAGGAAAGTGGGCTCTTCTTGGGCGGCTGCCCGAGGGGTCTCGGCTTTACAAATTTGCTGAGCTGTTACTTGGTCGGATTCAAACACTTTTGCAAGAGTCTACAAGTTTGATACCCTGGCTGAGGAGGACCTAGAGTTTGCTCATTCGGTGCTGCAGAGTCATCCGCACTCTCCCGCCCGTTTGGGAGCTTTGGTATAATCCCCATGGTCCTTACGGAGTCCCAGCATCCACTTAGGACGTCAGAGAAAATAAGATTTTACTCACCGGTAAATCTATTTCTCGTAGTCCGTAGTGGATGCTGGGCGCCCATCCCAAGTGCGGATTGTCTGCAATACTTGTATATAGTTATTGCCTAACTAAAGGGTTATTGTTGAGCCATCTGTTGAGAGGCTCAGTTATATTTCATACTGTTAACTGGGTATAGTATCACAAGTTATACGGTGTGATTGGTGTGGCTGGTATGAGTCTTACCCGGGTTTCAAAATCCTTCCTTATTGTGTCAGCTCTTCCGGGCACAGTATCCTAACTGAGGTCTGGAGGAGGGTCATAGTGGGAGGAGCCAGTGCACACCAGGTAGTCCTAAAGCTTTCTTTAGTTGTGCCCAGTCTCCTGAGGAGCCGCTATTCCCCTATGGTCCTTACGGAGTCCCAGCATCCACTACGGACTACGAGAAATAGATTTACTGGTGAGTATAATCTTATTATATATATAAAACAAGCCCAAAGAGACATTAGTCTACTGGGTTCTAGAGTCAACGCTATGTCGATTTCTGCTTGACGTGTCCTGTAGAATATGCAATGGACAGGTGATGCCGACTTAAGAGGCATATGGAAGGCTGAGGATTGTGTGGAGAAGGGTTCTCGGACCTGGTCTCCACAGCTATAGCTGGTAATTCTGATCTTTTGCCTTATATTCCTGCACAGCCTAGGAAAGCACGACATTATCAAATGCAGCCTTTCGATCACAAAGAAACAAGAAAGTCTGAGGTGCGTCCTTTCTTGCCAGAGGCAGGGGACAGAAGCTGCACAACACAGCTAGTTCCCGGGAACAGAAGTCCTCCCCGGCCTCTACAAAATCCACCGCATGTCGCTTGGGCTCCACAGGCGGAGCTAGGCCCGGTGGGGGCACGTCTTCGTAATTTCAGCCACCTGGGCAATAGATATTGTGTCTCAGGGATACAAGCTGGACTTTGAGGAGATGCCCCCTCACCGACGGTCCTGCCGGCTTCCCCCCACGAGAGGGAAATAGTGTTAACTGCAATTCACAAATTGTATCTTCAACAGGTGGTGGTCAAGGTTCCCCTCCTTCAACAAGGAGGTGGTTACTATTCGACCATGTTGTAGTTTCGAAACCGGACGGTTCGGTCAGACCCATATTGAATTTAAAATCCCTGCACATTTACCTGAAAAGGTTGAAGTTCAAGATGGAATCGCTAAGAGCGGTCATCGCAAGCCTGAAAGGGGGAGATTTTATGGTGTCTCTGGATATAAAGGATGCATACCTTCATGTCCCCATTTGTCCACCTCATCAGGCGTACCTCAGATTTGCGGTACAGGATTGTCATTACCAATTTCAGACGTTGCCGTTTGGTCTCTCCACGGCCCCGAGAATCTTCACCAAGGTAATGACGGAAATGATGGTGCTCCTGCGGAAGCAAGGTGTCACAATTATCCCGTACTTGGACGATCTCCTCATAAAAGCGAGTTCAAGAGAGCAGTTGCTGAACAGCATATCACTTTCTCTGGAAGTGTAACGGCAACATGGCTGGATTCTAAATATTCCAAAGTCGCAGTTGGTTCCTACGGCGCATCTGCCTTTCCTAGGCATGATTCTAGACACAGACCAGAAAAGGGTTTATCTCCCGATAGAGAGAGCTCAGGAGCTCATGACACTGGTCAGGAATCTATTAAAACCAAAACATGTGTCAGTGCATCACTGCACTCGAGTCCTGGGAAGGATGATGGCATCATACGAGGTCATTCCCTTCGGCAGGTTCCATGCGAGGACCTTCCAATGGGACTTACTGGACAAGTGGTCCGGATCACATCTTCAGATGCATCTGTTAATCACCCTATCCCCCAGGGCCAGGGTGTCTCTCCTGTGGTGGCTGCAGAGTACTCACCTTCTCGAAGGTCGCAGATTCGGCATTCAGGACTGGGTCCTGGTGACCATGGATGCAAGCCTCTGAGGGTGGGGGTCAGTCACATAGGGAAGAAATCTCCAAGGGCTGTGGTCAAGTCAGGAGACTTGCCTTCACAGCAACATCCTGGAACTAAGGGCCATATACAACGCCCTATGTCAAGCGGAGTCCCTGCTTCAGACCAACTGGTTCTGATTCAGTCAGACAACATCACCGCAGTGGCTCATGTAAACCGCCAAGGCGGCACAAGGAGCAGGGTGGCGATGGTAGAAGCCACCAGAATTCTTCGCTGGGCGGAGAATCACGTAAGAGCACTGTCAGCAGTGTTCATTCCGGGAGTGGACAACTGGGAAGCAGACTTCCTCAGCAGGCACGACCTCCACCCGGGAGAGTGGGGACTTCATCAAGAAGTCTTCACGCAGATTGCAAGGCGGTGGGAACTGCCACAGGTGGACATGATGGCATCCCGCCTCAACAAAAAACTACAGAGGTATTGCGCCAGGTCAAGAGACCCTCAAGCAATAGCTGTAGACGCCCTGGTGACACCGTGGGTGTTCCAGTCGGTCTATGTATTTCCTCCTCTTCCTCTCATACACAAGGTGCTGAGGATAATAAGAAAAAGAGGAGTGAGAACAATCCTCATTGTTCCAGATTGGTCCCGAAGGACCTAGTATCCAGATCTGCAAGAAATGCTCACAGAGGACCCGTGGCCACTTCCTCTAAGACGGGACCTGTTGCAACAGGGGCCCTGTCTGTTCCAAGACTTACCGCGGCTGCGTTTGACGGCATGGCGGTTGAACGCCGGATCCTAGCAGAAAAGGGCATTCCGGACGAGGTCATTCCTACGCTGATAAAGGCTAGGAAGGACGTGACAGCTAAACATTATCACCGTATATATGGGGAAAATGTTTCTTGGTGTGAGGCCAGGAATGCTCCTACAGAGGAATTCCAGCTGGGCCGCTTCCTTCACTTCCTATAGTCAGGAGTGAATTTGGGCCTAAAATTGGGCTCCATTAAGGTCCAGATTTCGGCCCTATCCATTTTCTTTGAAAAAGAGTTGGCTTCTCTACCAGAAGTTCAGACGTTTGTAAAGGGAGTGCTGCATATTCAGCCTCCTTTTGTGCCTCCAGTGGCACCTTGGGATCTTAACGTGGTGTTAAGTTTCCTGAAATCACACTGGTTTGAACCACGTAGAAGGTAGTCATGCTATTAGCCTTGGCTTCGGCTAGGCATGTGTCAGAATTAGCGGCTTTGTCACATAAAAGCCCCTATCTGGTTTTCCATGCGGATAGAGCAGAATTGCGGACCCGTCCACAATTTCTGCTAAAAGTGGTGTCATCTTTTCATATGAACCAACCTATTGTGGTGCCTGTGGCTACTCGTGACTTGGAGGATTCCGAGTTACTGGATGTGGTCAGGGCTTTGAAGGTTTATGTAGCCAGAACGGCTAAAGTCAGGAAAACGGAGTCGCTGTTTATCCTGTATGCATCCAACAAGCTGGGTGCTCCTGCTTCAAAGCAAACTATTGCTCGCTGGATCTGTAACACGATTCAGTAGGCTCATTCTGCGGCTGGATTGCAGCTGCCAAAATCAGTTAAAGCCCATTCCACTAGGAAGGTGGGCTCTTCTTGGGCGGCTACCGGAGGGGTCTCGGCATTACAACTATGCCGAGCTGCTACTTGGTCAGGTTCAAACACTTTTGCAAAGTTCTACAAGTTTGATACCCTGGCTGAGGAGGACCTATTGTTTGCTCAATCGGTGCTGCGGAGTCATCCGCACTCTCCCGCCCGTTTGGGAGCTTTGGTATAATCCCCATGGTCCTTACGGAGTCCCCAGCATCCACTAGGACGTCAGAGAAAATAAGATTTTACTTACCGTTAAATCTATTTCTCGTAGTCCGTAGTGGATGCTGGGCGCCCGTCCCAAGTGCGGACTTCTTCTGCAATACTTGTATATAGTTATTGCTGCAATAAGGGCTATGTTATTGTTGCATCAGGGTTGAACTGATGCTCTGTAGTTGTTCATACTGTTGACTGGGTAAGTTTATCACAAGTTATACGGTGTGATTGGTGTGGCTGGTATGAGTCTTGCTCTGGATTTCCAAAATCCTTTCCTTGTACTGTCAGCTCTTCCGGGCACAGTTTCTCTAACTGAGGTCTGGAGGAGGGACATAGAGGGAGGAGCCAGAACACACCAGAATCTAAATTCTTTCTTAAAGTGCCCATGTCTCCTGCGGAGCCGGTCTATTCCCCATGGTCCTTACGGAGTCCCCAGCATCCACTACGGACTACGAGAAATAGATTTACCGGTAAGTAAAATCTTATTTCTCTGACGTCCTAGTGGATGCTGGGTACTCCGTAAGGACCATGGGGAATAGACGGGCTCCGCAGGAGACTGGGCACTCTTTAAAGAAAGATTAGGTACTACATCTGGTGTGCACTGGCTCCTCCCTCTATGCCCCTCCTCCAGACCTCAGTTAGAATCTGTGCCCGGCCAGAGCTGGGTGCACTTAGTGGGCTCTCCTGAGTTCACTATAAAGAAAGTATTTGTTAGGTTTTTTATTTTCAGTGAGATCTGCTGGCAACAGACTCACTGCTACGTGGGACTTAGGGGAGAGAAGCAAACCTACCTGCTTGCAGCTAGCTTGTGCTTCTAAGGCTACTGGACACCATTCGCTCCAGAGGGATCGAACACAGGGCCTGACCTCGATCGTCCGTTCCCGGAGCCGCGCCGCCGTCCCCCTTGCAGAGCCAGAAGACGGAAGATACCGGAGAAAATCGGCGGCTGAAGACTCCGGTCTTCAATAAGGTAGCGCACAGCACTGCAGCTGTGCGCCATTGCTCCCACAGCACACCACACGCTCCGGTCACTGGTGGGTGCAGGGCGCTGGGCGCCCTGGGCTGCAATTAGTATACCTTAATGGCAAACTGCACATAATACAGTTCTAAACTGTATATGTGCCTAATCCCCCGCCATAATTTTCATTAAAAAAGCGGGAGAAGCCCGCCGCTGAAGGGACGGGGCTATCTTCCTCAGCACAGCCAGCGCCATTTTCTCTTCACAGCTCCGCTGGAAGGACGCTCCCCAGGCTCTCCCCTGCAGTATACACTACAGAAAGGGTAAAAAAGAGAGGGGGGGCACATAAATTTAGGCGCAAATTGTGATATAAGCAGCTATTGGGGGAAAATTCACTTTGTGTATAGTGTATATCCCTCTGTTATATAGCGCTCTGGTGTGTGCTGGCATACTCTTTCTGTCTCCCCAAAGGACTTTGTGGGGTCCTGTCCTCATTCAGAGCATTCCCTGTGTGTGTGTGCGGTGTGTCGGTACGGCTGTGTCTACATGTTTGATGAGGACGCTTACGTGGAGGCGGAGCAGGTGCCGATAAGTGTGATGTCGCCCCCTGCGGGGCCGACACCAGAGTGGATGGATATGTGGAAGGTATTAACCGACCGTATCAACTCCTTGCATAAAAGGTTCGATGACGCAGCTTTGGGACAGCCGGCATCTCAGCCCGCGCCTGCCCAGGCATCTCAGAGGCCATCAGGGGCTCAAAAACGCACGCTACCTCAGATGGCAGACACAGATGTCGACACGGAGTCTGACTCCAGTGTCGACGAGGATGAGACAAATGTACAATCCACAAGGGCCATCCGATGTATGATTACGGCAATGAAAAATGTGTTGCACATTTCTGACATTAACCCGGTTACCACAAAAAAGGGTATTATGTTTGGGGAGAAAAAGCAGCCAGTGACTTTTCCCCCATCTGATGAGTTAAATGAATTGTGTGAAGAAGCGTGGTGTTCCCCAGATAAGAAACTAGTGATTTCTAAACGGTTACTAATGGCGTACCCTTTCCCGCCAACGGATAGGTTACGCTGGGAGATATCCCCTAGGGTGGACAAGGCGCTCACACGCTTATCAAAAAAGGTGGCACTGCCGTCTCATGATACGGCCGCCTTAAAGGAGCCTGCATATAGAAAGCAGGAGGCTATCCTGAAGTCTGTGTATACACACTCAGGTACTATACTGAGACCTGCTATTGCTTCAGCATGGATGTGTAGTGCTGCAGCAGCATGGTCTGATTACCTGTCAGATAACATTGATTCCCTTGACAGGGATACTATTTTGCTAACTATAGAGCATATTAAAGACGTAGTCTTATATATGAGAGATGCACAGAGGGACATATACTGAGACCTGCTATTGCTTCAGCCTGGATGTGTAGTGCTGTAGCAGCATGGACAGATACTCTGTCAGACGACATAGATTCCCTCGACAGGGATACTGTTTTGCTAACCCTTGGCCATATGAAAGACGTCGTCTTATATATGCGGGATGCCCAGAGGGACATTTGCCTGCTGGGCTCTAGAATTAATGCAATGTCCATTTCTGCCAGGAGAGTATTATGGACTCGGCAGTGGACAGGTGATGCTGATTCTAAAAGGCACATGGAAGTTTTGCCTTATAAGGGTGAGGAATTGTTTGGGGACGGTCTCTCGGACCTCGTGTCCACAGCAACAGCTGGGAAGTCGACTTTTTTACCTCAGGTCCCCTCACAGCCTAAGAAAGCACCGTATTATCAAGTACAGTCCTTTCGGCCTCAGAAAGGCAAGCGGGTCAGAGGCGCGTCATTTCTGCCCAGAGGCAGGGGTAGAGGGAAAAAGCTGCACCAGACAGCCAGTTCCCAGGAACAAAAATCCTCCCCTGCTTCCACTAAGTCCACCGCATGACGCTGGGGCTCCACAGGTGGAGCCAGGTGCGGTGGGGGCCCGTCTCCGGAACTTCAGCGACCAGTGGGTTCGCTCACAGGTGGATCTCTGGGTTCTACAGGTATCTCAGGGATACAAGCTGGAGTTCAAGACGTCTCCCCCTCGCTGTTACCTCAAATCAGCCTTGCCTGCTACTCCCAAGGAAAGGGAGGTAGTACTGGCGGCAATTCACAAGCTGTACCTCCAGCAGGTGATAATCAAAGTTCCTCTCCTTCAACAGGGACGAGGTTACTATTCCACAATGTTTGTGATACCGAAACCAGACGGTTCGGTGAGACCCATTCTAAATTTGAAATCCTTGAACACTTATATAAGGAAGTTCAAGTTCAAAATAGAATCGCTCAGGGCGGTTATTGCAAGCCTGGAAGAGGGGGATATTATGGTGTCACTGGACATCATGGATGCTTACCTACATGTCCCCATTTACCCACCTCACCAGGAGTACCTCAAGGTTGTGGTACAGAACTGCCATTACCAATTCCAGACGTTGCCGTTTGGTCTGTCCACGGCACCGAGGGTGTGTTCCAAGGTAATGGCCAAAATGATGATACTCCTTCGAAAGAAGGGAGTTATAATTATCCCGTACTTGGACGATCTCCTTATGAAGGCGAGGTCCAAGGAGCAGTCGTTGATCGGAGTAGCACTATCTCAGGAAGTGCTACAACAGCACGGCTGGATTCTGAATATCCCAAAGTTGCAGCTGGTTCCTACGATGCGTCTGCTGATATTGGGCATGTTTCTGGACACAGAACAGAAGAAGGTGTTTCTCCCGGAGGAGAAGGCCAAGGAGTTGTCATCTCTGGTCAGAGACCTCCTGAAACCAAAACAGGTGTCGGTGCATCATTGCACGCGAGTCCTGGAAAAGATGGTAGCTTCTTACGAAGCAATTCCCTTCGGCAGTTTCCATGCAAGGAACTTTCAGTGGGACTTGTTAGACAAGTGAGGATCGCATCTTCAGATGCATCGGCTGATCACCCTGTCCCCGAGGGCCAGGGTGTCTCTGCTGTGGTGGCTGCAGAGTGCTCATCTTCTCGAGGGCCGCAGATTCGGCATTCAGGACTGGGTCTTGGTGACCACGGATGCAAGCCTCCGAGGTTGGAGAGCAGTCACTCAGGGAAGGAACTTCCAAGGACAATGGTCGAGTCAGGAGACTTCCCTACACATAAATATTCTGGACCTAAGGGCCATTTACAATGCCCTAAGTCAAGCAGAACCCCTGCTTCAAAACCAGCCGGTGCTGATTCAGTCAGACAACATCACGGCTGTCACCCATGTAAACCGACAAGGCGGCAAAAGAAGCTGGATGGCGTTGGCAGAAGCCACAAGGATTCTCCGATGGGCGGAGTATCACATGCTAACACTGTCAGCAGTGTTCATTCTGGGTGTGGAAAACTAGGAAGCAGACTTCCTCAGCAGGCACGACCTCCACCCGGGAGAGTGGGGACTTCATCCAGAAGTCTTCACGCAGATTGTAAACCGTTGGGAACGGCCACAGGTGGACATGATGGCGTCCCGCCTCAACAAAAAGCTAAAAAAGTATTGCGCCAGGTCAAGAGACCCTCCGGCGATAGTTGTGGACGCACTAGTGACACCGTGGGTGTACCAGTCGGTTTATGTGTTCCCTCCTCTTCCTCTCATACCCAAGGTACTGAGGATAGTAAGTAAGAGAGGAGTAAGAACTATACTCGTAGTTCCGGATTGGCCAAGAAGAACTTGGTACCCAAAACTACAAGAAATGATCTCGGAGGACCCATGGCCTCTGCCTCTCAGACAGGACCTGCTGCAACAAGGGCCCTGTCTATTCCAATACTTACCGCGGCTGCGTTTGACGGCATGGCGGTTGAACGCCGGATCCTAACGGAAAAGGGCGTTCCAGATAAAGTGATTCCTACGCTGTTAAAGGCTAGGAAAGACGCTGCCTGAAGTTCAGACGTTGTTAAGGGAGTGCTGCATATTCAGCCCCCTTTTGTGCCTCCAGTGGCATCTTGGGATCTCAACGTAGTGTTGGATTTCCTAAAATCACATTGTGTTGAGCCACTTCAGACCGTGGAGTTGAAGTATCGCACGTGGAAAGTGGCCATGTTTTTGGCCTTGGCTTCGGCTAGGCGTGTGTCAGAATTGGCGGCTTTGTCATGTAAAAGCCCTCATCTGATCTTCCATATGGACAGGGCAGAATTGAGGATTCGTCCCCAATTTCTCCCTAAGGTGGTATCAGCGTTTCATTTGAACCAACCTACTGTGGTGCCTGCGGCTACTCGGGACTTGGAGGATTCCAAGTTGCTGGACGTAGTCAGGGCTTTGAAAATATATGTTTCCAGAACGGCTGGAGTCAGGAAGACTGACTCGCTGTTTATCCTGCATGCACCCAACAAGCTGGGTGCTCTTGCTTCAAAGCAAACTATTGCTCGCTGGATCTGTAGCACAATTCAGCTGGCTCATTCTGCGGCTGGATTGCCGCATCCAAAATCAGTAAAAGCCCATTCCACAAGGAAGGTGGGCTCTTCTTGGGTGGCTGCCCGAGGGGTCTCGGCTTTACAGCTTTGCCGGGCGGCTACTTGGTCGGGTTCAAACACCTTTGCAAAGTTCTACAAGTTTGATACCCTGGCTGAGGAGGACCTTGTGTTTGCTCATTCGATGCTGCAGAGTCATCCGCACTCTCCCGCCCGTTTGGGAGCTTTGGTATAATCCCCATAGTCCTTACGGAGTTCCCAGCATCCACTAGGACGTCAGAGAAAATAAGAATTTACTCACCGGTAATTCTATTTCTCGTAGTCCGTAGTGGATGCTGGGCGCCCGTCCCAAGTGCGGACTTTCTGCAATACGTGTATATAGTTATTGCTTGAATAAGGTTTATTGTTCTGAGCCATCCTTTGAGTGAGGCTCAGTTGTTGTTCATACTGTTAACTGGGTAAGGTTATCACAAGTTGTACGGTGTGGCTGGTATGAGTCTTACCCTGGATTCCAAATATCCTTTCCTTGTAATGTCAGCTCTTCCGGGCACAGTTTCCCTAACTGAAGTATGGAGGAGGGGCATAGAGGGAGGAGCCAGTGCACACCAGATAGTACCTAATCTTTCTTTTAGAGTGCCCAGTCTCCTGCGGAGCCCGTCTATTCCCCCTGGTCCTTACGGAGTTCCCAGCATCCACTACGGACTACGAGAAATAGAATTACCGGTGAGTAAATTCTTATTTTTGTCTCAGCCTTCTGAATCCGAGCCCCAGTGGGTGGCTTCTATTAAGGGCATGATATCCCAGATTGCACATTATGAGTCTGAATCACAGATTTTAAAACAATCTGTGGAGGTTTTGTCTGGTCCTGTCCCCAATACCTTAAAATCCCCTGGTGTATCCAAGAAACGTGCGCTTGCTCAGATTATGCAGGTCTACACAGACACCGACTCTGACATGGCAGGGGGTGATGCGGATATGTTAGGCTTCCCTGGCTAGAGGGGTGCAACTCATGATTGAGGCCATTAGGGATGTGTTACACATTACTGACAAACCTCCGGGACAAGTAGAGGAGGCTTACTTTACAGACAGTGAGAAAGTCTCCCTGAGCTTCCTGGCGTCTAAGGAATTAAACGCCTTATTTGAAAAATCCTGGTAAAATCGAGGAGAAAAAATTCCAGATACCAAAGAGGGTTCTTGTGGCTTTTCCTTTCCCTGAGGATGATAGGAAAAAGTGGGAAAACCCACCTGTAGTAGACGCCTCTGTACCTAGACTGTCTAAAATGGTGGTTTTACCTGTCCCTGGGTCTACCGCTTTGAAAGAACCGGCTGACCGCAAAATTGAAACTACACACAAATCCATATACACTGCTTCAGGTGTGGCGTTAAGGCCCACTATTGCCTGTGCATGGATTTCTAAAGCCATAGTAAAGTGGTCAGGCACATTACTAGAGGACTTAGATTATATGGATAGAAGTGACATTGATTTGTTTTTACGTAACATACAGGACTCTGCGTGTTTCATGGTGGTAGCCATGAAGGACCTGGGTAATCTGACTGCAAGGACATCGTCCATGGCTGTTTCAGCACGCAGGGGTCTCTGGCTACGCCAGTGGTCTGCAGACGCGGAATCCAGGAGAAGTGTGGAGAACCTACTCTTCACAGGTCAGCCTCTATTTGGGGAGGCATTGGATGCGTGGATCTCCACGTCAACCGCTGGTAAGTCAACCTTTCTTCTCTCAGACGACGAAGAAACCTTTTTCTACGTCCTCTGTGCAGTCTTTTTGGTCTACCAAAGCTAAAAAGTCCAAGGCTCCTACCACTTTCTTCAGAGGTGGGCAAGCAAAATCCAAAAAACCGGCACCTGCAAGTTCCCAAGACCAGAAACCTGCCTCTGTGTCCTCAATATCCTCATGACGGTGGACCTCCCTGCCTGGAGAACGGGCAGGTGGGAGCGAGGTTCAGACATTTCAGTCTGGGTGTCATCCGGTTTGGATCCCTGGGTACTGGATATTGTGTCCCAGGGGTACCGACTGGAGTTCCAGTTTCAGGACCTCCCACCCCACAGGTTCTTCAAATCAGGCCTGCCAGCTTTTCTGACAGACAGGGCTATCCTTCAGGACGCCATTCACAAATTGGAAAGGTCAGATGTAATTGTTTCTGTTCCACCTCATCTGGTAAACCAAGGTTACTATTCGAACCTGTTTGTGGTACCGAAACCGGATGGTTCGGTCAGGTCGATTTTTAACCTGAAGTCGCTAAACCCTTATATAAGGGAATTCAAGTTCAAAATGGAGTCTCTGAGAGCGGTGATCTCAGGGCTGGAGGAGGGAGAGTTTCTGGTGTTCTTGGACATCAAGGATGCGTACCTCCCTATCCCAATTTGGCCACCACACCAGTCTTATCTCAGATTTGCACTGTTGGACTGTCACTATCCGTTCCAGGCACTGCCATTCGACAACTCCACAGCACTGAGGGTGTTTACCAAGGTGATGGCAGAGATGATGATTCTCCTCCGCAGACAGGGGGTGAATATAATTCCTTACCTAGACGATCTGCTGATAAAGGCATCTTCCAGAGAGAGGTTGTTGCAGTCCATTGCTCTCGCAACTCGACTGCTCAGGGGACATTGATGGATCCTGAATCTTACAAATCTCATTTGGAGCCGACAAGGAGATTGTCTTATCTGGGGATGATCCTCGACACAGAAGTGCAGAGGGTATTTCTACCAGTAGAAAAAGCGCTGGTGATCCAAAGTATGGTCCGGGATGTGTTGAAGCCTACTCGGGTATCGGTTCATCAGTGCATTCGCCTTCTGGGGAAGATCGTTGCCTCCTACTAGGCTCTTCAGTACGGATAATTTCATGCACGGTCCTTCCAACTGGATCTCCTGGACAAGTGGTCGGGATCTCATCTGCACATGCACCAGAGGATACGTCTGTCACCACAAGCCAGGAATTCCCTCCTGTGGTGGCTACACTTGCCGCACCTTCTAGAGGGCCGCAGGTTTGGAATTCAGGACTGGATCCTTCTAATCACGGATGCAAGTCTCAGAGATTTGGGGAGTGGTCACCCAAGGGGAAACATTCCAAGGAAGATGGTCAAGGCTGGAATCTATTCTTCCAATCAACATTCTGGAACTAAGGGCCGTGTACAACGGTCTTCTACAAGCGGCACATCTTCTACAAGATCGGGCCATTCGGGTGCAGTCGGACAATGTAACGACGGTGGCCTACATAAACACACAGGGCAGAACGAAGAGCAGAGCTGCAATGTCAGAGGTAAAAAGAATCCTCCTCTGGGCAGAAAGGCATGCGTTGGCGCTGTCGGCAATCTTCATTCCGGGAGTGGACAACTGGGAAGCGGACTTCCTCAGCAGACACTATCTCCATCCGGGAGAATTGGGCCTCCATCCGGAGGTGTTCAGAGGTGACCACTCTTTGGGGTGTACCTCAAATAGACATGATGGCCTCCCGTCTCAACAAGAAGCTTTGGAGGTACTGTCCTAGGTCCATAGACCCGCAAGCAGTGGCAGTGGACGCCCTGGTAACACCGTGGGTGTTCCAGTCAGTGTACGTGTTTTCTCTACTTCCTATCATTCCAAGGATTCTAAAGCTCATAAAGAGAACAAGGGTTCAGGCAATCCTCATTGCTTCGGACTGGCCAAGAAGGTCTTGGTACGCGGATCTTCTGGAACTGCTACTGGAAGATCCGAGGCCTCTTCCTCTCCGGGAGGACCTTCAGCAACAGGGGTAGTTCGCTTATCAAGACTTACCGCGGCTACGTTTGACGGCATGGAGGTTGAACGCCAGATATCAGCTCGGAAGGGCATTCCAAACAAGGTTATTCCTACCCTGATTCAGGCTAGGAAAGGAGCAACGTCTAAGCATTACCATCACATTTGGAAAAAGTATTTATCTTGGTGTGAATCCAAGAAGTTTCCTAAGGTGGAGTTTCAACTGGGACAGTTTCTCCTCTTCCTGCAGCAGGTATGGGATCCGTGAAGGTCCAGATTTCGGCCTTATCCATTTTCTTCCAGAAACAACTGGCTTCCCTCCCTGAGGTTCAGACTTTCTTAAAAAGGGTTCTGCACATCTAGCCTCCCTTTGTGCCTCCTACGGCACCCTGGGATCTTAACGTGGTGTTACAGTTCCTTCAATCGGATTGGTTCGAGCCTCTTCAGGAGGTTGTGGTCAAGTTTCTCACATGGAAGGCTGTCACTTTGTTGGCCTTAGCTTCTGCTAGACGTGTTTTGGAGTTGGGGGCTTTGTATTATAAAAACCCCTACTTGATATTCCATGAAGATAGAGCTGAGCTCCGGACACGTCAGCAGTTTCTTCCGAAGGTTGTCGGCATTTCATATCAACCAACCTATTATGATGCCAGTTGCTACGGACTCCTCCATCCCGTCAAAGTCCTTGGATGTTGTAAGGGCTCTGAAAATCTATGTAAAGAGAACTGCTCGTCACAGGAAATCGGACTCTGTCTGTCCTGTATGATCCCAAGAAAATTGGGTGTCCTGCATCTAAGCAGATGATCTCTTGCTGTATCAGTCTCACTATCCAGCATGCATATTCTATGGCAGGCTTGCCGTGTCCTAAATCGGTTAAGGCCCACTCTACTCATAAGGTGGGTTCTTCCTGGGCGGCTGCCCAGGGTGTCTCTGCTTTACAACTTTGCCGAGCGGCTACTTGGTCTGGGTCGAACACGTTTGCCAAGTTCTACAAGTTTGATACTTTGGCCGCAGAGGACCTAAAGTTTGGTCAATCAGTTCTGCAGGAGCCTCCGTGCTCTCCCTCCCGTTCTGGGAGCTTTGGTACATCCCCATGGTACTAATGTGGACCCCAGCATCCTCTAGGACGTAAGAGAAAATAGGATTTTAATTACCTACCGGTAAATCCTTTTCTCGTAGTCCGTAGAGGATGATGGGCGCCCGCCCAGCGCTTCGTGATCCTGCAATGGTTTCTTCGTTCAGTACTGCTTTGTTCTGGGTTGAGTACTGTTTTTTGTAACTAGGTTTAGTAATGTTGTTCAGCCGTTGCTGAGTTTTCAAGCTGGTTAGCTTGGTTTGCCTTGTCTGTGTGAGCTGGTGTGAATCTCGCCACTATCTGTGTAAAATCCTTCTCTCGAAGTTGTCGGTCTCCTCGGGCACAGTTTCTAGACCGAGTCTGGTAGGAGGGGCATAGAGGGAGGAGCCAGCCCACACTATCAAAGTCTTAAAGTGCCCATGGCTCCTGGTGGACCCATCTATACCCCATGGTACTAATATGGACCCCAGCATCCTCTACGGCAGGGGTGGCCGGACTTTTGGGATCTACTTTTTGTTCACTTACTTAGCGGTGATCTACCAGCGTCAAATTACACCAAAAATAACGCTCACATTTAAAAATAGCATTAATAATGATGCCATCAAATAACAGCACCAATAATAATGCGCACATTCAAAAACCGCATTAAGAATGACAACATCAAATAACCACCCCCTCTGTACAAATACCCCCCTTTGCAGATCCCCCCCCCTTCCACACCCTGCATAATAGCCCCCTGTACAATACCTTCCTTCGTACAAATCCCCCACTTTGCAGATCCCCCACCCCCTTCCAGTCTCCTGCATAATAGCTCCCTGTACAATAATCCTCTTTGCAGATCTTCCACCCTTTGCAGATCCCCCCTTGTGTAAAAAACAAACAAACAAAAAAACCTTTGTGAAGATACCACGCTCTGTGCAGATCCCCCCCCCCCTTTGCAGATCATGCCACCCCTTGTGAAGAAACCCCCCCTTTGCATAACTTACCTAAAAAGTTGTCACGCTGCCTAGCTTCAGTCCTCCCTCTCCCGCAGTCACGCCTCCCGCTGGCTGCTTCTCCTGTCGTTGCCACTGCCGGCTGGATCCAACAGGCACCTCACATAGCGGGTGACATCATTAAGTCACCCGCACACCGCATCCCTTGGAACTGTGAAGAGAGATAGCGGCAGCAGGCTCCTTACAGTTATTTTCTGTTAAGTCTGTCACGATCTACCAGCGGGTGCTCTGCGATCTACCTTTTGGCCACCTCTGCTCTACGGACTACGAGAAAAGGATTTACCGGTAGGTAATTAAATTCCTGTTTTTTGCAATCGACATCTAACCTGAAGGCTTGGACATCTTCCTTTCGGAATTTTCAGTTTCAAGGCAAAGCAAAAGGGCAGTCTTTTTCACAGCAGGTTGTATCCAGCAAGGCGTTTAAGTCGCGTACTGAAAGCCTGGTTGGCCAGACGCCTGACCCCCAAGCAGGTGGATAAACCTGATGAGGCTGGCCTTCTCCCGGGGGACCGCAGGGGTGGGAGGCTGACTTCTGTGTGTTGCAGCCTCATGGCCTCAGTCAGCTACAGATGCCTGGGTACAAGAAGTGGTCTCTCACAGGTATACCCGCTCATTTGTGAGACTGCCTCCCCCTCAGCAGTTTTTTTATTTTTTGTACCAATCCTCCATCGGATGCAGGTGCAGCCATGGCGCTCCAAGGAGCTGTTCAGTCTTTACTAAACATAGGGGTTATTATCACTGTTCCCTGAGAACAACAGGGGGATGATTTTTACTCCCCTCTTTTCCCAATTCAGAACCCTATTGGTATCTATCGGCCTATCCTCAATCTGAAATCTCTGAAGAAGTTTTTGCAGGTGCCCAAATTCCGTATGGAAACACTACGGTCTCTTGCTCTGGCGTCAGAGCCAGGGGACTTTATGATATCCCTAGATATTCGGGATGCCTACCTACATGTCCCTATAGCACCTGTTCATAAGAGATTTCTCAGCTTTGCTGTTCTGCAACAGCATTACCAGTTTCAGGCACTACCCTTTGACTGGCTATGACTCCACTTGGTATTTACCAAGTTGGTGGTTAAGACAGCTCAGCTGTTCTGTCAAGTGATCAGGGTGCTCCCATATTTGGACGACTTGTTGATCCTGGCACAATCTCAGGAGGTTTTGCACCGCCATCTTCAAATAACCATTGCCATTCTACAAACTCACGGGTAGCTGATCAATTGGGGAAACTTCCTACCTTGTCCCTTAGCAATGTATATTGCATCTAAGGGCTCTCCTGGATTTGCAGGAACAGAGGCTCTTTCTGCCAGCCAAACTGCAGTCAAAGGTCCGCAACTTACTGCACAATCCCCGGGTGTCCATACATTTGCCAATGCAGGTTCTGGGGTCCATGATCTCCACCTTCAATATGGTGGTGTATGCCCAGTTTCACTCCAGGCCCCTACAACATCTGATTCTTTCAAGGTGTAACAGGGCAGTATCATCAGATCAGGGCCCAGATCATGGTTCTGTCTCTAGAGTTGCATTTGTCTTTCTCATCTGGTGGCTACAGACATAAACTTGGACAAAGGATGGCCATTTTGGGTTTCAGATTGGGTGATCCTCACCATGGATTCCAGTCTCCGCGGATGGGGCACAGTAACCAGTCCACATGTCTCTCAAGGTCGTTGGACTCCAGCCAAAAGTTGCTTGCCAATCAATGTCCTGGAATTTCAGCCTTTGTGGATGCTCTAGCAGTACGATGGACCTTCCGTCTGGGATACCGGTTTCCTCCAATATCGCTGTTACCCAGAGTTCTTTGCAAGTTCAAGCGGGAAGGAGGCACCGTGATACTGATAGCTCCCTCATTGGTTCGCCGATCTCCAAAATCTGTCCGTGAACATGCCATTTCTACTACCACTGCGACCAGACCTGTTGCGTCAGGGTGTCTGTCTGCATCGGGACCTGGCTCGACTGTCTTTGATGGCTTGACTCTTGAGTCATCAGTCCTCGGAGTTAAGGAATTCTCAGATGCAGTAATACAGACAATGCTACGGGCTCGTAAGCCATTTTCAGCCCGCACTGACCATCGTACCTTTAGGGTCTCCAGGGTACTGGCCTTTCTGCAAGCAGGGTTAGACCTTGGTCTTCGCCTAGCATCCCTGAAAGTACAAGTTTCTGCACTATCAGTGTCATTTCAATAAAAGATCGCTCCACTACAGGATGTGTACCTTTTTTTTCAAGGATTACTCCATATGAAGCCTCCCTTTGTTTGTCCAGTGGCCCCCTGGGATTTATCTCTGGTCCTTCAAACTCTTAAGACTTCCCTATTTGAGCCTTTAGAGTAATTGGATCTTAAGTGGCTGCTGGCAAAGGTGTCATTTCTCCTGGCTATTGCCTCTACGAGAAGGGTGTCTGATTTGGGAGCGCTTTCCTGTCATCCTTCATTTGTGATCTTCCATCAAGATAGGGCAGTTCTCCGGACAAAGATGGGTCACCTTCCTGAGGTGCTGTCCAAGTTTTATCTAAATATGGAGATAGTGGTTCCAGCCTTTCCTTCCCCGGATCTGTCTGCTGGAGAGGCCTTATTGGATGTGGTTCGTGTACTAATGATTTACGTGGAACGTACCAGAGTGATCGGGGAAATGGATTCTCGATTTGTCCTGCATGGATTCCATAAGCGAGGTTGGTCAGCTAGTACACGCTGTCCAGGTGGATTTGCATGACTATTGCAGAGGCTTACATTCAAACCGATCTTCCTGTTCCAGATAGTCTCTGCTCATTCTACACGTTCAGTAGGTCCCTCATGGGCGGCTTGCCGAGGCCCTACTGCTGAACAAATCTGCAAGGCAGCTACATGGTCTTCAATTAACATGTTCTTGAGGTTTTATGCCTTTTGAAACCTTTGCCTCTCAGCTTCCTTTGGGCTGATTCTCGCAACAGTGGTTAATCCAAAAGGGGAACTTACCCATACAGTCTGTGGGGTTGTTTGTTCCTTGTCAATAGCTGTACCCTTAGCAGACTTTCCTCTCTTAGGTAGAGGTACATCATTCAGATTCTTCTGGGGTTCACAGTGTGAATTTTCACAGGGTATCAACACTCTGAATTATCCATGGGCAACTTTTTTGGGGTGTCCTATTTCTTGTAAAATCTCTTACAACTACTGTGGTTTTATTAGGCAGTACTCTTCCTTAGTGGGGACAGCTGCTTCAGATGGGGTATGCCAGTATGATGGGGCCCTTTTTCAAGTAATTCGGGGTCTTGTTCAGTGTCGTCTCCTAGACATCAGACTTTACTGTCTGGGTCACACGAGATTAAGGTGCACACTAAGTTTGTCTTTTTATTTTTTCATATTGAGCCTAAACTGTAGGTGTGGAGTTGGTGGTTTTTTTTGTTTTGTTTGTTTTTTAAATCAAACGGCAGTGTTACCCTTCATACAGTCTTGGTGTAGGTAGCTATTCCCAGGACTAAAGTCTGAGTTGCAGGGGTGTCTCTGTCCTCAATTTATTTAGTATCCCAGAGACGGCGATTTAAGACTTGCGCACCTACTGCTGAATCTAAGCGTCCCTGCACCTAGGCCTGTGCAACCTCCTTATGGTTAAGTTTTCTGGTCTTTTGGGCACAACAGATGTTCCTGGCTGAACAGTTGGGCTATGTTTCCATCAATTAGCATGCAGTATACAGTCCAAGACACTCCCTTACCCCCACCTGACGGGACCATTAATTCAGTACTCTGGTTGATTAGCTGCTTACTCCACCTCTGGTAAATGTACCTGGTTTGTCATGTCTAAGCTTTCGGTTGGAGAGCTTTTGATCACCTTGTAAGGGTTTTTGTCGGGATTCTCCCTGGTACCCCTCAGATAGTCCTGAGTCCTCTACTGGAAGTATAGGCACTTCATTGAGAGTGCAGTCTTTGTCTTTCTGTATCTAGGGTCCCAATTAGCCCTAGTTGTCTGTGCACGATGATCACTCCTATTCTGTTCAGTATTCTTGTGAAGGTGCAGTTCTAACTGCACACTTCTTTGGAGATGCTGGTCTGCCTTACTGCCCATCTGTTTATTATAGGGTGTTTTCACTGTGCCCCTGCGGTTTTGCGCATGGGTGCTGGTTACAGGTGCAATGGTCTGGGACCTTCTACCATTTGAGGATATCAATTTCTCCTTTTTCTTCAGGTTTCTTCTGGTGTACTTGGGCAAAGCTCAGGATTGTGGGAAATTCTATTTTACTTTCTATGGCTTCCCTTCGACCTAAGATTCTATGTTGCACAGTGGGCAGTTTGTGTGTTTCGCTCATCGCTTATCAGTTTCAGTTCGTGTTCTGTGTAGCCATCTCTGCTACACTTCCATTGTCTATTGTAGGCCAGGTGATCTTTCCAACGGTTTCCTCCTTTCTTTTTTTTTTTTTAAAGCTAGATTGACTCTTGGTCCCTGGCTTTCTTCTTTGATGGGTTAAGTTTCTGCCTGATCTGTCCTATTTCAGAAGCGTCTGGCTCTTCTTCCAGAAGTTTGTTTAGCTTTATGTTCCACTTGTCCCGCCATTCTACTTCAGTTTCATTTTGGAGGCACCTCAGCAATCTTCTTATGGAGTCAGTTGTACCGCAGTGATTTGAGAGGTGGCATTTCTGTTGGCCATTAATCCTGCTAGGAGCTGTCATGTTACCTGCTTTTGATCCTTCTGATGCTGACAGTATGCTCAACTTCTTGGCTGATGTCTGAACTTTGGGAGTTTATGTGGATTGGACATTATTGGTTTTTAAGTTGGATGTTTGCTTGGTCAACGGCAGGACAGGACTGCTTCCACATATTCTGTGGCTTGCTGGATCACTTCTGCTATTATGTATGTTTGATTCTTGGGTAAGCTGGTGTCTGACCTTTTCCTCAGACCGTGACTGCTGCTTGGACAACGAGGCAGGGTGCCTTGGTTGTGCATGGAGGTTTCTTTCTTGGTCCTTAGTGCACATTTTCACGTACTTTTATAGGTTCCACACACTTGTGAGCACATCTGCCAGTTTGTGCACAGCTTAGCCACTGTGTGACCCCCTTCCTCTTGAGAATTGCTTTGGTTAGTCCCATAGTCAGGAGTGTCACCAAGATGCTAGAACTTTTTGGTTTGGTTGTGAACACCATAAAATCAGTTCCTCAGAGTCCATCTGGGGGACAATGCATTTGTGCTTGCTGCACATCAATTTCTCCTTTTCTGCTAACTGAGTAGCTGGGGGAGGGGGAGGGCTTAGAGCAGTGGTTCCCAACCTCGATCCTCAAGTACCCCCAACAGTTCTTGTTTTCCAGGGCTTCTCACAGGATTGCAAGTGAAATAATTTGCTCCACCTGTGGGTCTTTTAAAATGTGTCAGTGAGTAATGACTACACCTGTTCAACTGCTAGGTGACCTGCAATACATGAACTGTTGGGGGTACTTGAGGATCGAGGTTGGGAACCACTGGATTAGAGGATGGGGGTTCTGCTCAAATGGATAAACTATTTTTTTGCCTACTCCTCAACCTCCCCTCTAAATCCACAGTCTGCAGTGTTCCCTCCTTTTCAATGGACTCGACTCAAGATACCGAACTACAGTAAAAATAGCCAACCTACTCAAGAACAGCATAGGGGATATGGTAAAAAAAAGAAACATTCACACAAATGTACTAGAGAGGAGTGCAGCGTGGAATAATTCAATAGTTTCATCTGAAAGTTAATGGGTAAGCAAGAATTTTACAGTTATTTCCTACAGCAGAACCGTGGCGGCCTTCATAAGTCTGCAAGGTAGCACCAGATGAACAGTAGTAATGAAGTATGTAACAAATGTTATCCTGGGTGAAAAAGTGTGAAGACACTTTCAGCATTGTATGTCACAAGCAAAGTGAATATAGTTGCTTTTTATCTGAGCAGAAGGCAAGTGAGTCCAGAAAACTGGCATCTATATCGGATAAATGTTGCAAATAAGATTTGGCCTTCCACAAGTGGACCTAATAGTAATGTAAAGTACAAAGATTATTCCCTCTTCACAAATAGACACGCCGTAGTTGCATGGTTAATCCCATGGAGGGTCAAACTACAGTGGCTAATGCATTTACTCCATTTCTTCTGTCTCACATTCTGATGAAGTACCTGTAATGCCTATTGCCCTCAGTAGCATGGGAAATGCTTCAGGAGGAGCTAAGGCCTCTTACTCTTACATTGAATGGCGTGAATACTGAACACTTGTATCTCACTCTGTAATTAATACTCAGGCAAGCAAGAAACATTTTATAGCCAATTGTAGAGTTTGGAGGAAGTTTTGTTTCTTGCAATCTAAAGAGTAGACCTTAGAGGTAGATTGCTGTAAAGCAATATAATCTGTAAATCAATACACTCTAATACAGCTATAAAACAAGTCCTAATTTAAAAAAATAAATAAATCTAAATCCCAGTTCAGTCGCTAAGGTGATACAGACTGTCAGTAGTAAAGAGACTGAGGGGTGGGCAGGTACACGGGGAAGCCCAGAGGAAAGTAGATAGTGAGTGCACTGAAAATGTGCTGGTCTCTCTTGCGGTCTACACTCTATAAGCTGGAGGAGCATGCCAATTAATACATGTGGTTTGTTGTACCACATGAAAGTATTTAATATCTGATATTCCCATGCCTACTGAAGTATTTTTTAATTTTTTTTGGAGAAGCCGCATTTTAACCCTAGGTCTACTACATGCCCATATAAAATCAAGTACATCTCTTTTGAAGTTGAGCGTGGTCGTGGGGGTGTGTATGCGAAGTGCTTGCCAGAGATACAGAAGTCGGGGTAAAACATTAATCTTCACTGTGGCAATTTGGCCAAACCAAGATATGAAAAGCTTATTACAAGCTGAGAAATCCTGATTTAATCAAGGCAAGCAGTCTTGGAAAGTTGGCAGTATAGAGTTTGCAATATAATTTGGTAAGAAACTCCAAGGTATTTGCGTTTATGAAGCTGCCATCTGAATGTGTAGTGTTCTGCCTTCACTATGATGTTTTTTTTCCCACCAAATTCAGACAGACGGCATAACCACCTCTACTTTTCAATAATCACAATCACGTGTGATGATGTGAAGAATAGTGTTTTTTATGCAATAGAGAAAACTGGTAAAACTGTCCAAATAAAGAAATGCAAGTATAGTGTGCAAACATAGGATGCAATGCAAACATATCATGTAAGATACAGAAACATGAACAAACTGGTATATAGCAACAACATGAAATTACATACATTATGCAAAGGATTTGCTGTAGTGTGAAATAATACATCTGGGATACACAACTGACTGTCAGATCTACAGTATAATGGCAGATTTAAAGGTCAGAGTTTCTGATCATTGGATTCTATGCTAACGGTGAGCAGGTGATGTCTGGCTAGGACCATGAGAGAAGTAGAAAATGGCTGCTCCCAGTTTTTTCTTAACCCATAATACACTGAAAAATTGCTATGGTGGGCTGTGAGGTTCACAATTGAGCTCCAGTACTGCTGTGTTGACCACTAGATGGGGCTGATAAAATGAATCAATGGAAACAGGGATAAGATAGATCAGGGGTGGGCAATTATTTCAGCTGGGGGGCCGCTTAACACTTCCAGCGAATATTCGAGGGCCACACACAAAATACTCAAAAAGTGATCCCTTTTTACACATTACGGCAGACAGCGTGCCCTTTTTACACATTACGGCAGACAGCGTCCCCCTTTTTACACATTACGACAGACAGATCCCCTTTTTACAGATTACGACAGACAGCACCCCCATTTTTATACATTACGGCAGACAGCGCCCCCGTTTTTATACATTACGGCAGACAGCGTCCCCGTTTTTATACATTACGGCAGACAGCGTCCCCGTTTTTATACATTACGGCAGACAGTGCCCCCGTTTTTACACATTACGGCAGACAGCACCCCCGTTTTTACACATCACGTCAGCAAGCGCCCCCGTTTTTACACATTACGGCAGACAGCATCCCCTTTTTACACATTACGGCAGACAGCGCCCCCGTTTTTATACATTACGGCATACAGCGCCCCCGTTTTTATACATTATGGCATACAGCGTCCCCGTTTTTATACATTACGGCAGACAGCGCCCACGTTTTTACACATTACGGCAGACAGCATCCCTTTTTTACACATTACGGCAGACAGCGCCCCCGTTTTTATACATTACGGCAGACAGCGCCCCCGTTTTTACACATTACGGCAGACAGCGCCCCCGTTTTTACACATTACGGCAGACAGCGCCCCCGTTTTTATAATTACGGCAGACAGCGCCCCCGTTTTTATACATTACGGCAGACAGCGCCCCCGTTTTTATACATTACGGCAGACAGCGCCCCCGTTTTTATACATTACGGCAGACAGCGCCCCCGTTTTTATAATTACGGCAGACAGCGCCCCCGTTTTTACACATTACGGCAGACAGGGCCCCCGTTTTTACACATTACGGCAGACAGTCCCTACCCCCCTTTCCCCACCCTCCCCTAAACCTATATAGCAGTCCTTACCCTCCCCCTCCCCTAAACCCATATAACCGTTTTTAACTCCCCTCCCCTGAACTTATATGGCAGCTTTAGCTTTATCCAGGACAGGGAGTTTACCTATTTGTCAGTGGCAGACGATCCCCGCTGTCTGATGATCCGCGCTGCTGCTGCTGCTGCCGCCGCCGCTTCTCCTCACTGGCCGCCGCTTCTTCTCCCCGCTGGCCGCCGTTTCTTCTCCCCACTGGCCTCCGCAGTGCTCCCCACTGGCCGCTTCTGCTCCGAGTCCCCACTGCAGTGTCCGCCCAGTGCCGTCCCCCGTGACGCCCAGCGCATGATAGAGGAAATCCCGGTCAGCTGACCCTGTGACGTGACCGGGATTTCCTCAGCGGCGCCGCGTCTGAGAGCAGTGCAATGACAAGCGGCCTGTCGGGCCTCTTGTCATTGCACTCTGGTGGGGCACAGCGGGCCAGGCAGGATCGGTCCGCGGGCCGCATCCGGCCCGCGGGCCGCCTGTTGCCCACCCCTAAGATAGATGCACAGTTTAACAAACATTTGCTTAAGGCCTGCAAATATGCTAGATCAGTAGGTGGGATATTTAAGTCTTAAATCTCGGACCTATCCGTATTAATTTTATAGTGAGAGAAGTGGCCATAACTACATATTTCCGCAAATAAATTGGGGAGACAGTGTTGAGGGTTAGTCAAGGCTAGGATCACATAATCTGCGTAAAGTGCAATCTTATGATCAGTATGTCCTGCTGTGACCCATGAGATGTTAGCGTTAAATTGTATTCTGGCTGCAGGTGGCTCCATCAGTGGAGTACAGGGGTGAGGTTTTTGGCATGAGTTTCTCTAGCATCCATAAGGGATATTGGGGACAGAATTAGTACGATGGGGTATAGACGGGTCCAAAGGAGCCAGTGCACTTTACATTTCTTCAGCTGGGTGTGCTGGCTCCTCCCCTCTATGCCTCCTCCTACAGGTCAGTTTAGAAAAAAGTGCCCTCAGGAGAGGATGCACACTCTGCAAGCTCCAGAGTTTTTCTTCAATTTCTTTTAAAACTTTTATTTCGTTCGATATGCTGTTTGGGCAACAGCATACCTGCACTGTTTGAGTTGGGGGGTGTCACCTGCCTCTTGAGGTGCAGAGCTGCTTCCCGCTGCAGGACCACCATCCTGAGGGGCTTTTTGTTCAGCTGGGCATGGCGCCTTGGCTGCCGCAGCATGCCGCACACCCCTAACGCTGCCTGAAGGTGATCATCGGTGGTGAGTAAACACTGGGTACCCCCGGTTCACTGTGCGGCAGAAGCGCAGGGGAGGCGTACGGGTCCCTTCTGGGGGTGACCCGCTTTGACCCCTGAGTGAGACTGGCTTATTACAATTGTACCAAGCATTTATGTGAGGCTACAAGCACTTAGGAGACCTGGCCATTATAAAGATTACACAGTAGCTCCGGCGCCATAGCAGGGGGTGGAGCTACATCAGAGCGGGCTCAGCGGCATTTTGTCGCCTTCTTCTGCATAAGCAGCAGCAGCCTCACACAGCTCCTCCATAACGGTCACACGCTGGATCCACTGGTACAGGGTGTAGAGGGGGAGAGCCGCTATATTGTGCACAAATATCATCCCTCTGAGGGATTTTTCTTTAGACGGACTTACGGTTTGTTTTATGTAAAACGCTGACGGCCTCACTGGGGCTATGCAGCGCTGGGTGTGCTGGTGTCCTCTCTCCTGTGTCTGCTCTCACATGCAATAGGGCAGGCTTGTATTGTATTTCAGGCTGTGTTGTATGTGTATTGTACCTATTTTATTCACAATGGTAAAACAGAAGTTATGCAGTGTATGTAATGCTAGATTTTCCCCTAGCTCATATGACTAAATATTATGTGAGCAGTGTAGTCAGTCATAACAAAATGCTGATGATAATGTGGGGGAGAGTCCAGAGCCCTCCTGGCTGGGGGCTATCAAAACTATGATGTCTGATATGTAATCTCAACTCCCTGCAAATGCCAGTAAAACTCAGGAACTGCAACAAGCAGTGGCAAATCTAGTTGCAAAACATCCTCCCCTGTCCACTGCAGGTGCACAAAAGCGTGCTTTACCTGCACTCCTATCAGTTACTGATGATGATGTACAGGATGATGTGGACCCCATAAGCGGGGACTCCACCCCTACACAGGGTATTGAACCCCTCATATTGGATATACTGATGATGATGTACAGGATGATGTGGACCCCATAAGCGGAGACTCCACCCCTACACAGGGTATTGAACCCCTCATATTGGATATTCGGGATGTATTAAAGCTCCCCCTGGAGGATGCCACTACTCAGTCAGTTTATCTTGTGGGAGGAAAAATTAATGCTGTCACATTTCTGATTCTAAAGAATTAGATGATTTATTTAAATTAGCCTGGAAAAATCCAGATAAAAAATATCAGGTGTCCAAGAGGTTTTTAAATACCTTTCCTTTTGCCCCTGAAAGCAGAAAATTCTTGGAAGAATCTCCAGCAGTGGATGTCTCCATCTCTCGCCTTTCTAAAAAGGCGGTGCTTCCTGCTCCGGGCTCTTTCGCGATAAAAGATCTGGGAGACAAATTTTTAGAGTGGTCTCTATTTTCCTATCTACACTGCTGCAGGTGTAGCTCAAAGGTCGGTCAATGCTGGTTGCTGGATGACACATGCCTTTCATACATGGGCTACTCAAATTCAAGAGGGCCTTTCAGGGTATATGACCTTGGTTACTACTGTAACTTTCCTAAAACACATTCAGGACACGGCAAGAGTCCTCTGCGACTCCCTTAAAGAGATTGGCAATATACAGGCTAGAACAACTGCTATGGCTGTGTCTGCTCGCAGAGCCATGTGGTTGCATCAGTGGATTGCAGACGCCGACTCCAAACGTAATGTGGAATCTCTTCCCTTCATAGGCGAATGGCTCTTCGGAGAGGAATTGGACGCATGGATCTCCAAAGCTACTGCTGGAAAATCCAAGTTTCTCCCTTCAGGGGCTCCACATGCTAGATGTACCTACCAGGAACTGTCTACTCAGTCCTTTCGGTCCTCCAGATTTCGATATAATGCTCGGGGTGCTTCCAATGCAGCTAGAGGCTCCAGAGGTAAGCATAAGAAACCAGCCGTTGCCGGCTCTCAGGACCAGAGCACCAGTTCAGCTTTCGCTAAGACTTCAGCATGACTGTGCCCACCCACCCCGAGGGGACCTCGTGGTGGGAGCTCGATTACGTCACTTCAGCCACATCTGGGACGGTTCCTGCCAAGATGCCTGGGTAAGGGACCTTCTCTCTCAGGGTTACAAGCTGTAGTTCGACTGTGCTCCTCCCCAACGATTTTTCAAATTAGGCTTGCCAGCTTTGGAAAATATGCGTGTTACACTACTACTGGCCATCGACAAGTTGGTCCAGTCCTAGGTCATTGTTCCAGTACCCCTGATACGAGGACAAGTCTGTAGTGCCAAAACCAGATGGGTCTGTGAGACCCATTTTGAATCTGAAGTCTTTGAATCCTTACCTGAAGGTTTTCAAACTCCGGATGGAATCTTTGAGAGCGGTTATCGCGGGCCTGGAAAAACAAGAATTCTTGTGTCCCTGGATATCAAGGATGCCTACCTGCATATCCCGATTTGGCCTCCTCATCAGGCCTAACTACGGTTCGCCTACTGAACGATTACTACCTGTTTCAGGCATTGCCCTTCGGCCTGTCTACAGCTCCGAGGGTGTTCACGAAGGTGATGGCGGAAATGATGTTCCAGCTCAGAGTCCAGGGGGTCAACATTGTACCTTACTTGGACGATCTCTTGATAAAAGCAAGCTCCAGGGAGTTTCTGTTGCTTCATATAGATCACACTATCCAACTTCTGTCTCACCACGGGTGGATCCTCAATCTTCAGAAGTCTCAACTGGAACCGTCTCAACGGCTCCTGTTTTTGTGTATGATACTGTAGCTCAAAGAGTGTTTCTGCCAGAGGACAAGGTGAGAACACTCCAAGAGATGGTTTGCATGGTTCTTCGTCCTGCTCAAGTTTCCATTCACCTTTGCATAAAGTTGTTGGGAAAAATGGTGGCCTCGTATGAGGCGATACAGTTCGGCAGGTTCCATGCCAGACCTTTCCAATTGGACATCCTGAACAAGTGGTCTGGTTCACATCTCCAGATGCACCGACTGATTCATCTGTCACCCGAGGTCAGGATTTCGCTCCTGTGGTGGTTGCAGTCTTCCAACCTGCTGGAAGGTCGACATTTCGGGATTCAGGATTGGACCCTCCTCACGACGGATGCGAGTCTACGAGGATGGGGAGCTATCCCCCAGGGGGTGCAGTTCCAGGGTAGGTGGTCTGCCCAAGAGGCCCTACTCCCGATCAACATTCTGGAACTTCGGCGATATACAATGCTCTGCTTCAGGCCTCCCCTCTGCTCAGGGATCGGGTAATCCAGGTTCAGTCGGACAAAGCCACGGCAGTGGCGTACATCAATCGACAAGGAGGGGCAAAAAGCAAGACCTGCATGTGAGAAGTGTCAAAAATACTTCTCTGGGTGGAAAGAAATGCAAGAGCACTGTCCGCAATTTTCATTCTGGGTGTGGACAACTGGGAAGCGGACTTCCTGAGCCGCCATGACCTCCACCCGGGTAAGTGCGGATTACATCCTCAGGTGTTTCAACACATTTTCGACAGGTTGGGATACCCACAGATCAACATGATGGCGTCTCGCCTCAACAAGAAGCTTCGCTGCTACTGCTCGCAAACCAGGGACCATCAGGCGAGTGCACTGACGTCACCTTGGCCTTACTGGCTGGTCTGCCTATTTCCTCCGATCCCATTGATTCCAAGGGTGCTCCAACTGATCAGACATCAGAGTCCAAGCAATCCTGATTGCGCCAGATTGGCCCCGAAGGGCGTGGTGCACAACTCTTCTAGACATGTCCATAGAGGACCCTTGGCATCTGTCGCTACGAAACGATCTTCAGCAAGGACCGTTCATCTACATGGACTTATGGCGGATTCGTTTGATGGCATGGAAATTGAGCGGAACATCCTAGCTCACAAAGGGCTTTCCAAAAAGGATATTGCCACTATGGTGCAAGCCAGAAAACCGTCGTATCTGGAGGAGATACGTCTCTTGGGGCGAGGAACACACGTATCCGCCTGCGGACTTTCACTTGGGACGTTTCCTGCAGGCTGGTGTGGATAAAGGCTTGCGTCTGGCTTCCGTTAAGGTCCAGATTTCGTCTCTTTCAATTTTCTTTCAGAAGAAATTGGCTGAGTTGCCAGAAGTTCAGACCTTCTTACAAGAGGTGCTCCACATACAACCTCCCTTTGTGCTGACTACACCACCCTGGGCTTTGGATGTAGTGTTGCAATTTCTACAGTCCTCCTGGTTCGAGCCTCTGATGACAGTAGAAGACAAGTACCTCACATGGAAGACAGTGATGTTGAGTTTCCAGGGTCAGAGGAACTAACGGAAATTATGGAGGAACCTTAGGCTACGCCCAATAAGAAATATGGAATTCCAAAAAAGTGGGATTCTTACTACCCTTTTCCAGCTGGGGACTGTTTAAAAAGAGAAGTGCCTCCTAAGGTAGATACGCATGTCATTCGACTAGTGAGAATCTATTTTACCCTTGCCATCAACATCATTAAATGATGTCACAGACAGAAGAGTGGATGGTTTTTTTAAAAAACATATTTTCTCTGTCAGGGGCAGTCATTAGGACTGCTATGGCCTCAGCCTGGATGGCAAAAGCGGTAGTTGAATGGGCTGAATAATTAGAGAATGGGCTCTTAGCACCTACTAGGGAGCATGTGGCCCATATGAAACAGGCTGCGCTATTTCTAGAAGAAGCCGCAATGGATAATGGGTATGATTGCTCCTAAAGCATCAGCCTTAACAGTAGCTGCTCGCAGAGCAGTTTGGCTACGTACATGGAAAGCTGATTCAGAATCCAAAAAGGTTCTGGAAGCGTTGCCTTTTGTTGGGAACATTCTTTTTGGTAAGGAATTGACAGATATTCTGGAGTCAGAAGCTGAATCGAAGAAGGTTAAATTTCCTGCCAGTTATAATCCTAAACCTAAAGGCTCGGGATTTAGGCCATTTCGGTGGCAAGGTAAAACAAAAGGTAAAAATGAATCAAAGCAAACCCAGTACAATAAGTCTGGTAAAACAAGGAAGCAGTGGGCAACTAGAGGGCCAACTTCCAAACCAGAACAGAAACCGTTAGCCTGATGGTGCGGGCCTCCACTTGGAGGACTCCAAGGTAGGGGGCCGTCTTCAGTTTGCACACACATGGTATCTCTGGATATACAAGATGCTTACCTGCATGTGCCGATAGCCTTGTCTCAGCTGTGTTACCTCAGGTTCACTATCCTCCAGCAACATTTTCAGTTCCAGGCCTTACCCTTTGGGTTAGCCACAGCTCCCAGAGTATTTACCAAGATCATGGTGGTTGTGGCAGCTTATCTCCGCAAGCAGGGGATAAGGATTTTTCCATACCTCGATCTTTTAATCCTGGCACAATCCCAGGAATTGCTCTTGAGCCATCTCCAACAGACAATAACTTGTCTACAGAAACATGGATGGCTCATAAATTGAGCAAAGTCGTCTCTGATTCTGTCACAACGAATGATTCACTTAGGGGCTGTATTGGATTCAGATTTGCAGAAAGTATTTTAACCTGTGGAAAAGATATCCATGGTGCAGTTAATGACTCAGGAATTGTTGCACAGTCAAACAATATCAGTTCACACGGCAATGCGAGTGATAGGGTTGATGGTGTCAACATTCGACCATGGTGGAGGTGAGGCCTTATTTGGTGATGGGCTGGATGCGTTAGTCTCGGCGGCTACCGCAGGAAAGTCGACATTCTTGCCTTATGCTCCTGCACCGGCGAAAAAGACACATCACTCTCACATGCAGTCCTTTCGGCCCAACAAATACAAAAAGGCCAAAGGTTCCCCCTTCTTTGCAGGTAGGGGAAAAGGTAAGAAATCCGCAGCGTCTCCAGGATCCCAGGAGCAGAAGTCAACCCCTACTTCTGCCAAATCTGCAGCATGACGCCGGGGCTCCCTTGCGGGAGTCCGCTCGGATGGGAGCACGTCTGAAGCTTTTCAGTCAAAGTTGGATTCTATCTGGCCTGGACCCATGGGTCTTACAAATAGTGTCCCATGGGTACAAACTGGAGTTTCAAGACGTCCCCCCATGACGATTTTTCAAATCGACCTTGACAGCTTCTCTTCCAGAAAGAGAGGCAGTACCAACGGCAATTCAAAAATTGTCAGGATCAGGTCATTGTCCTGGTACCCTTGTCACAACAAGGAGAAGGTTTTTATTCAAGCCTCTTTGTAGTTTCGAAGCCGGACGGCTTGGTCAGACCGATTTTAAACCTGAAAAATCTGAATCTCTACCTGAAAAGGCTCAAGTTCAAGATGGAATCCCTGAGGGCAGTGATTTCCAGTCTGGAGGAGAGGGACTTCATGGTGTTAGTAGACATAAAGGATGCTTACTTGCATGTTCCCATTTATCCTCCTCACCAAGCTTATCTGAGATTCGCAGTACAGGATTGCCATTACCAGTTCCAGACGTTGCCATTCGGTCTTTCCACGGCACCAAGGGTATTCATCAAGGTGATGGCGGAGATGATGGTCCTCCTTCGTCAAAAAGGAGTCAATATAATTCCTTATCTGGACGATCTCCTGATAAAAGCGAGATCAAGGGAACAGTTGGTGCAGAACATCGCACTCTCCCTGTCAATGCTCCAACAACACGGTTGGATCCTGAATTTTCCAAAGTCACAGTTGGAACCAATGACCAGATTGTCCTGTGTCCAGAATCATCCCTAAAAAGAAGTACAGAGAGTATTTCTTTCAGTGGAAAAGGCTCTGGAAATCCAGAAAATGGCCAAATATTGAAACCAACAAGCGTGTTGATCCATCAATGCATTTGGTTGTTGGAGAAAATGGTAGTGGCCTACGAGGCCATACAGTTTGGCCAATTTCATGCCAGAGTATTCCAGTGGGACCTGTTGGACAAGTGGTCCGGATCCCACCTACACATGCACCGGAAGATAATCCTGTCATCCAAAGCCAGGATTTCGCTCCTGTGGTGGCTACACAGTTCTCACCTACTAGAGGGACGCAGGTTCGGGATTCAGGACTGGGTCCTGGTAACCACGGATGCAAGTCTCCGAGCCTGGGGAGCTGTTACACAGGGGGAAAGCTTCCAAGGAAAATGGTAAAGTCAGGAAGCCTGCCTTCACATAAACGTTCTGGAATTGAGAGCCATTTACAACGGCCTTCTACAAGCGGTACATCTTCAAGATCATCCCGTGCAGATCCAGTCGGACAATGTAACCGCAGTCGCGTACATAAACAGGCAAGGCGGAACGAAAAGCAGAGCGACAATGGCAGAGGTGACAAGGTTTCTCCTCTGGGCAGAAAAACATGTAAGAGCTCTGTCCGCAATTTTCATTCCGGGAGTGGACAACTGAGAAGCAGACTTCCTCAGCAGACATGATCTCCATCCAGGAGAGTGGGGCCTCCACCAAGAAGTCTTCGCAGAGGTGACAAGTCTTTGGGGAGTTCCTCAAATAGACATGATGTCAACTCGTCTAAACAAGAAGCTTCAGAGATATTATTCCAGGTTGCGAGACCCTCAAGCAATAGCAATGAATGCACTGGTGATCCAGTGGGTGTTTCGGTCGGTATATGTTTTCCCTCCACTTCCACTGATTCCAAAAGTTCTCAAGATAATAAGAACAACAAGAGTTTGAGCAATCTTCATTGCCCCAGACTGGCCAAGGAGGGCTTGGTATCCAGATCTTCAGGAGTTGCTCATAGAAGATCCTTGGCTTCTTCCTCCTCGCGAAGACCTGCTGCAGCAGGGGCCGTGCGTGTATCAAGACTTACCGCGGCTACGTTTGATGGCATGGCTGTTGAGCGCCGGATCCTAGGCCGAAAGGGTATTCCCAAGGAAGTCATCCCCACTCTTATTCAGGCCAGGAAAGGAGTAACGTCTAAACATTACCACCGTATTTGGAGAAAATATGTGTCTTGGTGTGAATCCAAGAAGGCTCCTACGGAAGAGTTTCAGTTGGGACGTTTTCTCCATTTTCTGCAGGCTGGTGTGGATGCCTTAGATTGGGGTCAATCAAGGTCCAGATTTCGGCCTTATCGGTTTTCTTTCAAAAACAATTGGCCTCCTTTCCAGAAGTTCAGAGCTTCGTGAAAGAGGTTCTGCACATCCAGCCTCCATTTGTGCCTCCAGTGGCACCCTGGGACCTTAATGTGGTGTTGCAATTCCTTCAATCAGATTGGTTTGAACCTCTGCAGGACATAGAATTGAAGTTTCTCACTTGGAAAGTGGTGATGCTTTTGGACTTAGCATCCGCTAGGCGGGTGTCCGAGTTGGGGGCCTTGTCTCACAAGAGCCCTTAACTGATCTTCCATGAAGATAGGGCAGAGTTGAGAACTCGCCAACATTTTCTTCCAAAGGTGGTTTCATCTTTCCACATAAACCAACCTATTGTGGTGCCAGTGGCTACTGACACTTTCACTGAGTAAAAGTCTCTAGATGTGGTTAGAGCTTTGAAGATTTATGTCGCAAGAACAGCTCGGATACGGAATACAGAGGCTCTGTTTGTCATGTATGCTTCCAACAAGATTGGGTGTCCTGCTTCTAAGCAGACCATTGCGCGCTGGATCAGAGGTACGATTCAGCATGCTCATTCTACGGCAGGATTGCCGATTCCGAAGTCGGTGAAGGCCCATTCTACTAGGAAGGTGGGCTCAGCATTACCTGGGGGGTCTCAGCATTACAACTTTGCCGAGCAGCTACTTGGTCAGGGTCAAACACATTTGCTAAATTTAATATGTTTGACACTTTGGCCGATGAGGACCTCAAGTTTGGTCAGTCGGTGCTGCAGAGTCATCCGCACTCTCCCGCCCGTACTGGAGCTTTGATATAACCCCATGGTACTGAAGTGGACCCCAGCATACTCTAGAACGTATGAGAAAATAGGATTTTAATACCTACCGGTAAATCCTTTTCTCCTAGTCCGTAGAGGATGCTGGGCACCCGACCCAGTGTGTACTTTATCTGCAGTTTGTTCTTTATAGTTACACAAGTTGTGTTTCATTTGTTCTCAGCATGTTGCTGTAAATGGTTCATGCCTGTTGGCGTGTCATGTTCAATGCCATGTTGTGCGGCATGGTTGAGGTGTGAGCTGGTATGAATCTCACCATTAGTATTAAAGTAAATCCTTTCCTCGAAATGTCCGTCTCCCTGGGCACAGTTGCTATAACTGAGGTCTGGAGGAGGGGCATAGAGGGAGGAGCCAGTCCACACCTTTGAAAAGTCTTAAAGTGCCCATGGCTCCTGCGGAACCGTCTATACCCCATGGTACTGAAGTGGACCCCAGCATCCTCTACGGACTAGGAGAAAAGGATTTACCGGTAGGTATTAAAATCCTATTTTCAAGATAATAAATGTTTTTGTGTGTCCTGATGACGGGGGGAAGTGCCCCGAAACGTTGATTAAACACCGCTTTTGTTTCACTTGGAAAAGAGTCCAGGAGTGCCACCTTTATTTCAGATGGATATGGATGGGGTATGCTAACCTCTAAGTAGTGCACCCCATGGAAGATTTATTCAGACTTAAAAATAGTTAAAAATTATCGACGTTGCGGTCCGCAAGGGGATCTTAACGTCAATAATTTGTAACGACTTGTATGCCTGAATAAATCTGCTATGCATCTACAAATCTGGTGAGTGCACGCCTATGTGTGTGTGTGTGATAGATATATATATATATATATATATATATGTGTGTGTATGTATACATGTGCGCGTGTATATATACGACGTTTTGAATCCCAATGCTTCTAGAGACACTTCCCTGCAGCAGTTGTTAATTTTATGCCCTGTAATAGTGCCCTAGTTAATTTTCTGAACCATATTAGTGCCTTATTTAATGTTATGCCCCATAGTAGTGTCCTAGTTTCTTTTATGAATCGCAGTAGTGCTTAAGTTCACCCTATGTCACATTTCAGTGCTGCCAGTACACATTATGCTGCACAGTACCCCCAATTCACATTATGATATATAGTGCTCCCCGTTCATATTGTGCCTTATTACAGTGCCCCGGTTCATATTACAGAACATTAAAATGCCCTCCAGTTCATTTTATACCACACTACAATGAGCAGGTCCCAGGGGCATACCTAGATATATTGCAGGCCCCAAGGAAACAGTTTGAAAGGACCCCCTATGTACCAACCAATGGCAAAAAATGTTCATAACACATGTAACCTTGACAGGGAAGGTGGGCCTTCTCAACTCGGGCCCCATAGCAGCCGCACTGCCTACACCTATGGTAGCTACGCCCTCGTGTGTGTGTGTGTGTGTGTGTGTGTATATATATGTATGCATATGTGTGTGTGTATATGTATGTGTGTGTATATATATATATATATATATTTATTAGTGTGTGTGCGTCTCTGCTATATAAAAGCGAAAATCTGTCGTCCAGTCTTTCTATACAAATCCACAGTTTACAAGCGAAGTTCGTGAAATTTTACATACAAGCTTATTGAAACAATTAGTAAACCCTAGCACCCCTGGGAAAGGGGGGGGGGGGGGGGGGGGACAGCAGCAGCACAGAGTATATCAGGAGACCGCATAACTCTGGAATTGCTGGACCAATGTACTCAGAAAATTGGTTCACATATGCCTTACAATATGGAAACAAACACTGTGGGGGTTAGACACCCCTAGCACCCCTAGGGGTGAGGCAGCAGCACTGAGTATTTCAACAGACAGCTTAACTCTGGAATGTCTACAGCAATTTACAACAAACTTGGTACATATATGACTTACACTCTGGAAACAAACTCTGTGGGGGTTAGACACCCCTAGCACCCCTAGGGATGGGACAGCAGCACAGAGTATGTCAGCAGACAGCATAACTGTGGAAGGCTTGGAGCAATTTACACCAAACTTGGTACACATCTGACTTACAATCTGGGAACAAACTCTGTGGGGTTAGACACCCCTAGGGGTGGGACATCAGCACAGAGTATTTCAGGAGACAGCATAACTCCCGAATGCCTGGACCAATTTACAACAAACTTGGTACACATATGACTTACACGCTGGGAACAAACACTGTGGAGGTGAGACACCCCTAGCACCCGTAGGGGTGAGGCAGCAGCAGAGTTTTTCAGCAGGCAGCATAACTCTGGAATGCCTGGAGCAATTTACACCAAATTTGCTACACATAAGACTTGCACAATGGGTACAAACACTGTGGGGTAACACACCACTAGCACCCCTAAGGGTGGGCCAGCAGCACACACTATATCAGGACATGCATGATATGTCTGTGATGACAGGGCTGCATGTGACAGGGCCAGTGACCTGATGTGAGTAGGGAATGCAGGTAGCACAAACCCACACACTGAGAGCTATATAGGGGAAGTAGCACGTCCCCCAGCAGCACAGAGTATATCAGGAGATACATAATGTGCTGCGCTATGTAAGAAACTATAAAAAAATCAATAATTTCACAGGGGCACTGACATGATGTGAGGAGGGGAATGGAGGCAGCAGGAAGCCACAGACTGAGTTGTATAGTGGGAAGAGCAGGGTCACTTGGGGGACCAAAAAGGGGTCCGGCCACTACACAAAGTGTGTCAGGGAAGCAAGATATGCCTATATACTAGATCTCCAACCAACGTAAATTAACTAACAACTATTATTCTAATTTACCATCCTCATCCCGTAGCGAAGCACGTGTATTCAGCAATCTACAATGTTATTTATACTGTGTGTTCAATATTTAAATTTATTTTTGAATACAGACATTCTTAAAATCCTGGGCAACGCCGGGTACTCCAGCTAGGATAAGTGTGTTTATATGTATGTGTATGTATGTGTGTGTGTGTAGATAGATATATAGAGATATATATATATATAGATATATAGAGATATATATATATATATATATATATATATACACACACGTTTGCACGCCCGGCACTCCTAATACACAATGAAGATATTGCCCGGTGCCTTCTCTGGCAATGATACTTGCTTGAATATCTGTGTGGTGAGCGGCACTCACGGGACTTTCTCATAAATAACAGGACATCATCCCGTTGTAATCTTGCATCGTTTCGGTTTATTTACAAAACCGTCTTCAGGCTTACATAAACAATACAAAAATAGATCTTACCTATATACACCTATATCACCATGTGCTAATTAGTCCAGGTGTGTTCAGCCACCCCCACTTCCGCTGACATCACACGGACTGCAAAATCTTGTGTCTTAACATTAACCCTTCACCAAAGATTCACAAATCTGTAGTACAATGAAAAAAATTCCATTATGCTAAAATACTGCATTCATTCGTTGTCTCTAACACTGATGCATGTCAATAAAATTTATAAATATCAATATTCACACATCACGTATACTATCATAATGTGTGTTGTTGTACAATCATTATAGCCAACTTATCACATTCACTATAGAGTTAATCATATTCAATAAAGAAAACTGGAGAAAGATAAATTTTCATTAAGACCATGGGGTGCTATTGTGTTAAGAGAATAAATCCATTTCGTCTCACAGCGTAACAGTAATTTATTGCGGTCCCCCTGTCTACGACTCTCAGGTATATGATCAATCATTTTGTATCGCAAACTTGATAGATTGTGTCCCTTGGCCTTAAAGTGTTTGGCCACGGGCTGCTCACTTACCCTCCCCTCTATAGCCAACTTGATAGCACTTCTGTGCTGTGCCATCCGCTCTCTAAATGTACAAGATGTTTTCCCTACATAAAGTAATCCACAAGGACACCTTATGTAGTACACTACAAAACGTGAGGTGCATGTTAAGCAATGATTTATTTTAATGGGTTTCCCTGAATGAGGATGATACAATGTGTCTCCTGTTTCCAGGTAGATACATGTAGTGCATCCTAAGCACCTATAATTACCAAATTTCCTTGTAAGGAAATTGGAGGATCTTGATTTGGTAAAATCTGAGATATCTGCATGGACCAGCATATCACGGAGGTTACGTCCTCTGCGGTAACATGGCATAAGGCGTTTGTCTGACAGCTCTTTTAAATCAGGGTCAGATTGTATAACAGGCCAAATTCTTTTGGCTTTTGAAGTTAACCTCTTGCTGGCCGTAGAGTATTTATTCACATATACCATAGATGTGCTGACATCTTTATTCCTTTATTCCTTACAAGGAAATTTGGTAATTATAGGTGCTTAGGATGCACTACATGTATCTACCTGGAAACAGGAGACACATTGTATCATCCTCATTCAGGGAAACCCATTAAAATAAATCATTGCTTAACATGCACCTCACGTTTTGTAGTGTACTACATAAGGTGTCCTTGTGGATTACTTTATGTAGGGAAAACATCTTGTACATTTAGAGAGCGGATGGCACAGCACAGAAGTGCTATCAAGTTGGCTATAGAGGGGAGGGTAAGTGAGCAGCCCGTGGCCAAACACTTTAAGGCCAAGGGACACAATCTATCAAGTTTGCGATACAAAATGATTGATCATATACCTGAGAGTCGTAGACAGGGGGACCGCAATAAATTACTGTTACGCTGTGAGACGAAATGGATTTATTCTCTTAACACAATAGCACCCCATGGTCTTAATGAAAATGTATCTTTCTCCAGTTTTCTTTATTGAATATGATTAACTCTATAGTGAATGTGATAAGTTGGCTATAATGATTGTACAACACACATTATGATAGTATACGTGATGTGTGAATATTGATATTTATAAATTTTATTGACATGCATCAGTGGAAAGGGAAGATATTTTGTATATTGTTGAAGAGTCTGTAAAAAGGCAAAGTCCCATTGCAAAATGTGGTAGGGGCCATTCACAGCATACAGATGTTACAGCAGAAGTACAATTCGGCTTGTAGGCCCCTTTTTATCGAATCCTAACACAGAGTACAGCAGGGGTAAATCTGCCCTGCGTCACTTAGCCAGTTAAACTGTCTCACAAAATATAAATAAATGCATCATATTTCAAAGTGTGCTTTCTTTAATATATATACTGTACCACCTGAACCAGTTTGCTTTCTTAAAACACAATCTGATTTAGCATATAACTGTCTTTCGTAAACAGTCTTAAAGTCCCACACAAAAGTAAAGTCTTTAAAACAATGGGGCAGATGTATTAACCTGGAGAAGGCATAAGGAAGTGATAAACCAGTGATATGTGCAAGGTGATAAAGGCTCCAGCCAATCCGCTCCAATATGTAAATTAACAGTTAGGATCTGATTGGCTGCTGCCTTTATCACCTTGCACATATCACTGGTTTATCACTTCCTTATGCCTTCTCCAGGTTAATACATCTGCCTCTATTTATGTTTGAAAATGTAGCTCATTGTTGATGCTATCTTTATTCATGTGTACTTTTGTGTTCAACCTGCCTATTCTCACGAGCTCTGTAAAATAAAGAATGTACAAATAAATAATTTCACGTATGTGTCTGTAAATTTTACACACATGCATACAAGCATACCCCTTGAGTGCATTGACTAAACAAAGAATTGGTCCTTTCTCAGTAGCTCAGGCTAATTACCAAATCACTGAGAATGTTCCAAGAACAATCTGTTTCCAAATGTCAAAGCATTCTAAAGCAAAAACGTTATACCTTTTTTTATAAGTGCATAGTCTACACCAGGCATTCCCAACCACGGTCAAGGCACACCAACAGTGCAGGTTTTAGTGATATCCAGGCTGCAGCATAGATGGTTAAATCAAAATTACTGACCTACTAATTAAATCACCTGTGCTGAAGCCTGGATATCACTAAAACCTGCACTGTTCGTGTGCCTTGAGGACCGTGGTTGGGAATGCCTGGTCTACACATTCACACGTTTCCCCAAATCCATAACTTCGCACAGAACAGAACATATAATTAAACATAGTGTACATTTACTCTTCATGTAATATGATGGTTCATATGAAAATGATGCAGTTGATTAGCCCCTTCAGTGCCATAGCTGCCATCTTGGCCATGTGGGAAGGGTCTCCGGCCACATCTATCTTATGTAATATATATAATATAACGTTTGTGATTGGAGACTTATAAAATAAATATTTTGATAGTGATGGTAAATTATATAAAGTATGTCTAGTTTTATATTCTCTATGCATTAGTGCGGCGGGGGTAGTTATATAAACATTCTTTTGAAGGTGGTGATAGACTTTATCTACATTTCCGTACTTTATCTATTTAGTTCAGTTTTTCTTTTTTTTTCTTTTTTTTGCCTCCACTTCCCTTACGGTGCTATATTAGTTATGCCTGTTAAAGCACAGTGCCTGTTTTAATCTAACTATTGTAATCCATTTTGCATTTTTGCAGGAGATTATCATACAGACTTCATGTATGCTTCAGGTCAGTATGACCGTGTAATCATCAATCATTGAAATATTTTAATAATGAGACTGTTGAAATTTTCATTCTGGGATTTACTTTGACCTGTTTGTTAAATGTCTTTTCGGTATATTTAGATCTGTGCTGATGGATTTGGAATTAGTGTTAGAAGCTTAGAAATGAGAATTACAACCTGAAAGTCTCCACAGGGAGTCATTTGTGTAGAATTGATTTTTCATAATAAGAAATTTATTAAAGCCCCAATTTTTACTCAGTCTAGTGAGGGCAGAGTCACTGCGGTACTAGGCGTCTTCACAGTGCACAAGTTCACTGAAATTGAATCTGTGCTTAATGATTTTCAGTAAGTCTAGGTAGACTTTGTTGTAAAATAAATATGAAGATATATTTTAAATAATTTGCAGTTATTAGTACTTAATTTTCTAACCCGAGTACAATTCTCCTAATTGGTCTATGCTTGATTTTTGTTACCAAAAGTTCCTCTTATTTTTCACTGATTTTTATGGTGTATCATTTACTGAGACGTGTACAGAACAGTTGTCAGAAATTAGACATTCCACTCATGTACAATTTCGGTAGAGCGGTGTAAAACTTATGCCAGCATATTCAAAACAATACACCATATGTTATTCAGTTCAATGTGAGATTTTTGTTGTAACTTTGGCCCTTTGTTTTTTCAGATGGTGCATTCGAGAGCTCTTCTATGTATAGTGCGACCGAATCTGCTCAAAATCTGGTATTTGTATTGTCTGTTTTCATCATGATTTATAGGTAGTGTGATTAGTCCTGTAAGTATGGGAAAGACTCATGGCAAATATTAGCATTTTTTTGTTGGTGTTAAGAGACCACTAAATGTATGAGAGTCCAATACATATACTATATGTGTGTGTGTGTGTGTGTGTGTGTGTATGTGTGTATATATATATATATATATATATATATATATCACATTACAGATGTAGCCACGCTCATCCTTATTGTGATGCGTACGTACTTGCACAGACACCACGGTAAGGTACACTGGGCTGCGACTAGTCGCAGCTGGCGTTTGCTTCTCAAGTCTGTGGTGTGCATGCACACGCCATAGACGTGGGTACACTAGTCGTGCCATCCATACACGCATTGCAGTATGGTTGAGCGTTGCTACAGCTGTAAATTGACATTTCAATGCTGCTGACTGCATGAGTTTTTATTTTCCTCTGATAAGATTCTGGAACTACAGTATTTACGTATCTTATTGGAAATGTTTTGGGGTCCACATATAAACAAACTACTGTTATATATGTATTGCTGCTTTTTATGGATGTACACTAGAATCACACAAGTCTTGTAGATTGTAGATCAGAGTCACCAGAAATCTGCCATTACATTTCAGGTTTTATGGATATCCATGCCTGAGCACAGATGAGTTCATCTTTACTTCAGTCAAATTGATTTAACCATCTGGGCTCAAGCACAGATTAGAAACTACAAACTTGTTAGTACTCTTCCCTCACTATACGTCTTCATCTTAGTAGCTTCAGTATTAATTTTAGTACCTGTGGAGTTGGGCATGGTTTCCTATGCCTGCTCAAGTAACCTGTTTTGTTTTCCTGCTACTGCTGTGTTCTGTGTAAGGACACTGCTCTGTGTCATTAGTATATAAAGCAGTATTCTTACGGAGAGCACATTTGCTACTAGATAGCAGGAGTGAGAACACTGCGGAGCAGGCAGAGCACCATTTCAGTGCTTCAAGGCTCAGTCCATCTCCTTTTCCTAAGGCTTCTGGAGTAGTTGCCTGGTACCTGCATGGTTAGATACAGTGACTGGGGACCATGTCTTAGCTGCAAGTGGAACAATGAACCAAGCTCTGTGGATGGGCATCCTAAAGAAGAGTAGGTATCTTTCACTGCAGCTAAGAATCTCTCTTCCCCCCCTTCCCAGCAATTGGGCCCTGTAAAATGTCAAGATGGCCTTCAGTAAGCAGCAGCAGGTCTTCTGAGGTCATTGGGGATGGGGGGGGGGGGGGGGGGGGGGGGGAGTGAGTCTGGGGAGTTGTGCCCAGGTGGGGGCTTTCTTTGTGGAGAAATTTGCCCTGGCTGGCCTGTGGGGGGATATCAAGGACAGCGAGGCCATGCTTACACTAGAGCACTGGCTGGGGGAGGTGCATTATCTCATTTTGGTGGGACTTTCCGGTGTGCTAAGTCCACTAGTGATTCCACATTAAATGATGAACAGCAGGTTTTACTGGTCCTGGATCTGTTGTCCTGTACATGTGGGCCTCCTGGTCAGTACCCAATCAACCATGAAGGAGAGTATCCTGATGTATGACTTATGCTACAGTATGTTGACCTTGATTCTCTCCCTGTTAGGCTACTGTGTAATGTTAGTCTGTTCACCCCATTTATTGCTGTTGAATACTGACTTTATTCAGCTTTCTCATACGTCCTAGAGGATGCTGCGGTCACATCAAGAACCATAGGGTATAGACGGGATCCGCAGGAGACATGGGCAATTTAAGACTTTCAAATGGTGTGACCTGGTTCCTCCCTCTATGCCCCTCCTCTAGACTCCAGTTTAGAATCTGTGCCCAGGCAGACTGGATGCACACTGAGGAGCTCTACGGAGTTTCTCGGAAAAGACTTATGTTAGGTTTTTTATTTTCAGGGAGAACAGCTGGCAACAGTCTCCCTGCTTCGTGGGACTTAGGGGAGAGAAGTCAGACCTACTTCTGTGAGTTTCAAGGCTCTGCTTCTTTGGCTACAGGACACCATTAGCTCCTGAGGGTTTGGAACACTAGGTACGCCTAGGGGTTCATTCTCAGAGCCCGCCGTCACCCCCCTTGCAGAGCCAGAAGTCAGAAGACAGGTGAGTAGAAGAAGATCAGAAGACTTCAGTGACAGCCTTGAGGTACCGCACAGCGATTGCAAGCTGCGCGCCATGCTCCCGCACACAGCGGCACTACAGGGTGTGTGGGGGGGGGGGGGGGGGGGGCGGGGGGGGCGGCACCCTGGGCAGCATATAGACCTCATATCAGACTGGCAGAGAGTGTTTTAAGTGCCAAGGCACATCAGCGCCATTTTTCTCTCCTCAGAGCTGTGGAGACGCTGGTCCTTCCTCACACTACTGTACATATAACAGGGTGAAAAACAGGGGGGGGGGGGGGGGCACAGCTGGTTTGGTGCAATATAAGTTAATTATAAATGCACTACAGGTCTGAGGCACATTATATAAGGGTTTCAGAACCGGGATTGAGCGCTGGGTTGTGAGCTGGCAAACTCCCTCTGTCTCTCCCTGACAGACTTTACTGTGGGCATGTCCCCTATAGCCCAGTGTAATGTCGGTAGGTGTTTGGTACACGTGTGTCGGCATGTCTGAGGCTGAGTGCTCTTCCCACAATGCCGGCACCGCCGACTCCTGATGGTACTTGGTACATGTGTGTCAACATGTCGGTAGATTAATGTTTCTCTGACGTCCTAAGTGGATGCTGGGGACTCCGTCAGGACCATGGGGAATAGCGGCTCCGCAGGAGACAGGGCACAAAATTAAAAGTTTGACCACTAGGTGGTGTGTACTGGCTCCTCCCCCTATGACCCTCCTCCAAGCCTCAGTTAGGTTTTTGTGCCCGTCCGAGCAGGGTGCAATCTAGGTGGCTCTCCTAAAGAGCTGCTTAGAAAAAGTTTGTTAGGTTTTTTATTTTCAGTGAGTCCTGCTGGCAACAGGCTCACTGCAACGAGGGACTTAGGGGAGAAGAAGTGAACTCACCTGCGTGCAGGATGGATTGGCTTCTTAGGCTACTGGACACTAGCTCCAGAGGGACGATCACAGGTACAGCCTGGATGGGTCACCGGAGCCGCGCCGCCGACCCCCTTGCAGATGCCGAAGAGAGAAGAGGTCCAGAAACCGGCGGCTGAAGACTTCTCAGTCTTCATGAGGTAGCGCACAGCACTGCAGCTGTGCGCCATTGCTCTCGGCACACTTCACACCAACGGTCACTGAGGGTGCAGGGCGCTGGGGGGGGGGGCGCCCTGGGCAGCAATGAAAGTACCTATTCTGGCTAAAAATACATCACATATAGCCCCTGGGGCTATATGGATGTATTTAACCCCTGCCAGGTTGTCAGAAAAACGGGAGAAGAAGCCCGCCGAAAAGGGGGCGGGGCCTATTCTCCTCAGCACACAGCGCCATTTTCCTACACAGCTCCGCTGCTAGGAAGGCTCCCAGGCTCTCCCCTGCACTGCACTACAGAAACAGGGTAAAAACAGAGAGGGGGGGCACTTATTTGGCGATATTAATAATATTTAAGCTGCTATAAGGGGAACACACTTATTTAAGGTTGTCCCTATATATTTATAGCGCTTGGGTGTGTGCTGGCAAACTCTCCCTCTGTCTCCCCAAAGGGCTAGTGGGGTCCTGTCTTCTATCAGAGCATTCCCTGTGTGTCTGCTGTGTGTCGGTACGTGTGTGTCGACATGTATGAGGACGATGTTGGCGTGGAGGCGGAGCAATTGCCTGTAATAGTGATGTCACCCCCTAGGGAGTCGACACCGGAATGGATGGCTTTGTTTATGGAATTACGTGATAGTGTCAGCACGCTGCAAAAGTCGGTTGACGACATGAGACGGCCGGCAAACCAGTTAGTACCTGTCCAGGCGTCTCAAACACAGTCAGGGGCTGTAAAACGCCCTTTACCTCAGTCGGTCGACACAGACACCGACACGGACACCGAATCTAGTGTCGACGGTGAAGAAACAAACGTATTTTCCAGTAGGGCCACACGTTATATGATCACGGCAATGAAGGAGGCTTTGCATATCTCTGATACTGCAAGTACCACAAAAAGGGGTATTATGTGGGGTGTGAAAAAACTACCTGTAGTTTTTCCTGAATCAGAGGAATTGAATGAAGTGTGTGATGAAGCGTGGGTTACCCCCGATAGAAAACTGCTAATTTCAAAGAAGTTATTGGCGTTATACCCTTTCCCGCCAGAGGTTAGGGCGCGCTGGGAAACACCCCCTAGGGTAGATAAGGCGCTCACACGCTTATCAAAACAAGTGGCGTTACCGTCTCCAGAAACGGCCGCCCTCAAGGACCCAGCTGATAGGAGGCTGGAGAATACACTAAAAAGTATATACACACATACTGGTGTTATACTGCGACCAGCAATCGCCTCAGCCTGGATGTGCAGTGCTGGGGTGGCTTGGTCGGAATCACTGACTGAAAATATTGATACCCTGGATAGGGACAATATTTTATTGACTATAGAGCATTTAAAGGATGCATTTCTTTATATGCGTGATGCACAGAGGGATATTTGCACTCTGGCATCAAGAGTAAGTGCGATGTCCATATCTGCCAGAAGAAGTTTATGGACGCGACAGTGGTCAGGTGATGCGGATTCCAAACGGCATATGGAAGTATTGCCGTATAAAGGGGAGGAATTATTTGGGGTCGGTTTATCGGATTTGGTGGCCACGGCAACAGCCGGGAAATCCACCTTTTTACCTCAGGTCACCTCCCAGCAGAAAAAGACGCAGTCTTTTCAGCCGCAGTCCTTTCGTTCCTATAAGAACAAGCGGGCAAAAGGACATTCATATCTGCCCCGAGGCAGAGGAAAGGGTAAGAGACTGCAGCAAGCAGCTCCCTCCCAGGAGCAGAAGCCCTCCCCGGCTTCTGCAAAGGCCTCAGCATGACGCTGGGACCTTACAAGCGGACTCAGGGGCGGTGGGGGGTCGCCTCAAGAATTTCAGCGCACAGTGGGCTCACTCGCAGGTGGACCCCTGGATCCTGCAGGTAGTATCTCAGGGTTACAGGTTGGAATTCGAGACGTCTCCCCCTCGCCGGTTCCTAAAGTCTGCTTTGCCAATGTCTCCCTCCGACAGGGCGACGGTATTGGAAGCCATTCACAAGCTGTATTCTCAGCAGGTGATAGTCAAGGTACCCCTTTTACAACAGGGAAAGGGGTATTACTCCACGCTATTTGTGGTACCGAAGCCGGACGGCTCGGTAAGACCTATTCTAAATCTGAAATCTCTGAACCTGTACATACAAAAATTCAAGTTCAAGATGGAGTCACTCAGAGCAGTGATAGCGAATCTGGAAGGAGGGGACTTTATGGTGTCCTTGGACATCAAGGATGCTTACCTCCATGTCCCAATTTGCCCTTCACACCAAGGGTACCTCAGGTTCGTGGTACAAAACTGTCATTATCAGTTTCAGACGCTGCCGTTTGGATTGTCCACGGCACCCCGGGTCTTTACCAAGGTAATGGCCGAAATGATGATCCTTCTTCGAAGAAAAGGCGTATTAATTATCCCTTACTTGGACGATCTCCTGATAAGGGCAAGGTCCAGAGAACAGCTGGAGGTCGGAGTAGCACTAACTCAAGTAGTGCTCCAACAGCACGGGTGGATTCTGAATTTTCCAAAATCCCAACTGATCCCGACGACACGTTTGCTGTTTCTAGGGATGATTCTGGACACTGTTCAGAAAAAGGTGTTTCTTCCGGAGGAGAAAGCCAGGGAGATATCCGAACTCGTCAGGAACCTCCTAAAACCAGGAAAAGTGTCTGTGCATCAATGCACAAGAGTCCTGGGAAAAATGGTGGCTTCTTACGAAGCGATTCCATTCGGCAGATTCCATGCACGAATTTTTCAGTGGGATCTGCTGGACAAGTGGTCCGGATCGCATCTGCAGATGCATCAGCGGATAAACCTGTCGCCAAGGACAAGGGTGTCTCTGCTATGGTGGTTGCAGAGTGCTCATCTGTTAGAGGGCCGCAGATTCGGCATACAGAACTGGGTCCTAGTGACCACGGATGCCAGCCTGAGAGGCTGGGGAGCGGTCACACAGGGAAGAAACTTCCAGGGCGTGTGGTCAAGCCTGGAGACGTCTCTTCACATAAATATACTGGAACTAAGAGCAATCTACAATGCTCTAAGCCTGGCAAAACCTCTGCTTCAGGGTCAGCCGGTGTTGATCCAGTCGGACAACATCACGGCAGTCGCCCACGTAAACAGACAGGGCGGCACAAGAAGCAGGAGGGCAATGGCAGAAGCTGCAAGGATTCTTCGCTGGGCGGAAAATCATGTGATAGCACTGTCAGCAGTGTTCATCCCGGGAGTGGACAACTGGGAAGCAGATTTCCTCAGCAGACACGATCTTCACCCGGGAGAGTGGGGACTTCATCCAGAAGTCTTCCACATGATTGTGGTCCGTTGGGAAAGACCAATGGTGGACATGATGGCGTCCCGCCTCAACAAAAAACTGGACAGGTATTGCGCCAGGTCAAGAGACCCTCAGGCAATAGCTGTGGACGCTCTGGTAACACCATGGGTGTACCAGTCAGTGTATGTGTTCCCTCCTCTGCCTCTCATACCCAGGGTACTGAGAATTATACGGCAAAGGGGAGTAAGAACGATACTCGTGGCTCCGGATTGGCCAAGAAGGACTTGGTACCCGGAACTTCAGGAGATGCTCACGGAAGATCCGTGGCCTCTACCTCTAATAAGGGACCTGCTTCAGCAGGGACCTTGTCTATTCCAAGATTTACCGCGGCTGCGTTTGACGGCATGGCGGTTGAACGCCGGATTCTAAAGGAAAAAGGCATTCCAGAGGAAGTCATCCCTACCCTGATTAAAGCCAGGAAGGAAGTGACTGCACAACATTATCACCGCATTTGGAGAAAATATGTTGCGTGGTGTGAGGCCAGGAAGGCCCCCACGGAGGAATTTCAACTGGGTCGATTCCTACATTTCCTGCAAACAGGATTGTCTATGGGCCTCAAATTGGGGTCCATTAAGGTTCAAATTTCGGCCCTGTCGATTTTCTTCCAGAAAGAATTGGCTTCAGTTCCTGAAGTCCAAACTTTTGTCAAAGGAGTACTACATATACAGCCCCCGGTTGTGCCTCCAGTGGCACCGTGGGATCTCAATGTAGTTTTGGATTTTCTCAAATCCCATTGGTTTGAGCCACTCAAATCGGTGGATTTGAAATATCTTACATGGAAAGTAACCATGCTACTGGCCCTGGCTTCGGCCAGGAGAGTGTCAGAATTGGCGGCTTTATCGTACAAAAGCCCATATCTGATTTTCCATTCGGACAGGGCAGAACTGCGGACGCGTCCTCAGTTTCTCCCTAAGGTGGTGTCAGCGTTTCACCTGAACCAGCCTATTGTGGTGCCTGCGGCTACTAGCGATTTGGAGGACTCCAAGTTGCTGGATGTTGTCAGAGCATTAAAAATATATATTTCAAGGACGGCTGGAGTCAGGAAGTCTGACTCGCTGTTTATACTGTATGCACCCAACAAGCTGGGTGCTCCTGCGTCTAAGCAGACGATTGCTCGTTGGATTTGTAGCACAATTCAACTTGCGCATTCTGTGGCAGTCCTGCCACAGCCTAAATCTGTCAATGCCCACTCTACAAGGAAGGTGGGCTCCTCTTGGGCGGCTGCCCGAGGGGTCTCTGCATTACAACTCTGCCGAGCAGCTACGTGGTCAGGGGAGAACACGTTTGTAAAATTCTACAAATTTGATACCCTGGCTGAGGAGGACCTGGAGTTCTCTCATTCGGTGCTGCAGAGTCATCCGCACTCTCCCGCCCGTTTGGAAGCTTTGGTATAATCCCCATGGTCCTGACGGAGTCCCCAGCATCCACTTAGGACGTCAGAGAAAATAAGAATTTACTCACCGGTAATTCTATTTCTCGTAGTCCGTAGTGGATGCTGGGCGCCCATCCCAAGTGCGGATTGTCTGCAATAATTGTACATAGTTATTGTTACAAAAATCGGGTTATTATTGTTGGGAGCCATCGTTTCAGAGGCTCTTTTCGGTTATCATACTGTTAACTGGGTTCAGATCACAAGTTGTACGGTGTGATTGGTGTGGCTGGTATGAGTCTTACCCGGGATTCAAAATCCTTCCTTATTGTGTACGCTCGTCCGGGCACAGTATCCTAACTGAGGCTTGGAGGAGGGTCATAGGGGGAGGAGCCAGTACACACCACCTAGTGGTCAAACTTTTAATTTTGTGCCCTGTCTCCTGCGGAGCCGCTATTCCCCGTGGTCCTGACGGAGTCCCCAGCATCCACTACGGACTACGAGAAATAGAATTACCGGTGAGTAAATTCTTATTTTTTCCCCCCCAAAAAAATGGGGGACACAGACGTGTGTGGGTGGCCCTGTCGGCACCACCAATTTCTCTAACGTCCTTGAGGATGCTGGGACTCCGTAAGGACCATGGGGAATAGACTGGCTCCGCAGGAGGTAGGGCACTTTAAGAAAGCTTTGGATTCTGGGTATGCACTGGCTCCTCCCTCTATGCCCCTCCTCCAGACCTCAGTTTTACACTGTGTCCAGAGCAAGATGGGTGCACTGCAGAGAGCTCTCCAGAGTTCTCTGCCTGAAAGCATTTTTGTTTGGATTTTTCTTTCTACTTTTTACTACTTTTTCACAGGGAGCACTGCTGGCAACAGGCTCCCTGCATCGAGGAACTGAGGAGAGAGGAGCAGACCTTCTTGTCAAAGATGGGCTCTGCTTCATCGGCTACTGGACACCATTAGCTCCAGAGGGGGTGAACGCAGGTTCTTACTGGGCGTCCACCCCCGGAGCCGCGCCGCCGTTCTCACAGAGCCAGAAGTATAGAAGTCAGAAGACGTCTCAGGCGGCAGAAGCCTTCAGCTTCACTGAGGTAACGCACAGCACTGCAGCTGTGCGTCATTGCTCCCATACACCTCACACACTCCGGTCACTGTAAGGGTGCAGGGCGCAGGGGGGGGCGCCCTGGGCAGCAATCTAAACCTCTGCATGGCAAAAAGACTATGTATATGTACAGGTGGGCTCCGTACATGTATATAAAAGAGCCCCCGCCATATTTTACAAAGTTTGAGCGGGACAGAAGGGGGCGGGGCTTCTCCCTCAGCACTCACCAGCGCCATTTTCTCTCCACAGCACTGCTGAGAGGAAGCTCTCCGGACTCTCCCCTGCTTACACACGGTGAAAGGGTGCTTAAAAGAGAGGGGGGGGGGCACATAATTGGCGGTTTACATATTACAGAGCGCTGCTGGGGAAAAACATTTTGTGTTGGTCTCCAGGGTTATTGCGCTGGGGTGTGTGCTGGCATACTCTCTCTCTGTCTCTCCAAAGGGCCTTGACAGGGATACTGTCTTCAGAAAAGGGCTTCCCTGTGTGTGTGAAGTGTGTCGGTACGCGTGTGTCGACATGTTTGACGAGGAAGGCTCGCTTACTGTGGAGGGGGAGTGTTTGAATGTCAGGTCGCCGTCGGAAACGCCGACACCAGAATGGGTGGATATGCTGAATGTCTTGAATGCAAATGTCAATCTATTGCATAAAAGGTAAGACAAGGCAGAAGCTAGGGATCAGTCAGGTACCCAGTCCATGCATGTCCCTGGGGTGCCAGGCCCGTCGGGGTCTCAGAGGCGCACCATATCCCAGATCGATGACACAGATACCGACACAGATTCTGACTCTAGTGTCGACTATGAAGATGCAAAATTACAGCCGAAGGTGACAAAAGGTATTCGGTACATGATTATGGCCATTAAAGAGGTTTTGCATATTACTGAGGAACCCCCTGTCCCTGTCACGAGGGTACACATGTATAAAGAGAAAAAGCCTGAAGTCCCTTTCTCTGACGTCCTAGTGGATGCTGGGAACTCCGTAAGGACCATGGGGAATAGCGGCTCTGCAGGAGACTGGGCACAACTAAAGAAAGCTTTAGGTCACCTGGTGTGCACTGGCTCCTCCCACTATGACCCTCCTCCAAGCCTCAGTTAGATTTTGTGCCCGGCCGAGGTTGGATGCACACTAGGGGCTCTCCTGAGCCCTTAGAAAGAAAGTATAGATTTAGGTTTTTTATTTTCAGTGAGACCTGCTGGCAACAGGCTCACTGCAGCGAGGGACTAAGGGGAGAAGAAGCGAACTCGCCTGCTTGCAGCCGGATTGGGCTTCTTAGGCTACTGGACACCATTAGCTCCAGAGGGATCGACCGCAGGCCCAGTCCTTGGTGTTCGGTCCCGGAGCCGCGCCGCCGTCCCCCTTACAGAGCCAGAAGCAAGAAGAGGTCCGGAAAATCGGCGGCAGAAGACATCAGTCTTCACCAAGGTAGCGCACAGCACTGCAGCTGTGCGCCATTGCTCCTCATGTACACCTCACACTCCGGTCACTGAGGGTGCATGGCGCTGGGGGGGGGGGGGCGCCCTGAGCAGCAATATTAACACCTTGGCTGGCAAAAATACCACAATATATAGCCCCAGAGGCTATATATGTGGTAAATACCCCTGCCAGAATCCAGAAAAAAGCGGGAGAAAAGTCCGCGAAAAAGGGGCGGAGCTATCTCCCTCAGACACACTGGCGCCATTTTCTCTTCACAGTGCAGCTGGAAGAAAGCTCCCCAGGCTCTCCCCTGTAGTTTTCAGGCTCAAAGGGTTAAAAAGAGAGGGGGGGCACTAAATTTAGGCGCAATATTATATATACAAGCAGCTATTGGGGAAATTTCACTCAGTTATAGTGTTAATCCCCACATTATATAGCGCTCTGGTGTGTGCTGGCATACTCTCTCTCTGTCTCCCCAAAGGGCTTTGTGGGGTCCTGTCCTCAGTCAGAGCATTCCCTGTGTGTGTGCGGTGTGTCGGTACAGCTGTGTCGACATGTTTAATGAGGAGGCTTATATGGTGACGGAGCAGATGCCGATAAATGTGATGTCGCCCCCTGTGGGGCCGACACCAGAGTAGATGGTTAGGTGAAAGGTATAACCGACAGTGTCAACTCCTTACATAAAAGGGTGGATGACGTAACAGCTGTGGGACAGCCGGCTTCTCAGTCCGCGCCTGCCCAGGCGTCTCAAAGGCCATCAGGGGCTCAAAAAAACGCCCGCTCACTCAGATGGCAGACACAGATGTCGACACGGAGTCTGACTCCAGTGTCGACAAGGTTGAGACATATACACAATCCACTAGGAACATCCGTGACTTAATCCCGGCAATAAAAAATGTGTTACACATTTCTGACATTAACCCAAGTACCACTAAAAAAGGGTTTTATGTTTGGGGAGAAAAAGCAGGCAGTGTTTTGTTCCCCCATCAGATGAATGAATGAAGTGTGTGAAAAGTGTGGGTTCCCCCCGATAAGAAACTGGTAATTACTAAAAAGTTACTGATGGCGTACCCTTTCCCGCCAGAGGGTAAGTTACGCTGGGAGATATCCCCTAGGGTGGATAAGGCGCTCACACGGTTGTCAAAAAAGGTGGCACTGCCGTTTTAGGAACGGCCACTTTGAAGGTACCTGTTGATAAAAAGCAGGAGGCTATCCTGAAGTCTGTATTTACACACTCAGGTACTAGACTGAGACCTGCAGATCGTGCTGCAGCAGCGTGGTCGGTGACCCTGTCACACATGAGAACATATTAAAGACGTCGTCTTATATATGAGGGATGCACAGAGGGATATTTTGCCGGCTGGCATCCAAAATGAATGTAATGACCATTCTGTCAGGAGGGTATTAGAGACCTGTCACTGGACAGGTGATGCTGACTTTAAAAGGCGCATAGAGACTCTGCCTTATAAGGGTGAGGAATTATTTGGGGATGGTCTCTGGGACCTCGTATCCATTACCTCAGGTTTCCTCACAGACTAAGAAAGCACTGTATTATCAGGTACAGTCCTTTCGGCTTCAGAAAAGCAAGCGGGTCAAAGGCGCTTCCTTTCTGTACAGAGACATGGGGAGAGGGAAAAAGCTGCACCAGTCAGCCTGTTCCCAGAATCAAAATTCTTCTCTCGCTTCCTCTGAGTCCACAGCATGACGCGGGGGCTCCACAGGTGTAGCCAGGTACGGTGGGGGGCCGTCTCAAAAATTTCAGCGATCAGTGGGCTCGCTCACAGGTGGATCCCTGTTTCATTCAAGTAGTATTTCAGGGGTACAAGCTGGAATTCGAGATGTCTCCCCCCCGCCGTTTCCTCAAATATGCCTTGCCGACAACTCCCTCAGGCAGGGAGGCTGCGCTAGAGGCAATTAATAAGCTGTATTCCCAGCAGGTAATACTCAAGGTGCCCCTACTTCAACAAGGACGGGGTTACTATTCCACACGGTATGGGGTACCGAAACCGCATGGTTCGGTGTGACCCATTTTATATTTAAAATCTTTGAACACATACATAAAAAAATTCAAGTTCAAGATGGAATCGCTCAGGGCGGTTATTGCAAGCCTGGACGAGGGGGATTACATGGGATCCCGGGACATCAAGGATGCTTACCTGCATGTCCCCATTTACCATCCTCGCCAGGAGTACCTCAGAAGGTAATGGCCAAAATGATGATACTCCTTCGAAAAAAGGGAGTTTTAATTATCCCGTACTTGGACAATATCCTTATAAGGGCAAGGTCCAAGGAGCAGTTGCTAGTCGGGGTAGCACTATTTTGGAAAGTGCTACAACAGCACGGTTGGATTCTAAACGGTCCAAAGTCACAGCTGGTTCCTACGACACGTCTACTGTTCCTGGGGATGGTTCTGGACACAGAACAGAAATAAGTGTTTCTCCCGGAGGAGAAAGCCAAGGAACTGTCATCTCTAGTCAGAGACCTCCTGAAGCAAAAACAGGTATCGGTGCATCATTGCACGCGAGTCCTGGGAAAAAATGGTAGCTTCCTACGAAGCAATCCCATTCGGCAGGTTCCATGCAAGAGGGCCGCAGTTTCGGCATACAGGACTAGGTCCTAGTGACCATGGATGCCAGCCTTTGAGGCTGGGGGGCAGTCACACAGGGAAAAAAACTTCCAGGGACTTTGGTCAAGTCAAGTGACTTCCCTACACATAAATATTCTGGAACTGAGGGCCATTTACAATGCCCTGAGTCAGGCAAGGCCTCTGCTTCAAAACCAGCCGGTACTGATCCAATCAGACAACATCACGGCAGTCGCCCATGTAAACCAACGGGGCGGCACAAGAAGCAGGATGGCGATGGCAGAAGCCACAAGGATTCTCCGATGGGCGGAAAATCATGTGTTAACACTGTCAGCAGTGTTCATTTCCGGAGTGGACGACTGGGAAGCAGATCTTCTCAGCGGACACGACCTCCACCCGGGAGAGTGGGGATTTCATCCAGAAGTCTTCCAAAGGATTGTACACCATTGGGAAATATTGCGCCAGGTCAAAGGACCCTCAGGCGATAGCTGTGGACGCTCTGGTAACACCGTGGGTGTACCAGTCGGTTTATGTGTTCCTCCCTCTGCCTCTCATACAAAAGGTACTGAGAATAATAGGAAGGCGAGGAGTAAGAACGATACTCGTGGTTCCGGATTGGCCAAGAAGAGCTTGGTACCCAGAACTTCAAGAAGTTATATCAGAGGACCCATGGCCTCTGCCGCTCAGACAGGACCTGCGGCAGCAGGGGCCCTGTCTGTTCCAAGACTTACCGCGGCTACGTTTTGACGGCATGGCGGTTGAACGCCGGATCCTAAAGGAAAAGGGCATTCCGGAGGAAGTCATTCCTACGCTGATTCAAGCCAGGAAAGATGTAACTGCAAAACATTATCACCGCATATGGCGAAAATATGTTGCTTGGTGTGAGGCCAAAAAGGCCCCAACAGAGGAATTTCAACTAGGTCGATTTCTGCATTTCCTACAAGCAGGAGTGTCTATGGGCCTAAAATTAGGCTCCATTAAGGTATAGATCTCGGCTCTGTCGATTTTCTTCCAAAAAGAACTAGCTTCAGTACCTGAAGTTCAGACATTGTAAAAGGAGTGCTGCATATTCAGCCCCCGGTTGTGCCTCCAGTGGCACCTTGGGTTCTCAACGTGGTGTTGAGTTTCTTAAAATCACATTGGGGTGAGCCACTAAAAACCGTGGATCTAAAATATCTCACGCGGAAAGTGGTCATGTTATTGGCCTTGGCTTCGGCCAGGCGTGTATCAGAATTGGCGGCTTTGTCATATAAAAGTCCTTATCTGATTTTCCATATGGATAGGGCAGAATTGAGGACTCGTGCCCAGTTTCTCCCTAAGGTGATATCAGTTTTTCACTTGAACCAACTATGGTAGTGCCTGCGGCTACTAGGGACTTGGAGGATTCCAAGTTACTGGACGTAGTCAGGCCCTTGAAAAATTATGTTTCCAGGACGGCTAGAGTCAGGAGAACTGACTCGCTGTTTATCCTGTATGCACCCAGCAAACTGGGTGCTCCTGCTTCTAAGCAGACTATTGCTCGCTGGATTTGTAGCACAATTCAGCTGGCGCATTCTGCGGCTGGACTACCGCAGCCAAAATCTGTAAAAGCCCATTCCACAAGGAAGGTGGGCTCATCTTGGGCAGCTGCCCGAAGGGTCTCGGCTTTCCAACTTTGCCGAGCTGCAACTTGGTCAGGGGCAAACACGTTTGCTAAATTCTACAAAATTGATACCCTGGCTGAGGAGGACCTGGAGTTCTCTCATTCGGTGCTGCAGAGTCATCCGCACTCTCCCGCCCGTTTGGGAGCTTTGGTATAATCCCCATGGTCCTTACGGAGTTCCCAGCATCCACTAGGATGTCAGAGAAAATAAGATTTTACTCACCGGTAAATCTATTTCTCGTAGTCCGTAGTGGATGCTGGGCGCCCATCCCAAGTGCGGATTGTCTGCAATACTTGTATATAGTTATTGCCTAACTAAAGGGTTATTGTTGAGCCATCTGTTGAGAGGCTCAGTTATATTCATACTGTTAACTGGGTATAGTATCACGAGTTATACGGTGTGATTGGTGTGGCTGGTATGAGTCTTACCCGGGATTCAAAATCCTTCCTTATTATGTCAGCTCGTCCGGGCACAGTGTCCTAACTGAGGCTTGGAGGAGGGTCATAGTGGGAGGAGCCAGTGCACACCAGGTGACCTAAAGCTTTCTTTAGTTGTGCCCAGTCTCCTGCGGAGCCGCTATTCCCCATGGTCCTTACGGAGTTCCCAGCATCCACTACGGACTACGAGAAATAGATTTACCGGTGAGTAAAATCTTATTTTTCCATCATCATTTGAATTAAGTGAATTGTGCGAAAAGGCTTGGGACTCTCCAGATAAAAGACCACAAGTTCCCAAAAGGATTCTTATGGCGTATCCTTTTCCACAAACTGATAGGATACGCTGGGAATCTTCACCAAAGGTGGACAAGGCGCTGACACGCTTGTCCAAAAAGGTGGCACGGCCTTCTCAGGATACGGCTTCCCTCAAGGAACCGGCTGATCGCAGGCAGGAAATTACCTTGAAGCACATTTACACTCACTCCGGTACTATTGCTAGACCGGCTATGGCATCGGCCTGGGTTTGTAGTGCGGTTGTGGCATGGGCAGATTCCTTATCTGTGGAGATTGACACCTTAGATAGGGATGCCATTCAAATGACCATAGAGCATATCAGAGATGCTGCCTTGTATATGAGAGATGCTCAGAGAGACATTTGTTTATTAAGCTCCAGAATAAATGCTATGTCTATTTCTGCTAGGCGACTCCTGTGGACCCGGCAGTGGACGGGAGATGCCGATTCTAAGCGGCACATGGAGTCCTTGCCTTACAAGGGGGAGGAGGAGTTTGGAGACGGCCTCTCGGACCTTGTCTCTACGGCTACGGCTGGTAAGTCGAATTTCTTACCTTATGTTCCCCTGCAGCATTCTAAGAAGGCACCTCATTATCAAATGCAGTGCTTTCGTTCCAATAAAAACAAGAAGGTGCGGGGATCGTCCTTTGTTACCAGAGGAAAAGGCAGGGGAAAGAAGCTGCACACAGCTAGTTCCCAAGAGCAGAAGTCCTCCCCTGCGTCTGCAAAGTCCACCGCATGACGCTGGGGCTTCCCGGGGGGAGGCAGATCTGGTGGGGGCTCGTCTTTGGTTTTTCAGCCACGTCTGGGTTCAATCGCAGGTGGATCCCTGGGCAGTAGAAATTGTTGCTCAGGGATACAGGCTAGATTTCGAAGACTTGCCTCCTCGCCGGTATTTCAAATCGGCTCTGCCGACTTCCCCGTCAGAGAGGGAGTCAGTGTTGACAGCAATCCAAAAATTGTATGTTCAACAGGTGATTGTCACAGTTCCTCATCTCCAGCAGGGAGAGGGATATTATTCAACCCTGTTTGTGGTCCCGAAACCGGACGGTTCGGTCAGGCCCATTTTAAACCTGAAATCTCTGAACTTGTACTTGAAAAGGTTCAAGTTCAAAATGGAATCACTCCGGGCGGTCATCGCCAACCTGGAGGGGGGGGATTGGATGGTGTCCCTGGACATAAAGGATGCATACCTTCATGTTCCAATATTCCCCCCCATCAGGTGTTCCTGAGATTTGCAGTGCAGGACTGTCACTACAAATTTCAGAGGTTGCCGTTTGGGCTTTCCACGGGCCCGAGGTTTTTCACCAAGGTAATGGCGGAAATGATGGTGCTCCTGCGCAGGCAGGAGGTCACAATTATCCCATACTTGGACGATCTCCTAATAAAGGCGAGATTTCGGGAGAAGTTGCTGGACAGCGTGTCTTAGTCCATGAAGACGTTGCAGCTACACGGCTGGATTCTCAATATACCGAAGTCCCAGCTAGTTCCTACAACGCGTCAGACCTTTCTGGGCCTGATCCTAGATACAGACCAGAAAAAGGTTTTTCTTCCGATCGAAAAGGTTCAGGAACTCATGACCATGGTCAGGAACCTATTGAAACCAAAGAAGGTTTCAGTGCATCAGTGCACGCGGGTCCTGGGGAAGATGGTGGCTTCATACGAGGCCATCCCTTTCGGCAGATTCCATGCGAGGACTTTTCAATGGGACCTCTTGGACAAGTGGTCCGGGTCCCATTTACAAATGCATCAAAGGATCACCCTGTCTCCAAGGACCAGGGTGTATCTCCTGTGGTGGCTGAACAGTGCTCACCTTCTAGAGGGTCGCAGATTCGGCATTCAGGACTGGGTTCTGGTGACCACGGACGCAAGCCTCCGAGGCTGGGGAGCAGTGGCACTGGGAAGAAATTTCCAAGGACTCTGGTCAAGCCTGGAGACTTGTCTCCACATCAACATCCTGGAGTTGAGGGCCATATACAACGCCCTGCGTCAAGCGGAGAACTTACTTCGGAGAAGACCGGTTCTGATTCAGTCAGACAATGCCACGGCAATGGCTCATATAAACCGCCAAGGCGGAACAAGGAGCAGAGTGGCCATGGTAGAAGCGACCAGGATTCTACGCTGGGCGGAAGGCCATGTAAGCGCGCTGTCAGCGGTGTTCTTCCCGGGGGTGGACAACTGGGAGGCGGACTTCCTCAGCAGGCACGACCTGCATCCGGGGGAGTGGGGACTTCATCAAGAAGTCTTTGCACAGATCGCGGATCGGAGGGGCCTGCCTCAAATAGACATGATGGCGTCCCGTCTCAACAAAAAGCTAAATCGGTATTGCGCCAGGTCAAGGGACCCTCAGGCGGTAGCGGTAGACGCTCTGGTGACACCTTGGGTGTTCAGATCGGTCTATGTGTTTCCTACTCTTCCTCTCATACCCAAGGTGTTGAGAATTGTAAGAATAAGCAGGGTCAGAACAATCCTCATTGTTCCAGATTGGCCGCGGAGGACTTGGTATCCGAAACTGCGAGAGTTGCTCACAGAAGATCCGTGGCCTCTTCCTCTAAGGCAGGACCTGCTGCAGCAGGGGCCCTGTCTGTTCCAAGACTTACTGCGGCTGCGTTTGACGGCATGGCGGTTGAACGCCGGATCCTAGCGGAAAAAGGAATTCCGGAGGAAGTCATTCCTACCCTGATCAAGGCTAGGAAAGACGTGACGTTGAAACATTATCACCGTATATGGCGGAAATATGTTTCTTGGTGTGAGGCCAGAGCTGCTCCTACGGAGGAGTTCCATTTGGGCTGTCTACTTCACTTCCTTCAAACAGGAGTGACCTTGGGCCTAAAATTAGGGTCCATAAAGGTCCAGATTTCGGCCTTATCCATTTTCTTTCAAAGAGAATTAGCCTCTCTTCCTGAGGTACAGACTTTTGTGAAGGGGGTGCTGCATATTCAGCCTCCCTTTGTGCCTCCGGTGGCGCCTTGGGATCTTAACGTGGTGTTACGTTTCCTCAAGTCACCTTGGTTTGAACCACTTAAAACTGTGGAGTTGAAATACCTCACGTGGAAAGTGGTCATGTTGTTGGCGTTAGCTTCGGCGAGACGTGTTTCAGAATTGGCGGCTTTATCGCATAAAAGCCCATACTTTGTTTTTCACGTGTATAGGGCAGAGTTGAGGACTCGTCCTCACTTTCTGCCAAAAGTGGTCTCATCTTTTCATGTGAAACAACCTATTGTCGTGCCTGTGGCTACAAGGAACTTGGAAGATTCTGAGTCCCTGGATGTAGTCAGGGCTTTGAAGATTTATGTGACCAGAACGGCTCGGATCAGGAAGACTGAAGCTTTGTTCTGTATGCGGCCAACAAGGTTGTCGCCCCTGCTTCCAAAGCAGACTGTTGCTCGCTGGATCTGTAACACAATTCAGCAGGCGCATTCTACGGCAGGATTGCCGTTACCGAAATTGGTTAAGGCCCACTCCACTAGGAAAGTGGGCTCTTCTTGGGCGGCTGCCCAAGGGGTCTCTGCATTACAGTTGTACCGAGCAGCTACTTGGTCGGGGACAAACACCTTCGCAAAGTTCTATAAGTTTGATACCCTGGCTGAGGAGGACCTCCTGTTTGCTCAATCGGTGCTGCAGAGTCATCCGCACTCTCCCACCTGTTTGGGAGCTTTGGTATAATCCCCATGGTCCTTACGTAGTCCCAGCATCCTCAAGGACGTTAGAGGAAATAAGATTTTATTTACCGGTAAATCTATTTCTTGTAGTCCGTAGAGGATGCTGGGCGCCCGTCCCAAGTGCGGACTTCTTCTGCATGACTTGTATATAGTTATTGCTTACATAAGGGTTATGTTATAGTTTTCGGTGATACCGTGGCTATGTTGTTCATACTGTTAACTGGGTAAGTTTATCTTAAGTTATACGGTGTGATTGGTGTGGCTGGTATGAATCTCGCCTTTAGATTTACAAAAATCCTTCCTCGTACTGTCAATCTCCTCTGGGCACAGTTTCCCTAACTAAGGTCTGGAGGAGGGGCATAGAGGGAGGAGCCAGTGCATACCCAGAATCCAAAGCTTTCTTAAAGTGCCCTACCCCTGCGGAGCCCGTCTATTCCCCATGGTCCTTACGGAGTCCCAGCATCCTCTACGGACTGCGAGAAATAGATTTACCGGTAAGTAAAATCTTATTATCTGACTGGGTAAAGATTTGCATGATAATGTGATGCAAAAGGGCTATACGTATATGTGTGTGTGTGTATATGCGTATGTGTGTATATATACATAGCTATATTTCCCTCAGACCCCTCGGGGTCGTAAAAAAGGTTATTTTGCCCAGTTGCTACTCCCTGATATCGACACGGATACGGTTTCCTCTGTCGATTGTAATGTTTGCTGATTAGATCCAAAAAAAAAAAAAAAATATATATATATATATATATATATATATATATATATATAGCATTCAGTATATGAAGAATGTATTAACGTCACTAAGGACCCTGCTGTTTCTGACAAAAGGGTATATATATGAGGATGTATATACATATGTGTATGTGTGTGTGTATATATGACCACAATGGGGAGCCTCCTCCAACACCGCTGATGGGACGTCGCCAAGGAAACGCCGCACACCTCTGAGACGCAGTGGTATCACGGGACCCGAGCTCAACACACGTCACATCAGCCGGGACGGAAGCGTTCGGCTTCCTGGTTCTCAGCTGTTCTTCCCGCCGGCGGGTCTTCTTCACCCATAAAGGTATTTGTTTTCTTCACTATGCACTTTCTGTTTGCTCACCTTGACAAAGGGGCGGCTGTTGCCCCGAAACGTTGGTATGGAATGCAAATTTTGGACACATTAAAACACGTAGATGATTTAAAGATTTGAAGTTTGTTCAGACTCTGAGTGCCGCTGATTGGTAGCTGTGGTTGTATGTTTGTGTATATATATAATATAATAAAACCATTATAATGGAAGCTGAGGTAACGTTCCTCTTTCGCATGTGCTGAGTGCTCTGTTTGAAAAAGTCTGGGTCAGCCCTGACCAGATGGTTTCAAATCCTCAAAAGGATTCTGATTGTTTATTCTTTTCCCGCCGCTGATAGAATAAAATGTGAGTCACCCCCTGTTCTGCACGGGGCCCTGTCACAAAGCCAGCGGATCGTATGCAGGAAGCTACATTATATTCTAGTTATGTGTCCACGCGTGCGTTAGACCTGCCATTATATATGCATGGGGGAGTAGTAGTATTCAAAAATGGTCGGTTACCTTGTCATCTGATATAGTTACCCTGGGGATAGATGGGATACTCCTTTCTCTTTTTTTTTCTTGGCAGGTGGCGATAGGAGAAAAGGGAAGAGGTCAGCAGCCTCTTCAAGATTACAGGAGCAGAATTCATCCTCTGTTTCTGCCACATCCACCGCATAACGCTGGGACTCTTGCGGGAGCCCACACAAGTGGGGACATGTCTAAAACTCTTCAGTCAGTCCTGGAACGGACTTGGACCCGTGGGTTTTAAGAATAGTGTACCAAGGGTGCATACTGGAGTTTTCCAGACGTTTCCCCTCACCGATTATTCAGATCGGTCTTACCGATTCTCCTCCGGACAGGGAGGTAGTGTGCGACGCAATACAAGGGTTCTGTCAGGGTCAGGTCATTGTCCTGGTTTCCGCTGTCACAATAGGGAGAAGGCTGCTGTTCAAGCCTCTTCGTGCTCCCGAAACAAGACAGATCAGTCAAACCAATCCTGAATCTGAAATCCCTCAATTTCTACTTAGAGGATTGTCATTACCAGTTTCACCAGGGTGATGGCGGTAATGATGGTTCTCCTTCGCTAGTAAGGAGTCACAATTATCCCGTACTGAGTCGGTCTCCTGATAACGGCGAGATCAAGAAATCAGTTGGTGCAGAATGTGGCACTCTCCCTGATAGTTCTTCAACAACAGAGTTGGCTCATGAACTTGCCAGAACCACTGTTGGTCCCAACGACGCGGTTGTCGGTTTTGGGAATAATATTAGATACAGAACTACAGAGAGTTTTGCTTCCAGTGGAAAAGGCTCTGAAGATCCAGAGTCTGGTCAGACCAGCAAGAGTGTCAATTCATCAATACATTCGGTTGCTGGAAAAGATGGTAGCGGCCTAAGAGGCCATTCAGTTGGCAGGTTCCATGCCAGGGTGTTTCTAGCTGGACCTGTTGGACAAGTGGTCCGGCTCCCCCCTACACAAATAGGCCCTACACACTGGTCGATCCGCCGCCGAGCTACCCGACGGTGGATACGGCCGACGGACGACCCGGCGGTGGGGGCGCAGTGAAGGGGGGGGGAGTGAAGTTTCTTCACTTCCCCCGTCACCCGGCTGCATTGAAGTGCAGGCAAATATGGACAAGATCGTCCATATTGGTCTGCATGTACAGCCGACGGGGGACCAGCGATGAACAAGCGCGGGGCCGCGCATCGTTCATCGCTGGAGCCTCCACACTGCACGATATGAACGTTATCTCGTTCATTAATGAACGAGATCGTTCATATCGTGCAGTCATGTTGGCCAGTGTGTAGGGCCCAATACACCGGAGGATAATCCTGTCTTCTAAGACCAGAATCTCACTCCTGCGGTGGCTGCGCAGTGCCCAGCTCCTAGAGGGGCAGGTTCGGGATCCAGGACTGGATCCTAGTGACCACGGATGCATGCCTCCGAGGCTGGGGAGCAGTCACACAGGGGGAAAAAAACTTCCAAGGAAGATGGTCAAGTTAGGAAACTTGTCACCACATAAACGGTCTAGAGTTAAGGGCCGTTTACAACGATTTTCTGCAAACAAAACACAGAGCAGTAATGGCAGAAGCCACAAGGATTTTCCGCTGGGGAAAAAAACATACAAGCGCTCTGTCAGCGAGGTTCGTTCCAAGAGTGGACAACTGGGAAGCAGACTTCCTCAGCAGACACGATCTCCATCCAGGAGAATGGAGCCTCCATCAAGAGGTCTTCACAGAAGTGACAAGACATTGGGGAATTCCTCAAATAAACATGATGGTGTCTCGTCTCAACAAGAAGCTTCAGAGATATTGTTCCAGGTCGAGAGACCCTCAAGCAATAGCAGTGGACGCCCTAGTGACACCGTGGGTGTTTCGGTCGGTGTACGTGTTTCCTCCGCTTCCACTCATTCCAAAAGTGATAAAGATCATAAGAAGAACAAAGGTTCAAGCAATCCTCATTGTTCCAGATTGGCCAAGGAGGGTTTAGTATCCTGAGCTTCAGGAATTACTCATAGGAGATCCCTGGCCTCTTCCTCTGAGGGAGGATCTGTTACAGTAGGGGCTGGGCGTGTTCCAAGACTTACCGCGACTTTGTTTGACGGCTTGGAGGTTGAACGCCGGATCCTAGCCCGAAAAGGTATTCCCAAGGAAGTCATCCGTACTCTTATTCAGGCCAGAAAAGGAGTAATGTCTAAACATTACCACTGTATTTGGAGAAGATACGTGTCTTGGTGTGAATCCAAGAAAGCTCCTACGGAAGAATTTCAATTAGGACGTTTTCTCCATTTTCTACAAGCCGGTGTGGATGCGGACCTAAAGTTCAAATTTCGGCTTTATCAGTTTTCTTCCAAAAACAATTGGTCTCCCTTCCAGAAGTTCAGACCGTCGTGAAAGGCGTATTGCACATCCAACCTCCTTTTGTGCCCCCTGTGGCACCATGGGATCTTAACGTGGTGTTGCAGTTCCTTCGATCTCATTGGTTTGAACCTTTATAGGAGGTAGAGTTGAAATTCCTTGCTTGGAAAGTGGTCATGCTGTTGGCTTTGGCATCCGCACGGCGGGTGTCTGAATTGGCGGCCTTGTCTCACAAGAGCCCTTATTTGATCTTCCATGAAGATAGAGCAGAATTGAGGACTCGTCAACAGTTTTCTGCTGAAAGTGGTTTCTTCGTTCCACTTGGTCCAAACTATTGTGGTATCAGTGGCTACTGACGCCTTGCTGGAATCGAAGCCTCTCGGTGTAGTAAGAGCTTTGAAGTTTTATGTCGCCAGGGCGGCTCAGTTTAGGAAAACAGAGGCTCTGTTTGTCTTGTATGCTCACAATAAAATTGGGGCTCCTGCTTCCAAGCAGTCTATAGCGCGCTGGATCTGTCATACGATTCAGCAGGCTCATTCTACGACGGGATTGCCATTACCGAAATCGGTGAAGGCCCATTCTACTAGGAGGGTGGGCTCGTCCTGGGCGGCTGCCCGGGGGGGTCTCGGTATTACAACTTTGCCGAGCAGCTACTTGGTCGGGTTCAAACACCTTTGCGAAGAGGATGCTGGGCACCCGTCCCAGTGCGTACTGTATCTGCAGTTATTGGCTGTGGTTACACACAGTCTGTGTTACGATTTTTGGCAGCATATTGCTGCAAATTCTTCATGCCGTTGGCTTGTGTTCTGTTGAATGCCACGTTCTGCGGCATGCTTGAGGTGTGAGCTGGTAAGATGCTCACCGTGGTTTAACAATAAATCCTTTCCTCGAAAATGTCCGTCTCCCTGGGCACAGTTCCTTAAACTGGAGTCTGGAGGAGGGGCATGGAGGGAGGAGCCAGGTCACACCATTTGAAAGTCTTAAAGTGCCCATGTCTCCTGCGGATCCCGTCTATACCCCATGGTTCTTGATGTGACCCCAGCATCCTCTGCGGACTAAGAGAAAAGGATTTACCGGTAGGTATTAAAATCCTATTTTTGTGTTTCTATTCTCTCCATATAATATTGTAGTTGAGTAGTGTTTTCTTTAGTTATTACTTGTCATGGTACACTTAGTTACAAAAGCCAACATTTTATGGCTTTTGCATTGGATCACGTACAGTACTTTCCTTTTTTTCCCCTTGTAGTACTTCTTGCTTACTAGATCATGTCACAGTACTCTTTCTACAATGGTCGATGTTGAGCAACGCCTTGTTTTAGTTATGGCATGGTACTTTTCCATTTTGTTAGGTCGAGATACCAAGGTTTTCACCACTGTATTTTGTCAAGTGTCTCAAGTTTTTAATGCCAGATGAAAATACTGAGCGGTGGTTAAGAACTAGATGCCCAATATGTTGTTCATGTGCTTCAGAACTTAGAAATGGCATAGTGAGACGAAGTCACTGATTTCCTCCATCTAAGAGCTACTTCAAAGAGCAGTACAGTAAACGCTATGCTTATAATCCCCTTGATACTTTACTCATTAATGGATTCAGTCTCTGATCCATATTCTCAGGCTAAAACGCTGAATCGGGAACTGAACCTCTCTAGATTCAGTAACGGAGTTTTGTGGGGGGGATTGGTCCTTTTCCCCGCAGGAGGGTCCAGTTAGAATGAATGCTTCTGATCCCTATCTGCCCACCTACCTTATAACACTTTTAAGGTGTCTTCGATATTTGAGAAAAAAAAAAAAAGTCTGTGGCACTTCTGGTCCAGAATGGCATACAGTACATCTATTCTAGGTGGAATCTGCACCATGTGGAGTGAGCTGACTTGGTGAGGCAGGTGTTCAGACCAAGAGCTACTGTGGTTTTTACTGTAGGTTTGAATTTCTTCCTAATTAGACAATCAGTGGTGCTATTTAAATGTCTGTCTTATTTTTTCACACCTAGCTTTTCTGTAGCCAGCTTTGGTTTTCTGGTCATCTTGTGTTTACTCTCCCAACCGCAAATGCAAACTCCAATTTCAGTTCACAGCTCTGTCCTTTGCCCTCTGATAACAGGACAACGTTCACTGGAGTCCAGCCCATATGACCTCTCTCCTAAGACATCTGTGTGGTGACCTCCAGTGGACTGCAAGCTCTGCTGTTCTTCTGTATCATGGTATTGGTACTGCTAGCAGCCTTACTGTGACCTATCTAGAATGAATTTTATGAATAAGTCTTGATTCTGTTTTCACATATGTATTGGTTTCCTTGCACCTAGCTTCATGGTTAAATGGTTTCCTGTCTGTAGCCGTGCATTTGTAGAGACACTAAAACCACACTCTGTCACGGTTTGTCCGGGACCCCCTTGTGTGCATACAACCAGAAGTTCACCTCCCTTGGTATAGTCTGATAAAGTGTGCACCAGGAACCAAAATATGTAGCAAGGTGACAATGGTAAATGGGGTTGTTCTGGCTGGATGTGAAATTAGCAGTCTTCTTACCAGCAAGCAAATAGTGAAAAAGAGTCTTGTGAAATAATAGGTAACTGAAGAACAGGGTCTTGCAAAATAACAGATAATTTGTGTCAAAGTCTCTTGCAAACAACCAGGGATTTGATTAAACAAGTCTTTTTACAAAAAAAAAACAAATATTGAGGAAGTGAAGTCTTTCGCACATTAACAGGAATTTGATGAAGCAAGTCTAACAGGCTGAGAATAATGGAAAGACCAGGGGCCATATCTGGGAGCTCAGGATATCTCGTATGGACTGACCTGTGAATTAAAGTTGATCTGGTGCCAGAAGTTAACTCGCATTTCAATTCACCACCTCAGGGGGGTGGGGGGAGTGGGTGTATGGTTTGTATTGACAGGTGTAAATTCTATGAAAATTAGAAAAAAATGGAAATAATTTGCAGAGAAAGTTTACAAATCATTTATATGTATATTCTACAATAAAAAGAACCAATAGTTCATTATATCAATGTGAGATACGCACACGTATTTGGCAAATTTACTATAAACCGGAATTTGCTTATCAAATGGTATTTACCGTCCATTCAGTGTCACAAGTAAAATCTTCATTTGCGGTATAAATTGCTGCCCAATGAAGATTCTAGGAAAACAAAATTATATACATCTCTCCGGTGCATTGCCACTGATAAAATATAAATACTTTATTAAAAAATCTTTGTAATATCTGCTCACATTTAAAATAAATGAAACCGCTTATCTTTCTCTTACGTCCTAGAGGATGCTGGGGTCACATTAGTACCATGGGGTATAGACGGGTCCACTAGGAGCCATTGGCACTTTAAGAGTTTGAGTGTTGGGGCTGGCTCCTCCCTCAATGCCCCTCCTACCAGACTCCGTTTAGAAAATGTCCCCGGAGGAGCCGGTCACAGCTAGGGGAGCTCTACAGAGTTTCTCTAATAAAGTTTGTTTTTTTAGAGTTCATTATTTTACAGGGAGGCTGCTGGCAACAGCCTCCCTGCTTCGTGGGATTAAGGGCGGGAGTAGTGTCCGCCCTGCGAGGTCTGAGCCGCCATCTCAGATTTCTACTAGGGTTGCACAGATTGAATCTGCAACTCAGGTTTTACAGAACTCTATGGCAGTTTGGTACGGTTCTGTTACCTCAGGGCCCCCCTCTGTAGGTTCCCACAAACGTGCTCTTGCCCAGATTATGCAAGATGACGCGGATACCGATTCTGACATGGCAGGCTGTGATAAGGATGTGCTCAGGGGGGCCGCATCTCTTGCTAAAGGGGTGCAGTTGATGATAGAGGCTATTAGAGATGTGTTGAATATTGTTGATACAACACCTGAGCAGGTTGAGGAAGCTTACTTCACTGATAATAAGAAAGCCTCGCTAACCTTCCCTGCGTCCAAACAATTAAATGCTATTTTTGAGAAAGCATGGGAAAACCCAGAGAAAAAATTCCAGATCCCTAGAAGGGTTCTGGTTGCTTTCCTTTTCCCTGAGGAGGATAGGAAAAAATGGGAAAACCCACCCATAGTGGCCGCGTCTGTATCCAGACTCTCGAAAAAGGTGGTTTTACCTGTTCCAGGATCTACCGCCTGAAAGGAGCCGGCTGATCGCAAAATTGATACTATGCTCAAATCCATATATATGGCTTCAGGGGCGATTCTACATCCCACTATTGACTGTGCATGGATTTCCAAAGCTATAGTAAAGTGGTCAGGCTCGTTACTTGAGGATCTGGATACAATTGATAAAAGTGATGTTGAATTGTTTTTTTGTAACATTCAGGATTCTGCAGGATTTATGGCGGAATCCATGAAAGACCTGGGTTCCATGGCTGCAGGGATATCTCCCATGTCTGTCTCAGCTCGTAGGGGACTTTGGCTGCGCCAGTGGTCTGCTGACGTTGAATCCAGGAGAGGTGTGGAGACCCTACCCTACACAGATCAGGCTCTCTTTGGGGAAGTGTTTGATGCGTGGATCTCCACGGCCACAGCGGGTAAGTCACCTTTTCTTCCCTCAGCTGCACCTGCTGCGAAGAAACCTTTTTCTTCAGCTGCATCACAGTCCTTTCGGGTTTGCTAAAACAAGAAAGGCCAAACCGTCCAACACCTTCTTTAGAGGAGAGCGACCAAAATCCAAGAAACCTGCTGCTGCGGGTTCCCAGGAAAAGAAGCCTGCTTCAGGTACGCCAAAGTCCTCAGCATGACTGTGGACCGCGCGGCCTGGAGGTGGGGGCGAGACTCAGGCATTTCAGTCACGTCTGTGTGTCGTCCGACCTGGATCCCTGGGTGCAAGATATTGTGTCCCAGGGGTACCGGCTGGAATTTCAAGATCTCCCTCCTCACCGGTTCTTCAAATCAAGCTTGCCAGCTTTGCTGGCAGACAGGGCTATCCTACAGGGAGCCATCCAGAAGTTGGCGGAGGCACAGGTTATTGTACCAGTTCCTCCCCAGATGAAAAACAAAGGTTACCATTCGAACATTTTTGTAGTATCGAAACCGGATGGTTCGGTCGGGCCCATTCTGAACTTAAAATCACTAAACCCCTTCTTGAGGGAGTTCAAGTTCAAAATGGAGTCTCTAAGAGCGGTGATATCAGGTCTGGAGGAGGGGGAATTCCTGGTATCCCTGGATATCAAGGATGCGTACCTCCACATTCCAATTTGGCCGCCGCATCAAACTTATCTCCAATTCGCACTGTTGGACTGTCATTTTCAATTCCAGGCCCTGCCATTCGGCCTCTCCACAGCACCGAGGGTATTCACCAAGGTGATGGCGGAAATGATGGTTCTCCTCCGCAGACAGGGGGTGAACATAATTCCATATCTGGACGATCTGCTGATAAGGCATCGTCCAAGGAGAAGCTGTTACAGTCCATAGCTGTCACGACCCAGCTTCTCAGGGAACATGGTTGGATACTGAATCTTCCAAAATCACATTTGGAACCAACCAGGAGGTTGTCATTTCTGGGAATGATCCTCGACATGGAAGTGCAGAGGGTGTTTTCTTCCAGAGGAAAAAGTGTTGGTGATACAAACAATGGTCTAGGATGTCCTGTAGCCAGCCCAGGTGTCTGTTCATCAGTGCATTCACCTTCTGGGGAAGATGGTGGCCTGTTACGAGGCTCTGCAGTACGGGAGATTTCATGCTCGGTCACTCCAACTGGATTTCCTGGACAAGTGGTTGGGATCTCATCTACACATGCACCAGAGAATACGTCTGTTGCCAAAGGCCAGAATCTCGCTCCTCTGGTGGCTGCAAATGCCCCACCTTTTGAAGGGCTGCAGGTTCGGGATTCAGGACTGGATCCTTCTAACCACGGATGCAAGTCTCCGGGGCTAGGGCGCAGTCACTCAAGGGGAATCCTTCCATGGAAGGTGGTCAAGTCTGGAAGCCGGCCTACCGATAAACATTCTGGAACTAAGAGCCGTCTACAACGGTCTTCTCCAACCGGCCCATCTTCTGAGAAATTGGGCCATTCAAGTGCAGTCGGACAATGTAACGACCGTGGCTTACATAAACCGACAGGGTGGAACGAAGAGCAGAGCTGCAATGTCAGAGGTAACAAGAATCATCCTCTGGGCCGAAAAACACGCATTGACGCTGTCGGCAATCTTTATTCCGGGAGTAGACAACTGGGAAGCGGACTTCCTCAGCAGACACGATCTCCATCCAGGAGAGTGGGGTCTCCATCCGGAGGTGTTCAAGGAGGTAACAGATCTTTGGGGCGTACCCAAAATCGACATGATGGCCTCTCGTCTCAACAAGAAGCTTCGGCGATATTATTCCAGGTCGAGGGACCCGCAAGCAGTGGCGGTGGACGCCCTAGTGACTCCGTGGGTGTTCCAGTCGGTGTACATGTTTCCTCCACTTACACTCATTCCAAGAGTTCTAAAACTCATAAGGAGAACAAGAGTTCAGGCAATCCTCATTGCTCCGGACTGGCCAAGAAGGGCTTGGTACGTGGATCTACTGCTAGAAGAGCCAAGACCTCTTCCTCTTCGGGAGGACCCTCTGCAGCAGGTACCATTCGCTTATCAAGACTTACCGCGACTACGTTTGACGGCATGGAGGTTGAACACCAGATATTAGCTCGGAAGGGCATTCCGAACAAGGTTATTCCTACCCTGATGCAGGCTAGGAATGGAGTAACGTCAAAGCATTACCATCGCATTTGGAAAAAGTATGTGTCTTGGTGTGAATCCAAGAAATTTTCCTGCGGTGGAGTTTCAACTTGGACGGTTTCTCCTCTTCCTCCAAGCAGGTGTGGATATGGACCTGAGATTAGATTCCGTAAAGGTCCAGATTTTGGCCCTATCCATTTTCTTCCAGAAACAGTTGGCTGCCCTCCCGGAGGTTCAGACTTTTTTGAAGGGAGTTCTGCACATCCAACCTCCCTTTGTGCCGCCTACGGCACCTTGGGATCTTAACGTGGTGTTGCAGTTCCTCCAGTCGGACTGGTTTGAGCCTCTACCGGTGGTTGAGGTCAAGTTTCTCACGTGGAAGGTTGTTACTTTGTTGACCTTAGCTTCTGCTCGACGTCTGTCGGAGTTGGGGGCTTTGTCATATAAAAGCCCATACTTGATCTTCCATGAAGATAGAGCAGTTCCTTCCGGTTGTCGGCATTTCATATCAACCAACCTGTTGAGGTGCCAGTTGCTACTGACTCCTCAATTTCATCAAAGTCCTTGGATGTTGTAAGGGCTCTGAAAATTTATGTGAAGAGGACTGCTCGTCACAGAAAATCGGTCTCTTTTTGTCCTGTATGATCCCAAGAAACTTGGGTGTCCTGCTTCTAAGCAGACGATCTCTCGCTGGATCATGTTCACTATCCAGCATGTGTATTCTACGGCAGGATTGCCGTGTCCTATGTCTGTTAAGGCCCACTCTACTCATAAGGTGGGTTCTTCCTGGGTGGCTGCCGGGGGGGGGGGGGGGGGGGGTCTCGTCTTTACAGTTTTACCGAGCGGCTACTTGGTCGGGGTCGAACACGTTTGCAAAGTTCTACAAGTTCGATACCTTGGCCGCTGAGGACCTGAAGTTTGGTCAATCAGTTCTGCAGGAGCCTCCGCGCTCTCCCTCCCGTTCTGGGAGCTTTGGTACATCCCCATGGTACTAATGTGGACCCCAGCATCCTCTAGGACGTAAGGGAAAATAGGATTTTAATTACCTACCGGTAAATCCTTTTCTCGTAGTCCGTAGAAGATGCTGGACGCCCGCCCAGCGCTTCGTTTTCCTGCGTTGGTTATCTGGATCAGTACAACTTTGGTTTTTAGTCATGTACTGCATTGTTACTTGGTAAGTAATGTTTCAGCAGTTGCTGAGTTTCAAGCTAATTCGCTTGTTTTGCCTTGTGTGTGAGCTGGTATGAATCTCGCCACTATCTGTGTTAAATCCTTCTCTCAAACATTGTACAAAAAGATAGGTATAAACTGTACTGGGCGCCAAATGTCAATGTATAACAGTAGAGTGTCGGGATGTAAAGACAAACAGTCAAAATACAAAAGGTAAACGTCCCTTTACAATACTTTTGATCAGGCGTGTAAAGGGTTCTCTGATTTCCTCATATACAGACGGGCAGTCTCAGCAGGAATTCAATTCGTGATGTCATAGAAAATAGAGAGAAAGGAATATCTAGTGTAATACAGTTTTATTCCTTTACATAACGATAGCACAAACATTCCATGTAAATAACCCTTTCCAATGGATAAAATTGATTTTTGAATACTACATAGAGCACATGCAGCATGGAAGATGCTAGCCAAGCTGTGTAAAAAGGTTGCAATTACCGGATAGTAGGAGGATAAAATATCCTCAGACAAGCATATTCTTAGTCACCAGATAGCCTCCCGGGAAATGGCGTTCTGGATTTTCCGGCAATAGCTCCTTCCACAAACAGCAGACCAAGTACCCCCAGCTGCGCCGACGCGTTTCAGGCCTTACTAGGCCGTTTTTCAAGGCTGATGTGCTCCTCCTACAAACTAAGACACTTTTATTCTCCAACTAACCAATCATAATATTGATTCAAAAATAATAACATCTGTGTAAAAAATGGCCCCCTCCATAAGTTGATTCAGGTTGCCATAACAACCACTTCCGGTCAGGCATCACACTGACAGCTTGAAATGTATTTGATCTATAAACAGACTCAGTCTCCAGTGGCATAGATAAAATGAACTCCATTCCTATTCCCCCATGAATATATGTACTGAACAAAATGTTTAAACACTGCCGTTAGTAGTTCATTTATGCGGCATTTTGATCCTGGCAGTCCCCGGTTGCTAGGTTACAGTCAGTGGTCAGATGTTATAGACGGTCAGTCACTTCCGCCCTCTATCACCATTCGTCCGGTGCATCATTTGACGACTTCCGGTTGCTGGGTTGAACCCAGAGATCAGCTATCCCGGACGAGTCATCATTTCCGCCCTCCGGCTTAGTTTCTCCGATACGTCACTGGATGTCAATTACTGGTCTTCTTCCTGTTGTTTTACTGTGTTGCTATAAGGCAACCAAGTCCCGGCTAAAAATCACTTCCACTCATAAATAGTGTCCAACATAAAATTTCCAACAGGGAAATTAGTAATATAAGGTCCGGATTCAGTACCTACTTGATTAAAAAAAAGCAGCCTTTTAATATTAGACATCCCACCTTAGAGACTGCTAATAACACATAATAAATAAATTAAAAGTAGTAAATATTCATAACCTAAAAACTAATAGAAAAGTAAACATTTTTAGAATTTGATTATGCAGCTAAAAATTTCATGAAAACCACTTAACTTCAAAGTGTGAATTGAGACCCCCAGGTATAAGTGTATTGTATTTATAAATTAATTGCATCTCCTTTTTAGCCAATAATTTAGGAGTATTTTTTTGACGGTGATTTGCTTCTACCCGGTTTAACCTTACAAATCTCAGAATATGGCCTGGATCACAGTTATGTTTTTTTTTTAAATGATTAGAAAGTGCGTGAGTGTCAAGACCTTTCTTTATATTTCTCAAATGCTCACTCACACTACCTATATAAAACATATGGCATGAGCACTCTATGGCATATATAACGTTTTTTACATTGCATGTTATGAAGTCATTAATCTGGTCATTAATTTGCACCAGATTAATGACTTCATAACATGCAATGTAAAAAACTTTATATATGCCATAGAGTGCTCATGCCATATGTTTTATATAGGTAGTGTGAGTAAGCATTTGAGAAATATAAAGAAAGGTCTTGACACTCACGCACTTTCTAATCATTTAAAAAAAAAAAAACATAACTGTGATCCAGGCCATATTCTGAGATTTGTAAGGTTAAACCGGGTAGAAGCAAATCACCGTCAAAAAAATACTCCTAAATTATTGGCTAAAAAGGAGATGCAATTAATTTGTAAATACAATACACTTATACCTGGGGGTCTCAATTCAGACTTTGAAGTTAAGTGGTTTTTATGAAATTTTTAGCTGCATAATCAAATTCTAAAAATGTTTACTTTTCTATTAGTTTTTAGGTTATGAATATTTACTACTTTTAATTTATTTATTATGTGTTATTAGCAGTTTCTAAGGCGGGATCTCTAATATTAAAAGGCTGCTTGTTTTAATCAAATAGGTACTGAATCCGGACCTTATATTACTAATTTCCCTGTTGGAAATTTTATGTTGGACACTATGAGTGGAAGTGATTTTTAGCCGGGACTTGGTTGCCTTAGCAAGACAGTAAAACAACAGGAAGAAGACCAATAATTGACATCCAGTGACTTATCGGAGAAACGAAGCCGGAGGGCGGAAAGGACGACTCGTCCGGGACAGCTGATCTCAGGGTTCAACCCAGCAACCGGAAGTCGTCAAATGACGCACCAGACGATAGAGGACGGAAGTGATGGACCATCTATAACATCTGACCACTGACTGTAACCTAGCAACCGGGGACGCCAGGATCAACATGCCGCATAAATGAACTACTAACGGCAGTGTTTAAACATTTTGTTCAGTACACATATTCATGGGGGAATAGGAATGGAGTTCATTTTATCTATGCCACTGGAGACTGAGTCTGTTTATAGATTAAATACATTTCAAGTTGTCGGTGTGATGCCTGACCGGAAGTGGTTGTTATGGCAACCTGAATCAACTTATGGAGGGGGCCATTTTTTACACAGAAGTTATTATTTTTGAATCAATATTATGATTGGGTAGTTGGAGAATAAAAGTGTCTTAGTTTGTAGGAGGAGCACATCAGCCTTGAAAAAGTGCCTAGTAAGGCCTGAAACGCGTCGGCGCAGCTGGGGGTACTTGGTCTGCTGTTTGTGGAAGGAGCTATTGCCGGAAAATCCAGAACGCCATTTCCCGGGAGGCTATCTGGTGACTAAGAATATGCTTGTCTGAGGATATTTTATCCTCCTACTATCCGGTAATTGCAACCTTTTTACACAGCTTGGCTAGCATCTTCCATGCTGCATGTGCTCTATGTAGTATTCAAAAATCAATTTTATCCATTGGAAAGGGTTATTTACATGGAATGTTTGTGCTATCGTTATGTAAAGGAATAAAACTGTATTACACTAGATATTCCTTTCTCTCTATTTTCTATGACATCACGAATTGAATTCCTGCTGAGACTGCCCGTCTGTATATGAGGAAATCAGAGAACCCTTTACACGCCTGATCAAAAGTATTGTAAAGGGACGTTTACCTTTTGTATTTTGACTGTTTGTCTTTACATCCTGACACTCTACTGTTATACATTGACATTTGGCGCCCAGTACAGTTTATACCTATCTTTTTGTACAATATTGTCTTTTCTGGGAGTGAGTTACGCCCATATTTTGGTTTACACGGTTAAGGCAGCCATCTCCGCACATTGGAGAGGTTCTCCATTTATCCCTTCTCTCGAACATGTCCGTCTCCTCGGGCACAGTTTCTAGACTGTCTGGTAGGAGGGGCATAGAGGGAGGAGCCAGCCCCCACACTCAAACTCTTAGTGCCAATGGCTCCTAGTGTACCCGTCTATACCTCATGGTACTAATGTGGACCCCAGCATCCTCTACGGATTACGAGAAAAGGATTTACCGGTAGGTAATTAAAATCCTATTTTCTGTGACTCTTCTGGGCGGAGATATTGCCGTGATATAAAAATGGTCGCCATCTCCACATCAAGGTATATAAAAGTAAAGTAATGATGGTTTCTGATGACTAACTTACAGGGGTCATCACACACAAGAAAAAAAAAAATGGTCAAGCAACCAGGGCTGGACCACTCCACATGGATTGACCCCGAGTTGGAGTGCCACGTTCCTTCTAGTAGCATTAAGTCGCCAAGGAGTTTTTGGTTTGCTGACATTTCCAGCCTGTGAGAATTGTCTCCCTCTGTACCACAGAGGCTTTGCTCGTTTGGTTTTTGTATGGCAGGTCTGTTGCAGCCATAATTCTTTGGGCTAATGCAGTCACTCAGACTGATCAGGGTTGTCCACCCAGACCCTTCTTTGTTTTCTCCACTTTTTCAACCATCCAGGTTCCACTGCCTATTTCTTGAGCTATATCTTTGGGTTTTTTTGTCTTTTGAATCAGACAGTGGTACCTCTTCCATATGTGTCTTTTCTGTTCATAGCCCCAGTAAGTTTAATGTCTGACATTCTGCCCTATCTTGCTATTCATTAGGTCTTGCCCTTCTTGGAAATACCTATCTTGCGCACCAGGACATAGTTTCTAGTGCACAGTGGTAAGCGCTTTCTTGGTACACATCTATGTTGTTCCCTGCTTTGTAGTGCGTTCTAGCCACGGCAGTGTGGAATATCTATCAATGTATGTTTAATTTTTGGCTGCGTGTAATGGATTGTCTCCTGGTTGTTCTGCCATGTACAACAATGTATATGATCCTTCAATGTTTATGGCTTTAATGCATCAAGCTTATGTCTCCAAATATTTTTGTTACAGTTGCAGTCCGCTCTACAAGATTGGTGTGGACCTCATGGATAGAGCACTGCATCAAAATAACTCTGTCATGCTTTTGTGCTAGGCTGCATACGAACAGCTTCCATATTTTCTTGCTACACTGTTTTGGTTTGGAAGTCATAGGCTTTGGATGCATGTAGCTGCTTTTGAGCATACCATACCCTATGGGAGGTTTTAGAGCATCCCCAAGTTTATCAGTGTCCCCCAGATAAGATGAAAAAGAAAAGACTATTTTTGAGCCTTTCTTACTTAGCTGAATCCATCTGGCGGATACTTTGTTCCCACCCCTTTATATCGCTGTATTCTTTACTCTCATTTGGGTATACTGGTAGTAGTTTTCAAAGCTTTGCTCTATGCACAACTGTGTCCTGTTTTATTAAAAGATGATGGTACTACAATGGTTTGGGGTATAGAGGAGCTAGTAGATTAGCATTCCTAAAAGCAAGAAATGAGTCCCAAAGGAACTACCCTGAATTCAGGAGCTAAATTATAACAAGCAAAGAATCCAAATTTGTTAATCAATAAATGTAATATCCCCTTATGTGCTGATGAAAGAGCAGACATTAGTCCAAAGCAGAAAGTGAGTGCACACTCTGATATGCAATACATCAAACAATAAAAAAAAAAGCTCTTGAGAGGATACAGTGTAATAGTAATAGCCACTCTCCTCAAGTCCACAAGCCTGCGATTCAGCAGCTCGCTACTACCTAATGCAGGTAAGCACAGATTTTATATTCGTCTGCGCTGATTTGCGCAAACTGAATGGATTAGTGTCTGCTCTCATCTGGCAGACATACAGTAGCTCACATTCACAAGTGAGGATTTGGCTGTACATCTTGGAGCGGGTGTAGTCGGCCGCCGGCAAAGTGAAGACCACCCCTTGGAGCATATCCCAGGATGAGCAACTACTTTTTTTTTTCTCCCTGTAGGATTGGGAATTGTTACTTTTTGGAACTCAAATCCACACAGAAGAACTCCATTGTGGGGATATTTCATTCCTAATTGTGGAACTTTGTTTTCCAGAAAATAAATGCTCTTTCTGTTACTTATTGATATTAAGCAGCAAAGGATGATACATTACCAGATGACTTCAGCACAATGCATATTTCTATGTACAGCTGTATGCTCATTGTTGCTGCTGCTGTGCCAACAGGCATCCTAGTCGCGCCATACAAATAGTGCTGGTTGGCGCAGTAATGCGTGATAAGGCGCAAGAGGATCCACAGCATGCAATACACATCTTCACCACTGGGTGGTGATTGTTCCACTAATGAAAACTACAGTTCAGTGCTGAATAGCAGCGGATGGATATGGCACTAAAGAATAGTGTACAATGTAGCAAGCCCCGACAAGCGGGTCAGTGCACAGTAAATACAGTAGTTCTTTTTTTAATACAGTAATACTGCAGGGCATGCAGGGAGTACGAAATCACCGGAATTGCAGGCACCCAGTTTCAATATGACTTACTACTGTGTTCATACATCTGCTATTCACCAGTACCTACCAGTCCAGTTTTGTTTTATCCAAACTGGACTGGAAGGTACTGGTAATTAGCAGAAGTATGAACACACTGTGGGACCAGGAATGGATAAGGTAGTACTGACAAGGGTAATAGCACACAATCAAGAGACTGCTACTGGAAGCAGAAATTATTACACATTGTCGTATTCCATTTTACTTCCATATATTCAACCGGGAGTAAAAGCCGACCATAGAATATTGAAATTGACGAGCAAAAGAAACCCTGAGAGGAGGAACCCAGCTACGATACCTATGAATTTTGGGTACAGTAGTATAACTTCATTTCTAGATATTCCTCTCTGTGGTGTTGGTCTCCACTCTGATAAAAAGAAACCTTAATATACCTGGCTTAACAACTCGACATGTGAGTTTCGGTACACCTGATTTGCTCTTGGTCGTTTGAATAATTACTATTTTGGTTTTATAAGAATTGAAAATCATTGTGAAACAATACTACACATTGTATATAATTTTATTTGCATGAATAACCATTGGAGGAAAAGCACCATTCAGAAGAAGATTCGTCATCTGCGAATCATTGGACTTACTGGTTTGGTTACTTCCATTGAAGTGTTGCCTTTGACCTATTGTCTTATTCTATTTACCATCCTCTAACTTTGGGCCATCCGCAACGCCTTAACTCAGGCTCAGGAATTGCTTCAAGGTCACCCGGTCTGCATCCAGTGTGGCCTACATCAACAAGTAAGGCTGAACTCGCAGTTGGAGAGCAATGCGAGAGGTATCGCACATCCTCAGATGGGCAGAGTTTTGGATTCCGGCAATATCTGCCGTATTCATTCCCAGTGAGAACTGGAAAGTAGACATCTTAAGCTGTATCATGGTTCATCCCGGTGAATAGGAACTCAACCAGGAGGTGTATCTTACTCTGGTCTCCATGTGGGACGACCCCCCAACATCGACCTCTTGGCATTTTGCCTAACCAGAAACTTTCCAGTAAGATGCTCGCTCCAGATATCCTCATGCAGCACTCGTGGATGCCATGACAGCTCCTTGGCAGTTTCGTTTGGGTTACTTGTTTCCACCTCTGGCTAAGATTCCGATGAGTTACCTCAGGGAGTTATCACCAGGTCTGCTGCTTGTACATCACTTGGTGCTAGTGTGACAATCCATCGCCTGTGTTTTTTTTTTGTTGTTTTTTTTTTGTGCCTTTTGGCGTTTCTCCATTATGGTTTGTCGAAAGGACTCGAAGGTTTCTGCCTTATCGGTTCTTTTCCAAAAAAGGTTGGACAATTTTCCAGATGTTAAGTAGTTCCTTCAGGGAGTTCTGTGTATACAGCCTCCGTATGTGCCTCCTGTCCCTCCATGGGACTTAAATTTTGTCCTCGTGTCTCTTCAGAAGTCTCTGAGCATCTGGAGTCGGTAGACTTGCGTTTCCTTACTTTTGAAGGTGGTGTTTCTCCTGTCCGCACGGAGAGTCTCTAAGTTTGCTGCTTTGTCTTGCCTCCTTTGCTCATCTTTAATTCAGATAGGCTGGTTTTGCAGACTAAGGGGTATATGCAATTACCGGCGAATCGCGGCAATTTTTCGCCCGTTTTTTAATTCGACACAATTCGACTGTCGAATTCCGGCAAGTGGGTGCCGGAATGCAACATATTCAATAAAAAACGGATTCGACAGTCCCGCTGTCGAAAAACGGCCAATTTGACGGATTTTGATCTGATTTTTAAAAAACGGTAAAAAACCCGGAAAAAAATTGCGTGGGGTCCCCCCTCCAAAGTATAACCAGCCTCGGGCTCTTCGAGCCGGTCCTGGTTCTAAAAATCCGGGGGGGGGGGAATGACGGGGGATCCCCCGTATTTTTGAAACCAGCACCGGGCTCTGCGCCTGGTGCAAAAAATACGGGGGACAAAAAGAGTAGGGGTCCCCCGTATTTTTTACACCAGCATCGGGCTCCACTAGCTGGACAGATAATGCCACAGCCGGGGGTCACTTTTATACAGCGCCATGCGGCCGTGGCATTAAATACCCAACTAGTCACCCCTGGCCGGGGTACCCTGGGGGAGTGGGGACCCCTTCAATCAAGGGGTCCCCCCCCCCCCCCCCAGCCACCCAAGGGCCAGGGGTGAAGCCCGAGGCTGCCCCCCCCCCATCCAAGGGCTGCGGATGGGGGGCTGATAGCCTTGAGAAAATTGAAAGAATATTGTTTTTTCCAGTAGTACTACAAGTCCCAGCAAGCCTCCCCCGCAAGCTGGTACTTGGAGAACCACAAGTACCAGCATGCAGGACAAAAAAACGGGCCCGCTGGTACCTGTAGTTCTACTGGAAAAAAAATACCCAAATAAAAACAGGACACGCACACCGTGAGAGTAAAAGTTTATTTCACACATGTCGACACACACTTACCTATGTTCACACGCCGACCTCTGTCCACTTGTCCAAGTAGAATCCACGTGTACCTGTGAATAAAATTATACTCCCCTCAATCCAGTGTCCAGATTATAATCCACGTACTTGGCAAAAAAAAAAAAACGAACACCCGGACCAAATTGACTGAAAGGGGTCCCATGTTTACACATGGGACCCCTTTCCACCAATGCTGGGACCCCACGTGACTGCTGTCACACTCCTGTCTTCATATGAGGTAGCGCACAGCACTGCAGCTGTGCGCCATTGCTCCCACATTACACCCACACACTCCGGTCACTGTAGGGTGCAGGGCGCAGGGGGGGCGCCCTGGGCAGCAATTGAGTACCTCCTGGCAAAATAGGGCATATATACAGCTGGGCACTGTATATATGCATGAGCCCCCGCCATTATTTTTACACAAAATCGCGGGACAGAAGCCTGCCGCTGAGGGGGCGGGGCTTCTTCCTCAGCACTCACCAGCGCCATTTTCTCTCCACAGCTCCGCTGAGAGGAAGCTCCCCAGGCTCTCCCCTGCAGAAGCACGATAGAAGAGGGTGAAAAGAGAGGGGGGGCACATAAATTTGGCGTAAAAACAACATATACAGCAGCTACTGGGTTAACACTACGTTACTGTGTGATTCCTGGGTCATATAGCGCTGGGGTGTGTGCTGGCATACTCTCTCTCTGTCTCTCCAAAGGGCCTTGTGGGGGAACTGTCTTCAAATAGAGTATCCCCTGTGTGTGGTGTGTCGGTACATGTGTGTCGACATGTCTGAGGTAAAAGGCTCCCCTAGGGAGGAGATAGAGCAAATATGTGTGTGAGGGTGTCTCCGTCGACAACGCCGACACCTGTTGGATATGGGTAATTAAGTGCTGAGGTGAATTTATTGCACAAAAGATTAGAGAAAAAGAACAGACAGGAAATCTACCCATGTCTGTCCCTCTGTCGCAGAGACCTTCAGTGTCTCTCAATGCTCACTATCCAAAATAATAAACACTGATGTCGACACGGAGATTGACTCCAGTGTCGACTACAATAATGCAAAGTTACAGCCAAAATGGCAGAAAGGTATTCAATATATGATTATTGTAATAAAAGATGATTTGCATATCACTGATGACTCATCTGTCCCTGACACAAGGGTACACATGTTGAAGGGAAAGAAAGCTGAGGTAAATTTCCCTCCTCTCATGATGAAAAAGAGCGGGAATCTCCAGACAAGAGACTGCAGTTTCCCACAAAGAATTCTCAGGCAGTATCCTTTCCCCACTAGGGCCAGGTTACGATGGGAATCTTCCCCTAGGGTGTCACGTTTGCCCAAAAGGTAACCTGTCGTAACAGCTATTCTCAGGGATCCTGCAGATAGCGTGCACATTCTGGTACACTACTCAGACCGGCGATTGTGTCGGCATGGGTTTATAGCGCTGGGGCAGAGTGGACAGGTACCTTATCAGCAGAGATTGAGACCCTAGTATGTAGATATATATATATATATAGATATATGTATATATAGAGATATATATATATATAGAGATAGATATATATATATATATATATATATATATATATATATATATATATATATATATATATATATGTTAAAGATGCTGTCTTAAGAGATATATATATATATATATATATATATATATATATATAAAACATGCCTAAAGAGACATGAGTATACTGGGTCCTAGAGACAAAGCTATGTCGATTTCTGCTTGACGTGTCCTGTAGGATATGCAATGGACAGATGATGCCGACTTAAGAGGCATATGGAAGGCTGAGGATTGTGTGGAGAAGGGTTCTCGGACCTGGTCTCCACAGTTATAGCTGGTAATTCTGTTGTTTTGCCTTATATTCCTGCACAGCCTAGGAAAGCGCGACATTATCAAATGCAGCCTTTAGAACAAAGAAACAAGAAAGTCCGAGGTGCGGCCTTTCTTGCCAGAGGCGGGGGCAGAGGAAAGAAGCTGCACAACACAGCTAGGTCCCAGGAACAGAAGTCCTCCCCGCCCTCTACAATAATCCACCGCATGTCGCTGGGGCTCCACAGGCGGAGCTAGGCCCGGTGGGGGCACGCCTACTTAAGTTCAGCCACAAGTGGGTTCACTCCCTGTTAGGTACCTGGGCAATAAATATTGTGTCTCAGGGATGCAAGCTGGACTTTGAGAAGATGCCCCCTCACCGACGGCCCTGCCGGCTTCCCCCTACGAGAGGGAAACGGTGTTAACTGCAATTCACAAATTGTATCTTCAGCAGGTGGTGGTCAAGGTTCCCCTCCTTCAACAGGGAAAGGGTTATTATTCGACCATGTTTGTAGTACCGAAACCGGACGGTTCGGTCAGACCCATATTGAATTTAAAATTCCTGAACATATACCTGAAAAGGTTCAAGTTCAAGATGGAATCGCTCAGAGCGGTCATGGCAAGCCTGGAAGGGGGGGATTATATGGTGTCTCGGGACATAAAGGATGCATACCTTCATGTCCCCATTTATCCACCTCATCAGACGTACCTCAGATTTGTGGTACAGGATTGTCATTACCCATTCCAGACGTTGCCGTTTGGTCTGTCCACGGCACCGAGAATATTTACCAAGGTAATGGCAGAAATGATGATGCTTCTGCGAAAGCAAGGAGTTACAATTATCCCATACTTGGACGATCTCCTCATAAAGGCGAGGTCCAGAGTGCAGTTGCTGATCAGCGTAGCACACTCTCGGGAGGTGTTGCACGACGCGTCTGCCCTTCTTGGGCATGATTCTGGACACAGACCAGAAAAAGGTTTTTCTCCCGGCGGAGAAGGCTCAGGAGCTCGTGACTCTGGTCAGAGGCCTCTTAAAACCAAAACAGGTGTCGGTGCATCAATGCACGCGAGTCCTGGGAAAGATGGTGGCGTCACACGAAGCCATTCCCTTCGGCAGGTTCCATGCGAGGACCTGTAAGTGGGATCTGTTGGACAGGTGGTCCGGATCGCATCTTCAGATGCAGCGGCTGATCACCCTAGCCCCCAGGGCCAGGGTGTCTCTTCTGTGGTGGCTGCAGAGTGCTCACCTTAGCGAGGGTCGCAGGTTCGGCATTCAGGACTGGGTCCTGGTGACCACGGATGCAAGCCTCCGAAGGTGGGGGGCAGTCACACAGGGAAGAAATTTCCAGGGTCTGTGGTCAAGTCAGGAGGCTTGTCTGCACATCAATATCCTGGAACTGAGGGCCATATACAACGCCCTAAGTCAAGCAGAGCCTCTGCTTCGCTACCAACCGGTGCTAATTCAGGCAGGCAACATCACCGCAGTGGCTCATGTAAACCGCCAAGGCGGCACAAGGAGCAGGGTGGCGATGGCGGAAGCCACCAGAATTCTTTGCGGGCGGAGAATCACGTACGGGCACTGTTAGCAGTGTTCATTCCGGGAGTTGACAACTGGGAAGCAGACTTCCTCAGCAGGCACAACCTCCACCCGGGAGAGTGGGGACTTCATCAAGAAGTCTTCACACAGATTACAAGTCGTTGGGAACTGCCACAGGTGGACATGATGGCATCCCGCCTCAACAAAAAGCTACAAATGTATTGCGCCAGGTCAAGAGACCCTCAGACGATAGCTGTGGACGCACTAGTGACACCGTGGGTATTCCAGTCTGTTTCTGTATTTCCTCCTCTTCCTCTCATACCCAAGGTGCTGAGAATCGTAAGAAAAAGAGGAGTGAGAACAATACTCATTGTTCCGGTTTGGCCAAGAAGGACTTGGTATCCGGAATTGCAAGAAATGCTCACAGAGGACCGTATATGGTGTGAGGCCAGGAATGCCCCTACGGAGGAATTCCAGCTGGGCCGTTTCCTTCACTTCCTACAGTCGGGAGTGACTTTGGGCTTAAAATTGGGGTACATTGAGGTCCAGATTTCAGCCCTATCCATTTTCTTTCAAAAGGAACTGGCTTCTCTTCCTGAAGTTCAGACGTTTGTAAAGGGAGTGCTGCATATTCAGCCCCTTTTGTGCCACCAGTGGCACCTTGGGATCTTAACGTGGTGTTGAGTTTCCTGAAATCACACTGGTTTGAGCCACTTAAAACCGTGGAGTTAAAATATCTCACGTGGAAGGTGGTCATGCTGTTGGCCTTAGCTTTGGCTAGGCGTGTGTCAGAATTGGCGGCTTTGTCACATAAAAGTCCCTATCTGGTTTTCCATATGGACAGGGCAGAATTACGGACTCGTCCGCAATTTCTGCCAAAAGTGGTGTCATCTTTTCATTTGAACCAACCTATTGTGGTGCCTGCGGCTACTCGTGACTTGGAGGATGCCAAGTTACTAGAGGTAGTCAGGGCTTTGAAGGTTTATGTAGCCAGAACGGCTGGAGTCAGGAAAACTGACTCGCTGTTTATCCTGTATGCATCCAACAAGCTGGGTGCTCCTGCTTCAAAGCAAACTATTGCTCGCTGGATCTGTAACACGATTCAGCAGGCTCATTCTGCGGCTGGATTGCCGCATCCAAAATCAGTAAAAGCCCATTCCACAAGGAAAGTGGGCTCTTCTTGGGCGGCTGCCCGAGGGGTCTCGGCATTACAGCTTTGCCGAGCAGCTACTTGGTCGGGTTCAAACACTTTTGCAAAATTCTACAAGTTTGATACCCTGGCTGAGGAGGACCTTGTGTTTGCCCATTCGGTGCTGCAGAGTCATCCGCACTCTCCCGCCCGTTTGGGAGCTTTGGTATAATCCCCATGGTCCTTACGGAGTCCCCAGCATCCACTAGGACGTAAGAGAAAATAAGATTTTACTCACCGGTAAATCTATTTCTCGTAGTCCGTAGTGGATGCTGGGCGCCCGTCCCAAGTGCGGACTTCTTCTGCAATACTTGTATATAGTTATTGCTTAAATAAGGGTTATGTTATGTTGCATCAGGTTGTCTGATGCTCTGTTGTTTTTCATACTGTTAACTGGGTATGTTATCACAAGTTATACGGTGTGATTGGTGTAGCTGGTATGAGTCTTACCCTGGATTCCAAAATCCTTTCCTTGTAATGTCAGCTCTTCCGGGCACAGTTTCCTTAACTGAGGTCTGGAGGAGTGGCATAGAGGGAGGAGCCAATGCACACCAGTAGTCCTAATTCTTTCTTAAAGTGCCCAGTCTCCTGCGGAGCCCGTCTATTCCCCATGGTCCTTACGGAGTCCCCAGCATCTACTACGGACTACGAGAAATAGATTTACCGGTGAGTAAAATCTTATTTTTTGCACCAGCACCAGGCGCAGAGCCCGGTGCTGGTTTTAAAAATACGGGGGATCCCATGTCATTTTCCCCCCCGGATTTTTAGAACCAGGACCGGCTCGAAGAGCCAGAGGCTGGTTATGCTTAGGAGGGGGGACCCCACGCAATTTTTTGGGGGATTTTTACCATTCCATTTAAAAAAAAAATAAAAAAAAATTATTTTTAAAAATATATAAATACTTGTGCCTCCAAAATAGACAAACCAAGTACCTACTCCCTTCTAATATAAATAGATATGCTATTACCAAAAAAAAAAAAACACAAAAAAAAACATGTTTTAAATTTTTTTTATTAGATTCCGCCACCAAAGTGTGGCGGATTGAAAATGACGAATTTACTGTCTAAAAGCACTGTTGTCGAATTTCCAAACTTCAATTGAATATACTTTTGGCGAATTGCCGCATTTGTACCATTGCAGAAATGTCGAATTTCAAAAAGTCGAATTTGGAAAGTCCGTTTTTTTTTGACGGAAAGTACTGAATTGCATTGTCGAATTTTTTTGGGGCGAAAATGTCCCGTTTTTCGACATTTTCGGGAATTCGACCGCAATTGCATATACCCCTATGTCTTCCTAAGGTTGTGTCCACGATTCATCTCGATCAGGACACTGTGCTTCTGGCTTAATCTCCAGGCCCTTCTTTTCCAGATTAGTCATCTTTGGTATTGTTGGACGTTGGTCCGTGCCTTAAAGATTTATCTCTGTTACCTTTGGCTGCACTTCGTCGTACGGAGAGTTGTGTTTTTGTTGTTGTTGCTTCTGGATGCTCCTAAGAGGTGTTGGTCAGCCTCTAAGAACACCACTGCTCGTTGGGTCACATTTACCTTTTGTCAGGCTTACGTGTCTTCAGAATTGCCTGTTCCTGTTCTGCTGCGAGCTCATTCGACTTGTGTTGTTGGGGCTTCTTGGGAAGTTCGCTGTGGTGCTTAGGTGGTACAGCTGTGTAGAGCTGCGACCTGGTCTTCTGTGCACACCTGTAAACTATTCCATACCTTTTGGCTTCGATGCCCGTTTTGGACGGGAAGTTTTTTGTGCGGCTCTGCCAAACGTGCCCCCCCCCCCCCTTCCCTTAGATTGTTTTTGAAATTCCCAGAGGTAATGATGCAGCATCCCCCAGATGAATGAAAGAGGAAATAGGATTTTTTTTACTCGCCGTAAATTCTCTTCCTCTGTGTCCATCTGGGGGACGCTGCAACCTCTCCCTTCTTTGTCTGGTTTTGTTGCCATTGGGGTTTTCTAAATGTTTGGCATGGTTTTTGTTTTCTCTTCTATTTGCTGAAGGGTTTTTTCCTTGTATTTCTCCTCTACGTGGCTTTGTTAAATGTAGACTGAAGTACTACTGGATGTGGGTGGGGTCTGTTTTAGTGTTCTTGTGTCTAACGTCTATCGCCCACACTCTAACCCAGAGGTATTGATGCAGCATCCCCCAGATGGACTCTGAGGAAGAGAGTAAAAATCCTATTTTTGTCTAGCCGTGTACTAAAAGCTTACACTATGAAAATTTAATTTCTGCAGCGGGGTACACTGTGATTCCACAGGGAATTACATTGGGGTGTAGAGTTGGATCTTGATCCGAGGCACCAACAGGCTAATAGCTTTGACTGTTCCCAGGATGCATAGTGCCGCCTCCTCTATATCTCCGCCTCCAGGCAGTGGAGCTCAGTTTGGAAGTTGGTGCCTGCAGTGCAGGCAGCTAACGGGGGGCTGGGCTAGGCAGCCCTGAAAAGAGCTTTTTGAAGAAAAGAAGACGTCAAGGGCCGCAGCACAGGCACTTAAAAGTGCTATATGTCATTCTGACATATCGTGCTGCGGCTCCCTCACCTCCCCCGGCGGCGCTGTATACTCCCGCGCCCTGGTTGCCGGGTACTTACAGCGCCACTGCTCTCCTGGATCGCGTGGCCGCATCTTCGGGAAGAGGTAAGAGGGTCCCCCAGGCAGGACCCGCTGAAATCGCGTTCCGGCACGGTCTCCGGAGATGGACCGCGCCGCTGGTGTGGACACTGTGGCTGTGCAGGGACCCCACTAGACCACCAGGGCAAGGGGAACAGGTCGGATTTCTTAAAATCCGTTTACAATAGGCCCCGCAGTACCCAGTGATGAAGTCCAGCAGAGGCGACAAGGCTCTGACCTGTAGCCCCTCCCCCCAGCCGCCATTTACTGCAAATGTTTCCGCCTTGGTGCTGCATCTCTCTTCTCCCTCACTCCCTGTCAGCGTTTGGGCACCATTACAACATAGCTGCGCTGATCCTGGGACTGCTGGCAATGTCTCCTCTGTAAAGCCGCCTGCATAATCAACGCTGTGCATTTACAGGACACTTAAGTATTCTACATGTCGTTTAGACAGTGTTCGTTAAGAACAAGTGCATAACTACAGGGATATTTAGTACAAGTATCCTGTGATATACATCCAGTATTTACTGTGCATTGTTATATCCGTATACATTCATAGCTTTACTTTTTTTTAATTCAACAATTTTTATTGATATTTTCTTTTTTGTACAAATTACAAATCAATAAAACAACTTAAACCTAAAGCATTGCTGTCTACAGTTATATTGAGCAACATATAAGGTATCATTCACAAGCATATGGTTATAGACAAAATCAGTTAGCATCTGGTATTACACCTGGCTGCCATAACACTTCAATCGTATACATATCTATACGCCTGTATCAATTCTCATGCACTTATATATGTATATTCATATACATTCGCATACCCATTTACAGAAAAATATTAAAAAAAGTATAAAGGTGTAGTTCTCCATGGCCACCGTATGCGGTCATATCAAAATATATGAAACGGTGTCCCGGGCGAGCCACATAGCACATTCCTATATTGCGCCCTCTTAACAATTTCCTATGCTCATCTGGTGACTTCTGGGTGATTAAGTTGGGGCTAAGCTTGCATCCGCAGCTGTTGTTATGCAGGTGCCCCTAACATATGGTGATGACAACCATCTATCCCATATCGCGTAATATTTAGTGATGGCTTTCCTGGACACATAGACAAATTTTTCATGCGCCACTGTAGTATTCACTAAGGCAATCCATGAGTCAATATCTGGGCCATCAGGTGCCATCCATGATCGGGCTATAGAAACCTGTGCAAGAGCACACAAGTTGATAACGTAACGCCTGGAGGGGGCATCCAGCAACTCCTCATCCACCACCGCCAACACACATACAGGGGGGGTCAGTACATCCGCAGGTACACCAGTAGAGACCATAATCTTGAGTACATCTTGCCAGAAGGTATTAACTATCCTACAGGACCAAATCATGTGCCAGAAGGTGCCCCCATCTAGAGTACACTTGGGGCATTTAGAATCCATTCTTCCTCCGAATCTCATTAACCTCTCAGGAGTAATATAGACTCTATGTAAAACAAACAGATGCACCTGTTGGTAACGGACCGCTGTGGTCGCCAGTCTAGAGGCACCCAGTGCATCTTCCCAGGTATCATTAGATATGGGCCCCAGATCATTTTCCCATTTAGATTTAAGAGAAAGAAGGGTCTCACAATGATAGGTACGTAATAGAACCGAATAGAATATGGAGATAGTACAACTTTGAAGCTTATCAAATAGTTCCCTTACTGGTGTGTCCCGGAGCAGCAGGGGAGCGTTCGCAAATTGAGTTTGGCAAGCATGACGGAGTTGTAGATATCGGTAAAAATAGAAGGTAGGAATATTGTAATTCTCCTGCAATTGTTGGAAAGACTTAAATACCCCCATATGATACAATTGCCCAAGAGACTGCACTCCCCGGGTACTCCATACCTCCCTCATCTGTAACGATGCAAGCTCCCCAAGAGATTGTGCATAGGCTAGAGGCGTCTCCGGGTCCCAACCCTCTCCATGTAGCAATTTATGCGCCTGTCTCCATACCATAATTGCTTGCCTGACAACTGGAAGATTAAGTAGCGATACATTGTCGCTCAGCAGTAGTTGTAATGGGGTGCAGTTCCGATCTGTTATATAGAGAATTCGGGAGATTAATTCATCTCTACCAGGGTCATGTAACCACTTACTAATATGTACCATTTGTGCCGCTAAGTAATATAATCTGAATTTAGGGAGGCCCAGTCCTCCAGAGTCACGTGGGCGCGTGAGGGTATCTAATTTTATTCTGACTCGTCGTTTAGACCATACGATAGAGGACAGAAGACTATCTATTTTCCTAAAGGTTTTTAATGGGAGATATACAGGGGAGTGCTGTAGCGCATATAGCAACTTAGGCAGGGCCACCATTTTCACTAAATTAATTCTACCCGTTATAGTTAGAGGTAGAGTCCCCCAGACCGCAATACGGGAGTACAAATAGTCCATGTGTGGTTTTATGTTTAGGGAAAAGTATTGAGAAGGATTATTTGTGACCCAGATTCCCAAGTACTTGAATGAGTCCACCCAGCGTAGAGGTAGGGTCACAGGCGGAGCCCCAGGACAAGTACCCTTAAAGGGCATTATGCAGGACTTATCCCAATTTATGGACAAGCCAGAATACCCGCCATAAGTGTCTATAATACTCAGCACGTGCGGCATGGTATTGCAATAGTCTGATATGAACAGCAGAATATCATCCGCGTATAAAGCAATCTTGTCCGTGGTGGGGCCCACCCGGAACCCCCCCACTCGCAAGTCAGAACGCAGCAAGCACGCCAAGGGTTCCACTGCTATGGCAAAAAGGATAGGGGATAGTGGGCAGCCCTGTCTTGTACCCCTAGCCAGAGGGAATGCAGAGGAGGTGAATCCATTTATCGAGACCCTGGCTGATGGTGCGGAGTAAAGTAATTTGACCCACCTTATAAAGCGTGGTCCTATACCGAAGCGGGCCATAGACCCCCACAAGAACGCCCACTCCACTGAATCAAAAGCTTTAGCAGCGTCGAGAGACACTACCACTGAAGTGTCGGCGTCCCCGCGAGGGGCCTGTAGGTGTGTAAACAAACGCCTAAGGTTAGTTAGAGTGGATCGCCCCGGTACAAAACCTGTCTGATCTGTGTGTATAATTTGGGTGATAACGGAGTTGAGTCTAAGTGCCAGGATCTTTGCTAACACCTTGATGTCAGTTGTAAGTAGCGAAATAGGTCTATATGAATCCACCCGCTCCGGGTTCTTATCCGGTTTCAATAGCACTATTATCAAAGCCTCAGTCATAGAATCCGGCAGCGACCCCAACTCCAACAGGTCATTGAACAGATCAAGTAATCTAGGGCCATAAAAATCAATATGTTTCTTATATAGCTCAATAGGAATTCCATCTAATCCTGGTGCCTTGCCTCCAGGAAATGATTTGATGGCTGTTTCAATCTCCGTCAATGACAAAGGGGAGTCCAGGAATTCAACCGCCACATTAGAGAGTGAAGGTAATGGTAAACCAACAAGATAATTATTTATTTCCGCCGAATCAGCCGACAGTCTCGTACTATACAGATTTTTATAATAAGCAACAAATTGGTCTGCTATTTCCGGGGTCTTTACATAAGTTACACCATCATCTCCGTCTATCGCAAGGACATTATTAGAGGATCTATCTGCCGCTGCTAAATATGCTAGATGAGTACCAGGTCTATCGCCCGTAGCATAATAAGAGTGTTGGGCATACATCAAACGGTATTTGGCTTTATCAGATAGACAGCACCTCCATTTGGACTGCGCAAGCAACCATGCGTCCTTGGAGGTATCCAACCCATCTTGCAAATATTGGATTTCTAGGGACCTACAGGAAGCCTCAAGTTCCATTTCTTGGCGTTTGTAGCCATTTTTTAAAGTAGCAATCCGTCTAATTAGGGAACCACGTATAAATGCTTTAAATGCGTCCCAGAGAATTGCTGGTCCAGCAGTGCCCCCATTCAGCTCCAAAAACTCCCGCCAAGCAAGCTCAAGCTCCGCTCCAGTGCCCATCTGTGAAAGCCAGAATGAGTTGAGTTTCCAAAACAACTGTCCCCGGGCTCCCCCAGTATCCAAATTCAACAGTACTGGTGAGTGGTCAGAGATTCCTCTAGTTACGTACTGGATATCAACAATCTTGGGAACTAAACAGGGGGAGACCAGGGACATGTCGATCCTAGAAAATGAGGAGTAGATAGGGGAAAAGTAGGAGAACTGTCGAGCAGCTGGATGCCGCACCCTCCAGACGTCCACCAAACCCATACCCTCCACCAGCAGAGCAAAATTACCCGGACGTGGGCGAGGCACAGTAGCACTGGTGCTGAAGCTATCCGCTCTATGATCCATGACATTATTAAAGTCCCCAGTGCAGACGGTGGGAGTATTGGGGTAAAGGGACATAAACTCAGCAGCCTTGCGTAAAACCTCCGGGGAATACGGTGGAGGTATGTAAATAGCCAATAATAATAAAGACATGGAGTTTATTTGACATTTAAGAAAAACGTACCGTCCCCACTGATCTACCTGGACCTGGTCTAAAACAAATGGGAGAGATCTTCGGATCAGAACGGAGACGCCCCTGGAATGGGAGGTATGAGTGGAATGATATAGCCACCCAATCCATGGCTTTTTAAGAGATAGAACTTTGGCTCCCTCCAGGTGCGTCTCCATAAGACAAACGACATCTGCGGAGTACTGCCTAATCTGCCGAAGCACCAGGGCCCTCTTAACTTTGTCATTAAGGCCTCGCACATTCCAGGATAAGATTTTTAGACTAGGTGATGCCATAATGCATAATAGCACCAAGTGCTAGATGTGTCCACAACATTGAAAATATCTGAAATAAATAGAAGAGTAACCGCCTGCAAAAAATTTCTCTAAACATGTCGCCACAGCAATGCTTATAAAACAACCACCCAATAAATCCTCCCTTCTCCCCCATACGCCCCCCCACCCTGTATACCGGCCCGAACTGTGGCATACCTAATCCCAAAAAACCCCCCTCCCCACAACTAAACAACTAGTAAAGAGGACAAAAAATACAGCGGTCGCGAGCAGGCGTTGCTCCCCCGCCATAACCTAATCCCCCCCAGGACCAGATAAGCACCCGACCTCCGACCATGTAAGGACCGGATATCAAGTGCAGCATTTAGTATATTACCAATAACAGCTGTATCGATGACCTAGTAGGAAAAAGTTAACAAACATTAATACATTAGCTGTATACACAAATACTCAATGACATAAATCACAGCCCTGCCAACGGACAGTTTCAACATTCAGTCATTTGACAGGGGGCGCCCTGCCGGGAACTGCCCGTCAAGCCACGTCGCCGCCTCCCTCGGGGTCAAAAAAAATTTAGTCTCTCCACCCGCGACCACCCTCAACTTTGAAGGAAAAAGCATAGCATAAGGGAGATTAAGCTCCTGGAGACGCCTCTTAATTGGAAGGAACTGGGCTCTCTCCTTCTGGACGTCAACCGCAAAATCAGGAAATACAGAGATCCGGGTACCATTCCACTTGAGTGGGCCCTTGGTGCGTGCCAGGGTGAGTACCTTGTCCCGATCCTTGAAGTGGAGGAATTTAGCTATAAATGTACGGGGAGGGGCCCCCGGAGGTAACGGCCGCATAGGGATTCTATGTGCTCGTTCCACCGCGTAATGTGATGTAAAAGCATCCGACCCAAAGAAGTCTGTAAGCCATTTCTCCAAAAACTGCTCAGGTGCATCTCCCTCCTCCTTTTCCGGCAAGCCCACGAACCGAATGTTATTTCGTCTCAGGCGCCCCTCCATGTCGGTCAATTTTTTCTGCACCTCCGACATCTGTGATTCAAGGGCAGTGGTGCGTCGGCCAAGCGGAGCCACAGTGTCTTCGACAGTAGAAATGCGGGTTTCCGCCTCCCCCACTCTCTCTCTAACTCGTTGTAGATCCTGATGAATCAAGGATAGATCTGATTGCACCTGGGTGATCTTTTCAGCCAGTCTGCCTTCGCTGGCATTTACTGCGTCCAGTACCCTTTGGAGAGCATCCTCTGAGGTCTCTGGAGGGCCGGAGCCCGCACTTGTAGCCGGGGAGGGGGGAGAGGATCCATCCCGCGACCCCCCCGTTCTCTTATCTTGCGCGGGAGGGTTTCTAGCGTATTTTTCAAGCTTGGCCGCAGCCTGGGAATTCTTCCCCATAGTATTCGTTATAGGCACCCCACAGGGAGTAGCAGCACTTATATGAGAGAGTTATGGTGAACCAAGCAGGTACGCCTCCAGACCGTGCTAGAGTAGCAACTCAGGAGTTACACAATGGTACACCGGCAGTCTCCAGCCGGATATATATAATGAAAAGAGAAGCAAGGGATGGTGTAAATATATATAGCTGAGCAGCAGGGTCAGAGCCTCCTAATGTGATGCCGCGTGACCGCCTGATGGGGCAGGGAGTTAAGCAGCGTCCCCCCAGATCAAAGCCGTGGAGTAAATATATATGGCCCCTACTATAGGCTTCCAGGCAGGAAAGATTCAGGACGTTCAGCCAGGGATGTGCAGCAGGAGGATAGGGGGGAGGGGTGCAGGTCGGCAACCAGCTTAGGCGGGCCCCCACAGATTCACTGTCTCGTATCGGAAAGTACCTGTCTTTCTTTTCCAGTCAGGATGGGTGAATGGCCAGGTCAGTGGGCGCAGCAGCCAGCAGCTTGGTGTGGTCAGAGCGGTCCTCCAGGCTTCCCAGAATGTTCCTGTGGGTAGTGCAGCACAGCTCCACTCAGGGGTCTCGGATGGCTGCAGCGATCACGGGAGCCGCACTTCCGGTCCCCCAGGTCTGCAGCGGTGTGTAATGGTGTCAGGCTCAAGGGCGTCCCGGGCTGCCCCAGCAGGCTGACAGTGCGGCAGCAAACTCCCCTCTCTCCCTTCCCCAAATGCGCGGCCAGCGGTGGAGAGCCGGAGCCGAACTTCCGGTTTTCAGGGCGGCACGGATATGTGGCGGTGTTTTGCGTGCTGCTCTCCAGGCGCCACAGACCCCTCTCGCGTTCCCCAGCAGGCACTCCAGGACGGCGGGCGATCGCTTCCTCTCCCCTCCAGGTACACACGGGTCTCAGCGGTGTACGGGAGCCACGGGAGCCGAACTTCCGGTCCGCGGCGTGCACGCTGCGACGGCTTCAGCGCCGGGCAGGGCCCGCCGAGTGAGTAGGGCTGCAGGAGACAGAGGATGCACGAGATCCGTTCCAGATTCACTCCATGTGGGTAGTGGGTGTTCATGCAGCATTGGGTATAAAATCAGACCCTGGGGGGGAATAAAGGATAGTATTGCAGGATGTAACGGCAGGAGAGCTGCACAGTTCAGGTGCTACTCCATGCTCGTCTAGGCCACGCCCCCACATTCATAGCTTTACTTAGTAGTCCAGTTACTTAGTATTGCTAGTCCAGTGCAGTTTTATTGTTTGTAATAATTTCTGCATTGTACATGTGACTGTGTGTGCCGATAGCTGCCGTGCGATTTCTATTCCGTGTATCTCACACATATTGCTATCCCTAAATTCTATACCCTGAGGGGGGCTAAGTGCATCAGGATTCTTATAATATAGTGTTTCACAGGAAATACTGTTTTGGTAGTTTTCTCATATGTCCTAGAGGATGCTGGGGACACCATTAGAACCATGGGGTATAGACTGGATCCGCAGGAGACATGGGCACTTTAAGACTTTGAAAGGGGTGTGAACTGGCTCCTCCCTCTATGCCCCTCCTCCAGACTCCAGTTTTAGAATTGTTCCCAGGCAGACTGGACGCACTAAGGGGAGCTCTACTGAGTTTCCCTGTAAAGACTTTTTGTTAGGTTTTTTATTTTCAGGGAGGCTGCTGGCAACAGTCTCCCTGCTTCCTGGGACTTAGGGGAGAGAAGTATGACCCACTTCCAGTGAGTTCAAGGGCTCTGCTTCTGGCTACAGGACACCATTAGCTCCTGAGGGTTTGATCGCTGGGTACGCTCAGATGCTTGCTCCCACAGCCTGCCGTCACCCCCTTTCAGAGCCAGAAGTCAGAAGACAGGTGAGTAACCGAAGAAAAGAAGACTTTTCTCTTCAGTGACGGCATTTGCAGAGGTACCGCACAGTGGGCAGACGCTGCGCGCCAAGCTCCCACTCACACAGCACTGCATAAGCACACTGGCAAGAGGTGACATTAGTGCCGCGGCACTGTCCCAAACCCCCGCCAGTATAAATATTGAAAAAAGCGGGACAAAAGCGCGCCATTGCGGGGGAGGAGCTTCTTCCTCACAGCTCACGGCGCCATTTCCTATCCACAAGCTGCAGAGACGCTGGTCCTCCACACACACTGACAAGTACAGGGGTGAAAAACGGAGGGGGGAGGCATATAATTGGTGCAATATATAAAATATATATATGTGATAAAAGCGCTAAAGGTCTAAGGCATTGTATTGTCAATTTCAAACCCATTTTTTTTTTTTTTCAGCGCATTGTTGTGAACTGGCAAATCCCCTCTGTGTCTCTGACAGACTTTACTGTGGGTCTGTCCCCTATATGCCCAGTGTGTCTGAGTGTTTGGTGCACGAGTGTTGACATGTCTGAGGCTGAAGGCTCTTCCCAGGAGGAGGCTGTATTAGGGACGCAGACGGCTGCGGGGGTGACCCTGTTGGCACCGCCGACACCTGATTGGGTAAATGTGTTGAACGCCTTGAATGCTAATGTGGCTCTTATTAGTAAGAGGTTAGATAAGTCTGAGTCGCAGATCCAGGCATGGAAGAAATCTGTGGAAGATATGTTATTCCAAAGTCAGGTCCCATCAGGGTCACAAAAACGTACGTTGGCCCAATTGGCAGACACTGATACCGACACGGACACGGATTCCAGGTTAGACCCAAAATTGGCAAAGAGCATTCAGTTCATGATTGTTGCGGTAAAAGATGTGTTACATATCACTGAGGACCCAGCTATCCCTGATAAAAGGGTCTGTATGTATAAATAAAGGAAACCTGAGAACGTTTCCTACCTCTCATGAACTGAACACGCTATTTGAAAAAGTTTGGGAAGGTCCTGACAAAGTTTCAGATTCCCAAAAGAATTATGGCAGCTTATCCGTTTCCCTCGACGGATAGTGAAAAGTGGGAGTCACCCCCCACTGTGGACAAGGCCTTGTCTCGTTTATCTAAGAAGGTGGCTCTCCCGTCACCTGACACGGCGGCCCTTAAGGATCCTGTGGATCGTAAACAAGAAACTACGTTGAAGTCCATTTATGTGACAACGGGTACACTACTCCGACCTGTCATTGAGTCTGCGTGGGTAAGTAGTGCTATCAAAAAGTGGGCAGATAACTTGTCATCTGATATAGATACCCTAGACAGGGATAGCATCCTCTTGACGCTGGGTTATATCAAGGACGCTGCAGCATACCTTAAGGAAGCTGCGAGAGATATTGGTCTTTTGGGATCAAAGGCCAATGCCATGGCTGTCTCAGCTAGGCGTGCGTTGTGGATTCACCAATGGAATGCTGATGCTGACTGCAAGAAAAGTATGGAATCTCTACCATATAAAGGTAAGGCCTTATTTGGAGACGGCCTTGATGATTTGGTGTCTACGGCTACCGCGGGTAAGTCATCCTTTTTACCTTATGTTCCTCCACAGCAAAAGAAAACGCACCATTATCAGATGCAGTCCTTTCGGCCCAATATATTCAGAAAGGGCCAGGGTTCTTCCTTCCTGGCTGCTAGAGGAAGGGGAAGAGGTAAACGATCTCCAGCCTTGTCAGGCTCCCAGGAGCAGAAGTCCTCCCAGGCTTCTACCAATTCCACCGCATGACGTTGGGGCTCCTATGCGGGAGTCCGCACCGGTGGGGGCCCGTCTAAAACTATTCAGTCAGTTTTGGGTTCGTTCAAACTTAGACCCTTGGATTTTACAAATAGTATCCCAAGGGTACAAACTGGAGTATCAAGACGTCCCCTCTCGCCGTTTTTTTTTTTTTTTTTTTTTCAAATCGGCCTTACCAGCTTCTCTTCCCGACAGGGAGGTAGTTTGCGATGCAATACAAAAATTGTGTCAAAATCAAGTTATCATCAAGGTTCCCCAGTCACAACAGGGAGAAGGTTTTTATTCGAGCCTGTTTGTGGTCCCGAAGCCGGACAGCTCGGTCAGACCAATCCTAAACCTGAAAACCCTGAATTTCTACCTAAAGAGATTCAAATTCAAAATGGAGTCTCTCCGAGCAGTGATCTCCAGTCTGGAGGAAGGGGATTTTATGGTGTCGGTGGACATAAGAGATGCCTACTTACACGTACCCATATATCCTCCACATCAGGCTTACCTGAGGTTTGCTGTTCAGGATTGTCATTACCAATTTCAGACGTTGCCGTTTGGTCTGTCCACGGCTCTGAGGATTTTTACCAAAGAGATGGCGGAGATGATGGTTCTCCTTTGCAAACAAGGAGTCACAATTAACCCATACTTGGACGATCTCCTGATAAAGGCGAGATCCAGGGACCAGTTGGTCCAAAACGTTGCACTCTCCATGACAGTTCTTCAACAACATGGTTTGCTCCTAAACTTGCTAAAATCACAGTTGATTCCGACGACACAGTTGTCGTTTTTGGGAATGATATTAGACACAGAACTACAGAGAGTCTTTCTTCCTGTGGAAAAAGCTCTGGAACTTCAGAGTTTGGTCAAACAAATTCTGAAACCAGCAAGAGTGTCAATCCATCAATGAAATCCTTTCCTCGAAATGTCCGTCTCCCTGGGCACAGTTCCCATAACTGGAGTCAGGAGGAGGGGCATAGAGGGAGGAGCCAGTTCACACCCCTTTCAAAGTCTTAAAGTGCCCAGGTCTCCTGCGGATCCCGTCTATACCCCATGGTTCTAATGGTGTCCCCAGCATACTCTACGGACTAAGAGAAAAGGATTTACCAGTAGGTATTAAAATTCTATTTTCTCTGTGTGTTTCAGTCACCATATACCTCTTAAATCCTCTGTCTGTGCTCTGCATTTGCAATCACACTATACAAGGGGTTTTTGGCAGGTACTTTGGCTATATTGTACTATTACCCCCTAAGGCTACGCTTTCATATAATGTCTACTAAACAGGGCGGTAAATCCATGGCTGATCCTGCGTCATGCAGTGCTGACGCCACGGATTTATCTGAGGAAAACATTGCCGCTGAGTGTCCAGGTACCGGGGGTTCTATACCCTTCGGTCAGTCTGCAGCACCGGTGGCGCACCAAGACCCACCTTGGGCTGCTTTTTCTAATTTACGGACTACGTTAGTAACAAGACTTGCGCCCCCTGTGGGACTTCCTGTGCCAATGCAGCCACATATTGTCCATGCAGTTAATCCGCCATGGGCAGAAAATCTCTCCATTCAATTACAGCAATGAAATCAGTCTTTGGTTAAACAAAAACCTAACCCGCGCCCTCCGAGGACCAAGGGGTCATCTAAGCGGGCCATTACTTCCTCACAATCCACACATGTTTCGGATACTTAATCTGATGAAGATGGTGTATATACTGACCCCTCAGACACTGATGCGGATGCTTCTGACGGGGAATCTATTACACAGGTGGATGTTCCTGACCTCTTGGAGGCTATCAGGCTGATTCTTCAAATTGATGACGCTGAACCTCCAGCTACTTCTAAGAAACCTGATAAATTCAAGCGTCAGAAGGTTACTAAATTAGTTTTGCCCCATTCTGACCATTTAGTTGACATTCGTCAGGAATCCTGGGAGCATCCATGAAAGAAATTCTCCCTAAGAAGATGCTAGCTCGTTATCCCCTCGATGCATAGTTAAGTAAAAATTGAGAAACGCCACCGCCGGTGGACTCACAGGTCGCGTGTCTGGTGGTGTCATCTGCTCTGCCTGTCACTACCATCACCTCTCTGAAGGAGCTGACGGATAAGCGCGTGGAGGGTTGTTTGAAGTCTATTTACACTCTTGCAGGTGTTGTACATAGGCCCACTATAGCGGCTGGGTTCAGGAAGTTGAAGTGGAGCTACCTTCTGATAATGCTAGATGGTGTCTCATGTATTATTACTGCCTCTCATTATAATCCAAGAGGCAGCGTCTGATGCCAGTGTCTTGGCGGCCAAAGCGTCTACTACGTCCGTTCTGGCTCGCCGGATTCTTTGGTTGCGTTCCTCTTCTGTATATCTGGACTCTAAAAAGACCTTGGAGGTGATCCCCTTTAAGGGTGATATCCTTTTTGGGAAAGATCTCAACAAGATTGTTACAGACTTGGCGTCTGCCAAGACTGCATGTCTGCCTAATTCTAATCCTTCGGTTCCGAAGGCTAAAAGTACCTCCTTTCCCTCTTTTCGACCTCCAAGTAAAGCAAAGGGTCAGGCGTACCCGAAACCGGCTCGCACTTCCAAATCCACTAAGCCCAAACCTAAACATTACTGGGCTGCCCGTCGGCCGGTTTCGAAACCAGACAAACCTGCTGCATGATGGGGTCGGCCTCCCCCTGGGGGATCCCAGGGTGGGAGTCTGACTTCTACGGTTTGCCCAGGTATGGTTACAGACTACTTCAGATGCCTGAGTAAGGGAAGTCGTCACTCACAGATACGCCATCTCCTTCAAGAAACATCCCCCTCGCCAGTTTTACTCGACCAACATCCCTTCGGATCCGGTAAAAGCAAAAAAACTCCATTTGGTGGGGCAATCCCTCCTGGACACAGGAGTGATAGTGCCAGTACCTCTGGCTCATAGAGGCAGAGGGTACTATTCCACGTTGTTCCGAAATCGAATGGTTCCTCTCGGCCCATTCTCAACCTCAAGTCTTTGAACAAATTTGTGAAGGTATCCAAATTCGGTATCCAAACTCTTCGCTCTATTGTTCTGGCCTTGGAGCCCATGGACTATATGATATCCCGGACATACAGGATGCTTATCTACATATACCTATTGCCATGTCGCATCAGCAATACCTGCGGTTTGCTATTGGCAACCTACATTATCAATTCCAGGCCTTACCTTTTGGTCTGACCACGGCTCCGAGAAACTTCACCAAGGTCATGACAGTTCTGCTCCGCCGTCGGGGTATCAAGATCCTACCGTATCTGGACGACTTGTTGATCCTGGCGAACTCCCCAGAGGTTCTCCTCCGTCATCTGGAACTGACGGTCCAATTTCTACAAGCCCACGGGTGGCTCATCAACTAGAAGAAGTCATCGCTGGTCCCTGCTCAGAGCATGGTGCACCTGGGGTCATTACTGGAAACACACAACAAACGGTTGTTCTCGTCTCCGGAGAATGTCCTGAAACTTCAGGACAGGATAAGATGCTTCCTATCTCGCCCATGTGTGTTGATACACTCGGCGATGCAAGCACTAGGCCTCTGGTGTCTGCTTTCGACATGGTAGCGTACGCTCAGTTTCATTCCCGCCCCCTGCAGAGGTTAATCTTTTCCAAGTGGGACAGCCTGCCTCACCGGATCAGGACTCGCATGATCTCCTTGACTCCGGAGGTTCGTCTGTCACTGGGCTGGTGGATACAGAACTAACGATTGAGCGGGGGTTGTCCCTTCTGGATCTCCAACTGGGTCCTCTTAACGATGGATGCCAATCTGCGGGGTTGGGGCGCGGTGTAGGAGCAACACTCTCTTCAGGGTCGGTGGACCAGGGAGGAATCTCACCTTCCGATAAACATTCTGAAGTTGAGGGCAGTGTTCAATGCTCTGCAACTGGCCCTACCTCTAGTACAGAACAGGCCTGTTGAAGTACAGTCGGACAACGCCACCACGGTGGCATACATAAATCATCAAGGCGGCACTCGAAGCCGCATGGCAATGATGGAAGTGTCAAAGATTCTTCTATGGGCGGAACGCCATCTGCCAGCCATATCGGCAGTGTTCATTCCAGGGGATCCTCAACTGGGAAGCGGACTTTCTCCGTCGTCAGGACGTACACGCTAGAGAGTGGAGCCTTCATCTGGAAGTCTTTCAACTCCTAGTGGACAAGTGGGGCCTACCAGACGTAGACCTGATGGCATCTCGACACAATCACAAGGTTCCAGTCTTCGGAGCAAGGACAAGGGATCATCAAGCTGCGTTCGTGGACGCGCTGGCAATTCCATGGAACTTGCGGCTGCCGTTTGTGTTCCATCCATTGTCACTCCTGCCCAGGGTAATAAGGAAGTTCAAGCAAGAAGGAGGATTACTACTGCTAATCGCTCCGGCGTGGCCCAGACGGCATTGGTTCTCTGACCTGCAGGGTCTCTCGATAGAGCGTCCTCTTCTACTGCTGCAACGCCCAGACCTCCTCATTCAGGGCCCTTGTGTCGACCAGGATCTGGCCCGACTGGCTTTGATGGCATGGCTCTTGAAGCTTCAGTTCTGAGGGCCAAAGGTTTTTCTGAGGCGGTCATTCAAACTATGTTGAAAGCCCGTAAACTGGCTTCAGCACGGATTTATTATAGGGTCTGGAATTCTTACTTCACCTGGTGTGCGGCTAAGAATTATGATGCGTACAAGTTCAGTACTGCCAAACTTTTGGCTTTTCTGCAACAGTGCCTGGACTTAGGCCTCCGTCTGGCCTCCCTCAAGGTTCATATTTCAGCCTTGTCGGTATGGTTTACAGAGAAAAATTGCAACTCTGCCTGACGTTCATACTTTCACTCAGGGTGTTTTACAGATTCAACCTCCCTATGTTCCTCCTGTGGCTACTCGGTTGTTCTGGATGCCCTACAAGAGTCTCCGTTTGAACCTCTTGAGTCTGTGGACCTTAAATGACTTACACTTAAGGTCTTATTTTTGCTGGCTATTGCCTCTGCTAGAAGGGTTTCAGACTTGGGTGCCTTGTCCTGTCGGTCACCCTTTCTGATTTTTCACCGTGACTGGGCGGTTCTTCGAACCCATCCTGGTTATCTGCCTAAGGTGGTATCGTCTTTCCACCTTAACCAAGAGATTGTGGTTCCGCTCTTTACCTCTCCTGGTTTGTCCTCCAAAGAACGGTCTTTGGATGTGGCACGGGCTCTCCGTATTTATGTGGAAAGAACCGCCTCTCTTAGGAGATCTGATTCTTTATTTGTTCTTTTTGTTTTTCACAAACGTGGCTGGCCTTCTACCAAGCAGTCCTTGGCCAGGTGGATTAAAATTGTGATTGCACATGCTTATGTACAGGCTGCTACCATCAAAGCCCATTCTGCTCGGTGCGCCGTGGTGCGACCCTTGAACAATTGTGCAAGGCGGCTACGTGGTCCTCTGTGAACACGTTCATCAGGTTCTATGCCTTTGATACTTCCATCTCCCAGGATGCTTCCTTTGGACGCCGGGTTCTTGTGCCAGCTACAGTGCGTCCCTTCCCATGAGGAACTGCTTTAGGACATCCACGATGTTATTCCCTGTGGAATCACAGTGTACCGCGCTGCAGAATAGGAGATTTATGGTAAGAACTTACCATTGTTAAATCTCTCTGCGAGGTACACTGGATTCCACACTTAGCTTCCTTGGGTTTGTATGGCATTAGCCACTGGTACCTTCTTCTGTCGTGAGAATGTGGTTGTCTGTGGCTACTAACTGTTGTCGTCTTTTACCTGCTACTGCATTGGACTGGTTAACAAAACTGAGCTCCAGTGCCTGGAGGCGGGAATATAGAGGAGGCGGCGCTATGCATCCTGGTAATCATCAAAGCTTTTAGTCTGTTGGTGCCTCAGATCACGATCCAACTCTACTCCCCGATGTAATTCCCTGTGTAATCCAGTATACCTCGCAGAAAGAGATTTAACAACGGTAAGTTCTTACCATAAATCTTTCTCTACGTACAAATCTTTTCATTCTCCATGACTATTCTGCACCGGTTCTAATTGTAACACGGTATTGCTTACTATCCACAGACATTAGGGTTTCTAGACTCCCATCTTTCAGTATACAGATATGATTGTATATGCTCCTTTACTGAAAATCAATTTCTTGACCTTTTGCAGTCTCTACATGATGATGTTTCCCGGGCCATGCCTTCTCATGAAGATGTGACTTCATATAAGTATTCAGAGCAGGTGACCCTGACTTTCTATTTTCATATGTAAAACTGTACACGGGGTGTATAGAGTGCATCCGGAAAGTATTCACAACGCTTCCCTTTTTTCCACATTTTGTTATGTTACAGCCTTATTCCAAATTGGAATAAATTCATTTTTTTACCTCAAAATTCTACACACAATACCCCATTATGACAACGTGAAAAAAGTGTTTTTGAGATTTTTGCTAATTTATTAAAAATAAAAAACTAAGAATTCACATGTACAGTATTCACAGCTTTTGCCATGAAGCTCAAAATTGAGCTCGGGTGCATCCTGTTTCCACTGATCATCCTCGAGATGTTCCTACAGCTTAATTGGAGTCCACCTGTGGTAAATTCAGTTGATTGGACATGATTTTGAAAGGCACACACCTGTCTATATACAGGTGAAACTCAGAAAATTAGAATATCGTGCAAAAGTTCATTTATTTCAGTAATTCAACTTAAAAGGTGAAACTAATATATTATATAGACTCATTACATGCAAAGTGAGATATTTCAAGCCTTTATTTTTTTTATGTATTTATTGAGAAAGTACACATATCTTGACAGGACCCATCTGTAGTACAGAGAATTATAAAATACCACTGTAACAATAAAATATACAATAGAGGAGAACAATTAAAGAAACGGTTGGACAATTACAGGTATGAGCCTCAATTGTTGAAAGAAGGTAGCAAATAAACAATATTAATGACGGCAACAAACCAATTAGAAAGGCAGAGTTTTTTTCGCTGCTGCTATACGAGCTAGTAACAATTTTGTTCCCTTGGATAATGAAGAAGAGTGGGTATCATAATGGTTCCAAAAAGCCCAAGCTAGAGTGCCAGTAAAAGAGATATGTAAATTCACATTATACATAATATAATTACAAATATCCTTCCAAAATTCTTGAATTATAGGACAGGACCAGAGGCAATGGACAATATCAGCATCCGGTGAGGAACATTTAAAACAGAGAATTATCAGAAATACCAGTAAGAAATCGAAGACGAGGGGTGTGTAGTATGCCCTATGCAGAAATTTTAAATGCATCTCAGTATATGAGGAAGAAACCAAGCATTTGTTAAGCATCGTATACCATCGAATTATAGTCTGAAGCTCTGTTCCCTGTAGCGTCCCTTTCCATTTAATCAATCCAATAGATAATCTGGACAGATCGTCTACGCCTGGTTTGTGTATATATTAGGGATGTGGAGTATAAAGAGTGGAGATGTAGTTTAATTTGATTACCTAGGGGAGAGGCAAAATCAACTGGCCGTAATTGTGAGATCAAGTGTGTTACAAAACTTCTCACCTGAAAGTAAGCAAAAAGGGGGAAATTGAGGGTTGGATATTTTTGTTTAAGTTGACACAAAGTGAGGACCACAGAACAATCCTCATTCAGAAACTGAAATACCAAGCGTAAGCCTTGGAGATACCAGCTGTTAACAATTGTATCAGCTTCCCCACCCTGAAAACAGGATTTTACAAAAGAGGTTGGAATAAAGAGTGCGTCACAGAGAGGCTCATATGCTTCTGCAAATGAACCCATGCTTTAGGAGGATAATACATTAATGGATTTGGATGCAAGGAAGCCGACACAATGGGATCAGGGAAGTGTAATAGAGACAATAGGTCAACCATACAACCAGCATAGATTGCTCCATTGCCGTATTAACATAGTTGTCAGAGCCCCCTATACAGTCCATGGCATATCTGTAATTGGCCGCCAGAGAGTAATTTTCCGGACAAGGCAGAGTCACACCCCCACAATGACGTCGGTTGTTTCGGTTTAAACGGTACAATGCATGTGCGTTTGTTTTCCCAGATACATTTTGTAAGGGCTTTATTGATCGATTGAATATCTCGTTTAGTTAATAAGAACGGAAGCATCTGGATCGGGTACAACAGATGACGAAAGGAGACCATTTTGTATAAATGGCATCTACCCAAATACGAGATCGGCAAACGTTGCCATCTACCAAAATTGTCCACTATTTTGTTCATAAAATAAGAATAATTCAATGAGTATAAGTCAGTGAGTTTAGAAGAAAAGCGTAAACCCTAATACGTTATATAATGAGTAGCCCACTTAAATTGGAACGTTGAGCCCCAGTCCTTTTTTGCTCCTGGACCCATTGCCAGTGCCTCAGTCTTATCAAAATTAACTAGAAAGCCAGACACCAAATTGTAATCCTTCAATATAGTTAATAAAGAAGGAAATGCCGCTACGGGGCCATGAAAATAAAGCAATAGGTCATCTGCAAAAGCAGAGACCATAACAGAATATGGGCCTACTCCAATCCCCGTCCAGGAATCCTCCTGAGCACAGGTACGGATCATGGGGTCATGGGCTAAGTTGAAGAGCAGGGGAGAAAGAAGACATCCCTGACGTGTGCCCTGAGACAATGTAAAAGTGGCCGAATTGAGTCCATTTATTGTAAGATGGGCCTGCGGGTTGTATAAAGCAATTTGAATACCCTAATAAAATCCACTTCAAAGTGGTGTGTGTGTGTAGATTTCTAAGCAGATGAGACCATGAAACCCTATCAAACGCTTTATCAGTGTCACAGCTGACTACAAGGGCCTTAGTAGTAGGCAAAGCAGTTGCACTGTGTATGGCCGCCACCAGTGTACGAACATTATGCGCAGATATTCTAGATTTTACAAATCCAGTTTGAGCAGGATGCAAGATACGTTGTAATACTAATTGAAGGTGACAGACCAGTAATTTAGTGAATAATTTCAAATCCTGATTCAGGAGGGAGATGGGCCGATAAGATTTAACAGATGTGGTGTCTTTACCAGGCTTCGGAAAGACAACCATTCTAGAATCCGTGAAACCTGGAGGCATGGTTTTCCCTAGTAATAAGGAGTTGAGTAGAGTCAACAGATGGGTATTGAGGAGCCAATTTTCGATAATACTCTGCCCCAAACCCATCAGGGCCAGGTGATTTCCCATTATGTAATGATTTAAAGCTAACAATTCTGGTTCTGTAACCGGTTCCGTCAATGATGTCCGTTCTTCCTCTGTCAACACAGGTAAACCAGCCTTTTCGAGACACTGCATTACCCTCAACAGGATTATCAAAGGGGTGCTTCATATAAGGTTTCATAACGTAGGAAGGCTTCAGAAATAGCTTGTGTATCCATAATTAAGAAGCCTGGGCCAGTAAATAGGTGATGCGGGAAGGAGCAGAGTATGACCGAATCAAATTAGCCAATAACCTACCCGACTTATTACCTCCACCGAAAGATGTATTCCGTTGCATATCATAGGAGAAACTCACTTTTTCATTGCATAATGAGTCGTAGAGCTGTTTAGCTTCCATATTTGCCTGTCTGTTGTCAGTGGAGTCATGTGAATCCACGGCGGCATAGGCTTCTGTCAGTGCTCGGCTAAGGTCACGTAACTGGTCATTCAACAATTTACGTTTTCTAGTGACATTTTATGGTCAGTCCACGAACTATCGGCTTAGAAGCAGACCAAAACAAATTAAAATTGTCTACATGTGCAAAATTATCATCAACATAGTTAAGGAAAGCTTGTGTAAGGTGTGAACGAAAATCTGAGGAATGCTCCAAATAGGCAGCAAACTGCCAATTATGAGATCGGAGAATAGGGGAATGTAGTGTAACAGTAAAACAAATTGGGTCATGATCAGAGAGTAAGAGGTTCTATCAGAGTCTCAACCACATGGGGCAGCAGTGTGTCAGAAACCAACCAAAAATCCAGTCTAGAGGAGGAGTGGTGGGGGTGCGAATAAAATGTATACTCACGGTAGTTGGGGTAGTGGAGTCTCCATGGGTCAGAAAGCTTTAGAGAAGAGGTCAACAGTGACAACGAAGAGGGAGTGGAAACACTAGACCAGTGGTTCTCAAACTCGATCCTCGGGATCCAACACTGTTCACATTTTCCATATCACCCGGCAGCTGCTGTGTCTGTCACCAACTGCCACATTTTAAAAATCTACAGGTGACCTGCAAAACATGAATTGTGTGGGATCCTGAGGACCAAGTTTGAGAACCTGTGCACTAGATGAATCAGGCATAGCAGTTCTGTCCAGACCCATCGATTGAACACAGTTAAAGTCCCCACCTAAAATAATTTCCCCTTCTGCCCATCCCAACAATTTAGCTTAAATATCAGAGAAAAAAATATGCATTAGAGACAGTAGGGGCATAAATACTGGCAATAGTGTAAGTGCTATTATGAATCTTCAGCTTAAGAAAGAGAACGGCCTTCTGAGTCTACTAAGCTTTCAAGCACAGACAAAGGAAGAGATTTATGGAGGATCATTAGAACCCCTTTACGCTTCGCTGTATAAGAGGCCACTCTATAGTCTTAAATCCAGGAGTCCCTCAATACGTTAGGATCAGACACCCTCCAATGGATTTCCTATAAGAGAACTAGAACAGGCTTCAAATGTTTCAATTGGGTAAGTGTTTTTTTTTTTTCTTTCCATTTTGACCGTCAACATTCCAGGATATTAACTTAAATTTTGTCTGTACTAACGTACTGTAGTAGAAACAGGGGCCGGTAATAATTAACCTATTTCTGCCTTAGGCCAAATCCCAGCTACATTATCCAATTACATAACAATGAGCGATAAGATAAAAAGAATGGAGAGAAGTTGCAGAAGAAAGAGAAATAAGAAAAGGAGGAAGAAAAAGAGCACAGAAAAGTAGAGAATAAGATACCACAGAAAACATAAGCACGTAGTGGCCGGTGTCAAGCACCTGGCAGCGCTATAAACAGGCTCATAGGCTTTTTCTATAGGCTTCGAGTAAATGGACCTTATCAGCGTAAATGAGTATTCTCATGACTGGTGGATTGACTATCAGGGCCAATACGGTGCACACGTTACAGTAGAATGGAGCCAGTGTCTAAGACAAGGCCAAGTTCCCGAGGCAGTCATTGGGAAACCAGTTTCATAAGGTTGTATGGTTTCGCAGACTCCAGCAACCCAATAAGATGGACATTTTGTTTCGCATATTCATGTTTTCCAGATCTTCGAGCTTGTCTTGAAGGTACATCATTAATTTATCCTGGACAGCTGCGGTCAAATCATCCTCCAAGTCCGATATTCTCTGTTCGCAATCGGTGATGCGTTGATCATGATTAATCAATTAAGTGCCGAGTCCAGAGAGTCTTTCAGGGGCGCCAGTTTTTGATCCAGCAATGACTAAAGTATGTCCGTGATCTCACTAGTAGAGAGAGATTTTGCAGAGTCCATTATAGTAGGAGTTAAGGATTGACCATGAGGGACTGGAACTCTGGCTACGTGTCGGAGAAGGAGGGTTGCTGTCGGCAGGATTATCACGACCCTTGCCTTTACCCGAGTGGGTGACTCGGAGTTTCCGAGGAGTTTTAGACATGAATTTGTCCATAGTAAGAACAATGCTACAACGATAAATTAATTGTGCGATGTGCAGGTTAATTCAATGTAATACAGTAGTTACAGCGTGATGGGCTGTCAGAGAAAGGAGTCCATGTTAACACAGGTTATGGCAACAAGCCAATTCGGCAGGTCCACACAAATTTTAGGCTATCAGGCGCCAAGTAAAAATAAAAATGAGACAGGATGCTTAAAACGGTAAAAAGCAATCGTCCGTTTACAAAAATCCACACTGGTAACTACAGGTGCAGTGTGATGAGAAAAAAAAACAAGGAGAGATATGGAGCAGAGATGGAGGTGGGCAAAGTGTGTCCCAGTACTCATCACCTTCCCTAGGGTGCACCAGGCAGGCTGAAGTCGGCAGACACCGAAAGGGTCTGAGTCCGTGGCTACGGTCCAGCCATTAGCCACAGAGGTCCAGCAGCAGCTCCAACAATATACTCCCAGCGCCTGTGAGTGATCCCAAAGATGGCTGCCAGGAGGGGAGTGAGGAGTGTGTCCTAGAGCTGCAGAAGCAGGCGTTGGAGGGTCGGACCGTGCAGCTAGGAGCGATACTAAACAAAAGGTGATCTCCAAGTGCTGCTATGTAAAGTTCAGATCCATATGCCTCCGTGGTCCTCAAAGTGAAAATATATCCATTAATAGGACAGTTTCTCTGTATATTCTAAATGGTACCACTGGAAAACTGACCTGTTTTAAATAACATGCGTTCCCATAAAGATATCTTTTAAAGCTTCATATATCCAAATGGTGTGCCTCAGGACTCACAACTTAAAACCCATCAGCTAGGAGACCCACCGGCTGGGGGAGTCTCTTGGGAGTGGAGAGACCAGCATTGTGGCCGCAGACGAAACGGGGATCTCCGATTCACTGTCCTGGAGAGCCGCGTCAGTTCCCCAGCTGGCATGAGGTCCCAGCTTGCAAGGGGGTGGAGTGCCACAACCTGCAGAGATGTGGTTAAAGTCTCCCGGCTCAGTGAACCCCACACCTCGGGTCCCAGTCCCCACCAGGAATGTACAGGGTGAGTAATTAGGGCTGGGGCAGGCTGAAATGGTGCTAAAAAGCTATAAAATAGCAGACGCCATACAGGAGTTAAGCCAGGGCATGTCTTCTCCCTGCCAGGCCAAGCCCCCAAGTCTTTATTTTTTATTAATTTTGATGATTGTGGTTTACAGCTTAAGAAAACCCCAAATCCAAAATCTCTGAAATTTAGAATATTACATAAAATCAATAAAAAAGGATTTTAAATACAGAAATGCCAGCCCTCTGAAAAGTATGATCATGCATATGTACTCGGTACTTTGTTTGGGCCCCTTTTGCATGAATTTTACAAAAATCCACACTGGTAACTACAGGTGCAGTGTGATGAGAAACAAAAACAAGGAGAGATATGGAGCAGAGATGGAGGTGGGCAAAGTGTGTCCCAGTACTCATCACCTTCCCTAGGGTGCACCAGGCAGGCTGAAGTCAGCAGACACCGAAAGGGTCCGAGTCCGTGGCTACGGTCCAGCCATTAGCCTTAATGCGGCGTAGCATGGATTCTATCAGCCTGTGGCATTGCTGAGGTGTTATGGAAGACCAAGATACTGCAATAGCGGCTTTCAGCTCTTCTGCATTGTTTGGTCTCATGTCTCTCATCTTTCTGTTGGCAATGCGCCATAGATTCTCTATGGGGTTCAGGTCAAGGGAGTTTGCTGGCCAATCCAGCACAGTAATCCCACAGTCATTGAACCAGGTTTTAGTACTTTTGTCAGTGTGGGCTGGTGCCAAGTCCTGCTGGAAAATGAAGACCGCACTTCCATAAAGCTTGTCTGCTGTAGGAAGCATGAAGTGCTTTCAAATGTCCTGGTAGACAGCTGTGTTGACTCTGGACTTAATAAAGCACAGTGGACCTTAGAATGTAAGCTCTCACGAGTAGGGCCCTCTTCCCTCATGTGCTTATCCTTTTCTTACTTTAATAATCCTCAACTGCCCAAATCACGCAGTTTTTTGGCAACCTGGAACTTACCTCTGTCATTTACTGGTGTAGTTATGCTTAGTTACCATGTACTTTTCCTATATTGTCTTCAACTGTAAGTCACTGTTTTCCTGTTTTGATTATGTGCATATGTACTCTGTAATTTGGCGCTGCGGAACCCTTGTGGCGCCATATAAATAAAGGATAATAAATAATAAAGTGGGCCAACACCAGCAGATGACATGGCTCCCCAAATCAACACAGACTGTGGAAACGTCACACTTGACTTTAAGCATCTTGGATTGTGTGCCAGCCTCGGTCCACTCCTTCTGAAGTTCCCCCACACTTTTGAATGGCCTTTTCCTGACAATCCTCTACATGCTGCGATCATCCCTGCTACTTGTGCACCTTTTCCTTCCACACTTTTTCCTTCCACTTAACTTTCTATTAATGTGCTTTGATACAGCACTTTGAGAACATCCAACTTCTTTTGCAATTTCTTTTTGAGGCTTTCCCTCCTTGTAGAGGGTGTCAATAATGGATTTCTGCACAACTGAATTGTACTGAATCAGACTGAGAGACTATTTAAAGGCTCAGGAACCCTTTGCAGTTTTGGATTAATTAGCTGATTAAGGTGTGACACTTTGAGCCTACAATATTGAACCTTTTCACAATATTCTAATTTTTTGAGATTTTGGATTTGGGGTTATTTTAAGCTGTAAATTACAATCATCAAAATTATAACACATAAAGGCTTGAAATATCTCACTTTGCACGTAATGAGTCTATATAATAGTTTCACCTTTCAAATTGAGTTACTGAAATGAACTTTTGCACGATATTCTAATTTTCTGAGTTTTACCTGTAAGGTCCCACACTTGACAGTGCATGTCTAAGCACAAACCAAGCATGATGTCAAAGGAATTGTCTGTAGGCCTCAGACAGGATTGTCTCGAGGCACAAATCTGGGGATGGGTACAGAAAAATATCTGCTGCTTTGAAGGTCCCAATGAGCACAGTGGCCTCCATCAGCCGTAAATGGAAGAATTTCGGAACCACCAGGACTCTTCCTAGCGATGGCTGGCCGTCTAAACTGAGCAATTGGGGAAGAAGGGCCCTAGTCAGGGAGGTGACCAATAACCAAATGGTCACTCTGTAAAAGCTACAGCATTCCTCTATGGAGATAGGAGAACCTTCCAGAAGGATAGCCATCTCTGCAGCAATCCATCAATCATGCCTGTATGGTACAGTGGCCAGAAGGAAGCCACCCCTTTAGTAAAAAGCACATGGCAGCCCGCCTGGAGTTTGCCAAAATGCACCTGAAGGACTCTCAGGCCATGAGAAACAAAATTCTCTGGACTGTTGAGACAAAGATTTAACACTTTGGCGTGAATACCAGGCGTCATGTTTGGAGGAAACCAGGCACCACTCATCACCAGACCAATTCCATCCCTACAGTGAAGCATGGTGGTGGCAGCATCATGTTGTGGGGATGTTTTTCAGCAGTAGGAACTGGGAGACTAGTCGGGAAAGATGAATGCAGCAATGTACAGAGACATCCTGGATGAAAACCTTCTCCAGAGCGCTTTTGACCTCAGACTGAGGCGACGGTTCATCTTTTCAGCAGTACAACGACCCTAAGCACACAGCCAATATATCAAGAGAGTGGCTTCAGGACAACTCTGTGAATGTCCTTGAATGGCCCAGCCAGAGCCCAGGCTTGAATCCGATTGAACATCTCTAGAGAGATCTGAAAATGGCTGTGCACCGACGCTTCCCATCCAACCTGATGGAGCTTGAGAGGTGCTGCAAAGAGAAATGGGCGAAACTACCCAAAGAGAGGTGTGCCAAGCTTGTGGCATCATTTTCAAAAAGACTTGAGGCTGTAATTGGTGCCAAAGGTGCATCAACAAAGTATTGAGCAAAGATACTGATGTACATGTGATTTCTTCGTTTTTTTTTTTTTTTAATTTGCAAAAATCTCAAACACTTTTTCACGTTGTCATTATGGGGTTTTGTGTAGAACTTTGAGGGGGGAAAATAAATTTATTCTAGTTTTAATAAGACTGTAACATAACTAAATGTGGTGAAAGGGAAGAGCTGTGAATACTTTCCGGATGCACTGTATTGCAATTATCATCTTCCCTGCATTCCCTGCCTCTGTCAAGAGACAGGAGCTACTGAAGGTACCAAAAGGGGTGCATCCTTTTGTTGTAACCGTAATGGAAAGGAGTATGGTTCTAGCACTCTTATTTAGATTGGAGAGGTGTAGGTGTAATTTCAACATGAGAGAGTACATGATACAAGAATTTGTTTCAGGATACTATATTGTAGTTAGAAACTAGCATAGTACAACTGCAATTGTAGCAACATAATTAAAAGATTGTCAGAACTTGCATTCTAAAGTGATAGCATGGCTTTTTAAGTGAATTGTGAGTTTGAAACAGCAGCAGGTGCGTTAGAATACAGAAAAAGGTGAGTTTTATAATATGCAACATGAATACAAATATTTGCAATACCATTAACATCTGATACAATGTTTGGGCTAGTGCAGTGCAATGGATATAATGCATTCGTTTTGAAAGAGGCATTGTGGAGACTAAGCTGCTGTCCAATCTGTGAGCAATTTTGCTCTGCTGAAGGAGGAGATGGCTAAACTGCATGCTGAGATTTGTAGGATGTCTGTCTTTGAGGCCTCCGCAGTGCTCCACTGCCTCAGAGAGCCACCAGAAGACATTCTGCCTGGACTACTGTGGGTGCTCAAGGGAAGAGATTTCCAGATGGACACAGACACCTCCCGCAAGCTGTGACACTGCAAAATTATTATTATTATTATTATTATTATTATTATTTTTCTCATACGTCCTAGAGGATTCTGGGGACACCATTAGAACCATGGGGTATAGACGGGATCCGCAGGAGACATGGGCACTTTAAGACTTTGAAAAGGTGTGAACTGGCTCCTCCCTCTGTGCCCCTCCTCCAGTCTCCAGTTTTAGAATTGTGCCCAGGCAGACTGGATGCACTCTGAGGAGCTCTACTGAGTTTCTCTGAAAAATACTTTTGTTAGGTTTTTTATTTTCAGGGAGGCTGCTGGCAACAGTCTCCCTGCTTCGTGGGACTTAGGGGAGAGAAGTATGACCCACTTCCAGTGAGTTCAAGGGCTCTGCTTCTGGCTACAGGACACCATTAGCTCCTGAGGGTTTGATCGCTGGGTACGCTCAGATGCTCGCTCCCACAGCCTGCCGTCACCCCCTTTCAGAGCCAGAAGTCAGAAGACGGGTGAGTAACCAAAGAAAAGAAGACTTCTCTTCAGAGACGGCATTTGCAGAGGTACCGCGCAGCGGGCAGATGCTGCGCGCCAAGCACCCACTCACACAGCACTGCAGGGTGCGGGGGGGAGCCCGGGGCAGCTAAATACTACCTCATTGAGCCCACTGGCAAGAGGGGATATTAGTGCTGCGGCACTGTCCCAACCCCCGCCAGTATAAACATGTAGAAAGCGGGACAAGCGTGCCATTAAGGGGGCGGAGCTTCTTGCTCACGGTGCCATTTCCTCTCCACAGGCTGCAGAGATGCTGGTCCTCCACGCACACTGACAAGTACAGGAGTGTAAAACGGAGGGGGGGAGGCATATGTGGTGCAATATATATATATATATATATATATATATATATATATATATATATATTATGATAAAAGCACTATAGGTCTGAATCTCTGACCCGGTATTTCAGCGCAGGGTTGTGAGCTGGCAATCCCTTCCGTGTCTCTCTGACAGACTTTACTGTGGGTCTATCCCCTATATGCCTGGTGTGTCTGTGGGTGTTTGGTGCACAAGTATTGACATGTCTGAGGCTGAAGGCTCTTCCCAGGAGGAGGCTGTATTAGGGACACAGACGGCTGCGGCGGTGACCCTGTCGGCACAGCCGACACCTGATTGGGTAAATGTATTAAATGCCTTGAATGCTAATGTGGCTCTTATTAGTAAGAGGTTAGATAAGTCTGAGTCGCAGACCCATGCATGGAAGAAATCTGTGGAAGATATGTTATTCCAAAGTCAGGTCCCCTCAGGGTCACAAAAACGTATGTTGGCCCAATTGGCGGACACTGATACCGACACGGACACGGATTCCAGTGTCGACTATAGCGATTCAAGGTTAGACCAAAAATTGGCAAAGAGCATTCAGTTCATGATTGTTGCGGTAAAAGATGTGTTACATATCACTGAGGACCCAGCTATCCCTGATAAAAGGGTCTGTATGTATAAAGAAAGGAAACCTGAGATAACGTTTCCTCCCTCTCATGAACTGAACACGCTATTTGAAAAAGTTTGGGAAGGTCCTGACAGAAAGTTTCAGATTCCCAAAAGAATTATGGCAGCTTATCCGTTTCCCTCAACGGATAGGGAAAAGTGGGAGTCACCCCCCCCCCACTGTGGACAAGGCCTTGTCTCGTTTGTCTAAAAAGGTGTCTCTTCCGTCACCTGACACGGCGGCCCTGAAGGATCCTGCGGATCGTAAACAAGGAACTACATTGAAGTCCATTTATGTGACCACAGGTACACTACTCCGACCTGTCATTGCGACTGCGTGGGTAAGTAGTGCTATCGAAAAGTGGGCAGATAACTTGTCATCTGCTATAGATACCCTAGATAGGGATAGTATCCTCTTGACGCTGGGTTATATCAAGGACGCTGCAGCATACTTTAAGGAAGCTGCGAGAGATATTGGTCTTTTGGGATCAAAAGCCAATGCCATGGCAGTCTCAGCTGGACGAGCGTTGTTGATTCACCAATGGAATGCTGATGCTGACTCCAAGAAAAGTATGGAATCTCTACCATATAAAGGTAAGGCCTTATTTGGAGACGGCCTTGATGATATGGTATCTACGGCTACCGTGGGTAAGTCATCCTTTTTACCTTATGTGCCTCCACAACAAAAGAAAACGCAACATTATCAGATGCAGTCCTTTCGGCCCAATAAATACAGAAAGGGCCGGGGTTCTTCCTTCCTTGCTACTAGAGGAAGGGGAAGAAGAAAACGATCTCCAGCCTTGTCAGGCTCCCAGGAGCAGAAGTCCCCCCAGGCTTCTGCCAATTCCACCGCATGACGTTGGGGCTCCTATGCGGGAGTCCGCACCGGTGGGGGCCCATCTAAAACTCTTCAGTCAGTTTTGGGTTCGTTTGAAACCTGGACCCTTGGATTTTACAAATAGTATCCCAGGGGTACAAGCTGGAGTTTCAAGGCGTCCCCCCTCGACGTTTTTTCAAATCTGCCTTACCAACTTCTATTCCCGACAGGGAGGTAGTTTGCGACGCAATACAAAAATTGTGTCGAAATCAAGTTATCGTCAAGGTTCCCCAGTCACAACAGGGAGAAGGTTTTTATTCGAGCCTGTTTGTGGTCCCGAAGCCGGACGGCTCGGTCAGACCAATCCTAAACCTGAAATCCCTGAATTTCTACCTAAGGAGATTCAAATTCAAGATGGAGTCTCTCCGAGCAGTGATCTCCAGTCTGGAGGAAGGGGATTTTATGGTGTTGGGGGACATAAAAGATGCCTACTTACATGTTCCCGTTTATCCTCCGCATCAGGCTTACCTGAGGTTTGCAATTCAGGATTGTCATTACCAATTTTAAATGTTGCCATTTGGTCTATCCACGGCTCCGAGGATTTTCACCAAAGAGATGGCGGAGATGATGGTTCTCCTTCGCAAGCAAGGAGTCACAATTATCCCATACTTGGACGATCTCCTGATAAAGGCGAGATCCAGGGACCAGTTGGTCCGAAACTTTGCACTCTCTGACAGTTCTTCAACAACATGGTTGGCTCCTAAACTTGCCAAATTCACAGTTCGTTCCAACGACGCTGCTGTCGTTTTTGGGAATGATATTGGACACAGAACTACGGAGTCTTTCTTCCTGTGGATAAGGCTCTGGAATTTCAGAGTCTGGTAAAACAAATTCTGAAACCAGCAAGACTGTCAATCCATCAATGCATTCGGTTGCTGGGAAAGATGGTTGCGGCCTACGAGGCCATTCAGTTTGGCAGGTTCCATGCTGGAGTGTTCCAGTGGGACTTGTTGGACAAGTGGTCAGGGTCCCATCTACACATGCACCAGAGGATAATCCTGTCGTCCAAAGCCAGGATATCACTCCTGTGGTAGCTGCACAAATCTCGCCTCCTAGAGGGGCGCAGGTTCGGGATACAGGATTGGATCCTGGTGACCACGGATGCAAGCCTCCGAGGCTGGGGGGCAGTCACAATAGGAGAAAACTTCCAAGGAAGATGGTCAAGTCAGGAAACTTGTCTCCACATAAATGTTCTGGAGTTAAGGGCCATTTACAATGGCCTCCTACAAGCGGAACATCTTCTTCGAGATCTCCCTGTACTGATCCAGTCGGACAATGTAACAGCAGTAGCGTACATAAACAGTCAGGGCGGAACGAAAAGCAGAGCGGCAATGGCAGAAGCCACGAGGATTTTCCGCTGGGCGGAAAAACATACAAGCGCTCTGTCAGCGATATTCATTCCAGGAGTGGACAACTGGGAAGCAGACTTCCTCATCAGACACGATCTCCATCCAGGAGAGTGGGGCCTCCACTAAGAAGTCTTCACAGAGATAACAAGTCGTTGGGGAGTTCCTCAAATAGACATGATGGCATCTTGTCTCAACAAGAAGCTTCAGAGATATTGTTCCAGGTCAAGGGACCCTCAAGCAATAGCAGTGGATGCACTGGTGACACCGTGGGTGTTTCAGTCGGTGTATTTATACCCTCCACTTCTTCTAATTCCGAAAATTTTGAAGATCATAAGAAGAACAAAAATCCGGGCGATTGTCATTGTCCTAGACTGGCCAAGGAGGGCCTGGTTTACAGATCTTCAGGAATTACTTATAGGAGATCCCTGGCCTCTTCCTCTGCACAAGGATCTGTTAACAACAGGGGCCGTGCGTGTATCAGGACTTACCGCGGCTGCGTTTGACGGCATGGCGGTTGAACGCAGAATCCTAGCCCGTAAGGGTATTCCCAGTGAAGTCATTCCCACACTTATTCAGGCCAGAAAAGGGGTAACTGCTAAACATTACCACCGTATTTGGAGAAAATATATTTCTTGGTGTGAAGCCAAGGAGGCTCCTACGGAAGAGTTTCGCCTAGGGCGTTTTCTCCATTTTCTACAAGCAGGTGTGGATGCGGGCCTAAAATTAGGCTCAATTAAGGTACAGATTTCAGCCTTATCGGTTTTCTTTCAGAAACAATTGGCCTCCCTTCCAGAAGTTCAGACTTTCGTGAAAGGAGTGTTGCACATCCAACCTCCGTTTGTGACTCCAGTGGCGCCATGGGACCTTAATGTGGTTTTGCAGTTTCTTCAATCACGTTGGTTTGAACCTTTACGGAAGGTGGAGTTGAAATTCCTCTCTTGGAAATTGGTCATCCTGTTGGCCTTGTCATCTGCAAGGCGGGTGTCTGAGTTAGCGGCCTAGTCTCACAAGAGCCCTTATTTGATCTTCCATGAAGATAGAGCTCAATTGAGGACACGTCAACAATTTTTACCAAAGGTGGTCTCCTCTTTCCACATAAACCAACCTTTTGTGGTACCTGTGGCTACCGACGCATTCACTGAGTCAAAATCTCTGGATGTGGTCAGAGCTCTGAAGATTTGTCACCAGAACGGCTCAGATTAGGAAAACGGAGGCTCTGTTTGTCCTGTATGCTCCCAACAAGGTTGGGTGTCCTGCTTCCAAGCAGACCATTGCACGCTGGATCTGTAACACGATTCAGCATGCTCATTCCACGGCTGGATTGCCGTTACCGGAATCGGTGAAGGCCCATTCTACTAGAAAGGTGTGCTCATCCTGGGCGGCTGCCCGGAGGGTCTTGGCATTGCAACTTTGCCGAGCAGCTACTTGGTCGGGGTCAAACACTTCTGCAAAGTTCTACAAGTTTGGCACCTTGGCCGATGAAGTAAGGTCAATCGGTGCTGCAGAGTCGTCCACACTCTCCCGCCCGTTATAGAGCTTTGGTATAACCCCATGGTTCTAATAGTGTCTCCAGCATCCTCTAGGACGTATGAGAAAATAGGATTTTAATACCTACCGGTAAATCCTTTTCTCTTAGTCCGTAGAGGATGCTGGGCGCCGTCCCGGTGCGTACTGTATCTGCAGTTAATAGTTATGGTTACACATATGTTGTGTTACGTTTATTGTCAGCCTGTTGCTGCTGTTACTCATGCCGTTGGCTTGTGAGCTGGTATGAATCTCACCTTAGTTTAACAATAAATCCTTTCCTCGAAATGTCCGTCTCCCTGGGCACAGTTCCTATAACTGGAGTCTGGAGGAGGGGCATAGAGGGAGGAGCCAGTTCACACCCTTGCAAAGTCTTAAAGTGCCCATGTCTCCTGCAGATCCCATCTATACCCCACGGTTCTAATGGTGTCCCCAGCATCCTCTACGGGCTAAGAAAAAAAGGATTTACCGGTAGGTATTAGAATCCTATTTTCTCTGACGTCCTAGTGGATGCTGGGAACTCCGTAAGGACCATGGGGAATAGCGGCTCCGCAGGAGACTGGGCACAAAAAGTAAAAGCTTTAGACTAGCTGGTGTGCACTGGCTCCTCCCCCTATGACCCCCTTCCAAGCCTCAGTTAGTTAGATTTTTGTGCCCGAACGAGAAGGGTGCAAGCTAGGTGGCTCTCCTGAGCTGCTTAGAAGTAAAAGTTTAAATAGGTTTTTTATTTTCATTGAGTCCTGCTGGCAACAGGCTCACTGCATCGTGGGACTAAGGGGAGAAGAAGCGAACTCACCTGACTGCAGAGTGGATTGGGCTTCTTGGCTACTGGACATTCGCTCCAGAGGGACGATCACAGGTTCAGCCTGGATGGGTCCCGGAGCCGCGCCGCCGGCCCCCTTACAGAGCCAGAAGAGCGAAGAGGTCCGGAGAAAGCGGCGGCAGAAGACGTTCCTGTCTTCAAATAAGGTAGCGCACAGCACTGCAGCTGTGCGCCATTGCTCTCAGCACACTTCACACTCCGGTCACTGAGGGTGCAGGGCGCTGGGGGGGAGCGCCCTGAGACGCAATAAAAACGATATAAAAACCTTATATGGCTAAAAAAAATGCATCACATATAGCTCCTGGGCTATATGGATGCATTTATCCCCTGCCAGTTTCCTGAAAAAAGCGGGAGAAAGGGCCGCCGTGAAGGGGGCGGAGCCTTTCTCCTCAGCACACAAGCGCCATTTTCTTTCACAGCTCCGCTGGAAGGACGGCTCCCTGACTCTCCCCTGCAGACTACACTACAGAAACAGGGTAAAACAAGAGAGGGGGGGCACTATTGGCAGCTAATATATAATACAGCAGCTATAAAGGGAGTAACACTTATTTAAGGTTATCCCTGTATATATATATATAGCGCTCTGGTGTGTGCTGGCAAACTCTCCCTCTGTCTCCCCAAAGGGCTAGTGGGGTCCTGTCCTCTATCAGAGCATTCCCTGTGTGTGTGCTGGGTGTCGGTACGATTGTGTCGACATGTATGAGGAGGAAAATGATGTGGAAGCAGAGCAATTGCCTGTGTTAGTGATGTCACCCCCTAGGGAGTCGACACCTGACTGGATGGTAGTAATTAAAGAATTACGTGACAATGTCAGCACTGTGCAAAAAAAAAACTGTTGACGACATGAGACAGCCGACAAATCAATTAGTGCCTGTTCAGGCGTCTCAGACACCGTCAGGGGCGCTAAAACGCCCGTTACCTCCAAGGAGGCATTGAACATTTCTGACACTACAAGTACCACAAAAAAGGGTATTATGTGGGGTGTGAAAAAACTACCAGTAGTTTTTCCTGAGTCAGATGAATTAAATGAGGTGTGTGATAAAGCGTGGGTTTCCCCCGATAAAAAACTGCTGATTTCTAATAAATTATTGGCACTATACCCTTTCCCGCCAGAGGTTAGGGCACGTTGGGAAACACCCCCTAGGGTAGATAAGGCGCTCACACGCTTATCAAAACAAGTGGCGTTACCGTCTCCTGATACGGCCGCTCTCAAGGAACCAGCTGATAGAAGGCTGGAAAATATCTTAAAAGGTATATACACACATACCGGTGTTATACTGCGACCAGCGATCGCCTCAGCCTGGATGTGCAGCGCTGGAGTGGCTTGGTCGGATTCTCTGACTGAAAATATTGATACCCTGGATAGGGACAGTATATTATTAACTATAGAGCATTTAAAGGATGCATTACTATATATGCGAGATGCACAGAGGGATATTTGCACCCTGGCATCTAGAGTAAGTGCGATGTCCATTTCTGCCAGAAGAACGTTATGGATGCGACAGTGGTCAGGTGATGCGGATTCCAAACGACATATGGAAGTATTGCCGTATAAAGGGGAGGAGTTATTTGGGGTCGGTCTATCGGACCTGGTGGCCACGGCAACGGCTGGAAAATCCACCTTTTTACCCCAGGTCAACTCTCAGCAGAAAAAGACACCGTCTTTTCAAACCCAGTCCTTTCGTCCCTATAAAAAGGCAAGAGGGAAAAAGGCCGCTCATTCCTGCCCCGGGGCAGAGGAAGGGGAAAAAGACTGCACCATGCAGCCTCTTCCCAGGAGCAGAAGCCTTCCCCCGCTTCTGCCAAGTCCTCAGCATGACGCTGGGGCTCTGCAAGCAGACTCGGGCACGGTGGGGGGCCGTCTCAAGAATTTCAGCGCGCAGTGGGCTCACTCGCAAGTGGACCCCTGGATCCTGCAGGTAGTATCACAGGGGTACAAATTGGAATTCGAGACGTCTCCCCCTCGCCGGTTCCTGAAGTCTGCTCTACCAACGTCTCCCTCCGACAGGGAGGCAGTATTGGAAGCTATTCACAAGCTGTATTCCCAGCAGGTGATAATCAAGGTACCCCTCCTACAACAGGGAAAGGGGTATTATTCCACGCTGTTTGTGGTACCGAAGCCGGACGGCTCGGTGAGACCAATTTTAAATCTAAAATCTTTGAACACTTACATAAAAAGGTTCAAATTCAAGATGGAGTCACTCAGAGCAGTGATAGCGAACCTGGAAGAAGGGGACTATATGGTATCTCTAGACATCAAGGATGCTTATCTCCATGTCCCAATCTACCCTTCTCATCAAGGGTACCTCAGGTTTGTGATACAAAACTGTCATTATCAGTTTCAGACGCTGCCGTTTGGATTGTCCACGGCACCACGGGTCTTTACCAGGGTAATGGCCGAAATGATGATTCTTCTTCGAAGAAAAGGCGTATTAATTATCCCTTACTTGGACGATCTCCTGATAAGGGCAAGGTCCAGGGAACAGTTAGAGGTCGGAGTAGCACTATCTCAGGTAGTGCTACGTCAGCACGGGTGGATTCTAAATATCCCAAAATCACAGCTGATTCCAACAACACGTCTGCTGTTCCTAGGGATGATTCTGGACACAGTCCAGAAAAAGGTGTTTCTCCCGGAGGAGAAGGCCAGGGAGTTATCCGAGCTAGTCAGGAACCTCCTAAAACCAGGACAAGTGTCAGTGCATCAGTGCACGAGAGTCCTGGGAAAAATGGTGGCTTCTTACGAAGCGATTCCATTCGGAAGATTCCATGCAAGAACTTTTCAGTGGGATCTGCTGGACAAATGGTCCGGATCGCATCTTCAGATGCATCAGCGGATAACCCTATCTCCAAGGACAAGGGTATCTCTCCTGTGGTGGTTACAGAAGGCTCATCTTCTAGAGGGCCGCAGATTCGGCATTCAGGATTGGATGCTGGTAACCACGGATGCCAGCCTGAGAGGCTGGGGAGCAGTCACACAGGGAAGAAATTTCCAGGGCTTGTGGTCAAGCATGGAAACGTCTCTTTACATAAATATCCTAGAGCTAAGGGCCATTTACAATGCCCTAAGTCAAGCAAGGCCTCTGCTTCAGGGTCAACCGGTATTGATCCAGTTGGACAACATCACGGCTGTCGCCCACGTAAACAGACAGGGCGGCACAAGAAGCAGGAGGGCAATGGCAGAAGCTGCAAGGATTCTTCGCTGGGCGGAAAATCATTTGATAGCACTGTCAGCAGTGTTCATTCCGGGAGTGGACAACTGGGAAGCAGACTTCCTCAGCAGACACGACCTCCACCCGGGGGAGTGGGGACTTCATCCAGAAGTCTTCCAAGTGATTGTAAACCGTTGGGAAAAACCAAAGGTGGACATGATGGCGTCCCGTCTCAACAAGAAACTGGACAGATATTGCGCCAGGTCAAGGGACCCTCAGGCAATAGCGGTGGACGCTCTGGTAACTCCGTGGGTTTTCCAGTCGGTATATGTGTTCCCTCCTCTTCCTCTCATACCAAAAGTACTGAGAATCATAAGAAGGAGAGGAGTAAGAACGATACTCGTGGCTCCGGATTGGCCAAGAAGAACTTGGTACCCGGAGCTGCAAGAGATGCTCACGGAGGACCCGTGGCCTCTACCTCTAAGGAAGGACCTGCTCCAGCAGGGACCTTGTCTGTTCCAAGACTTACCGCGGCTGCGTTTGACGGCATGGCGGTTGAACGCCGGATCCTGAAGGAAAAAGGCATTCCAGATGAAGTCATCCCTACCCTGATCAAGGCCAGGAAGGATGTAACTGCAAAACATTATCATCGCATTTGGCGAAAATATGTTGCGTGGTGTGAGGCCAAGAAGGCCCCTACGGAGGAATTTCAACTGGGTCGTTTCCTACATTTCCTGCTAGCAGGATTGTCTATGGGCCTAAAATTAGGATCCATTAAGGTTCAAATTTCGGCCCTGTCGATCTTCTTCCAAAAAGAACTGGCTTCAGTGCCTGAAGTTCAGACGTTTGTCAAAGGGGTACTGCATATACAGCCTCCTTTTGTGCCTCCAGTGGCACCTTGGGATCTCAATGTAGTTTTAGGGTTCCTAAAATCACATTGGTTTGAACCACTTGCCACAGTGGATTTGAAATATCTCACATGGAAAGTGGTAATGCTGTTGGCCCTGGCTTCAGCCAGGCGCGTATCAGAATTGGCGGCTTTATCCTATAAAAGCCCTTACCTGATATTTCATTCGGATAGGGCGGAATTGAGGACTCGTCCTCAATTTCTCCCTAAGGTGGTTTCAGCGTTTCACATGAATCAACCTATTGTGGTACCTGTGGCTACTAGGGACTTGGAGGACTCCAAGTTGCTGGACGTAGTCAGGGCCCTGAAAATATATGTTTCCAGGACGGCTGGAGTCAGAAAATCTGACTCGCTGTTTATACTGTATGCACCCAACAAGCTGGGTGCTCCTGCTTCTAAGCAGACGATTGCTCGTTGGATTTGTAGTACAATTCAACTTGCACATTCTGTGGCAGGCCTGCCACAGCCAAAATCTGTTAAAGCCCATTCCACAAGGAAGGTGGGCTCATCTTGGGCGGCTGCCCGAGGGGTCTCGGCTTTACAACTTTGCCGAGCAGCTACTTGGTCAGGGGCAAACACGTTTGCTAAATTCTACAAATTTGATACCCTGGCTGAGGAGGACCTGGAGTTCTCTCATTCGGTGCTGCAGAGTCATCCGCACTCTCCCGCCCGTTTGGGAGCTTTGGTATAATCCCCATGGTCCTTACGGAGTTCCCAGCATCCCAGAATTTACTTACCGATAATTCTATTTCTCGTAGTCCGTAGTGGATGCTGGGCGCCCATCCCAAGTGCGGATTGTCTGCAATACTTGTATATAGTTATTGTTACAAACAAATCGGGTTGTTTATTGTTGGAAGCCATCTTTTCAGAGGCTCCTACGGTTATCATACTGTTAACTGGGTTCAGATCACGAGTTGTACGGTGTGATTGGTGTGGCTGGTATGAGTCTTACCCGGGATTCAAAATCCTTCCTTATTATGTACGCTCGTCCGGGCACAGTATCTTAACTGAGGCTTGGAGGGGGGTCATAGGGGGAGGAGCCAGTGCACACCAGCTAGTCTAAAGCTTTTACTTTTTGTGCCCAGTCTCCTGCGGAGCCGCTATTCCCCATGGTCCTTACGGAGTTCCCAGCATCCACTACGGACTACGAGAAATAGAATTATCGGTAAGTAAATTCTTAATATATTTATATATATATATATATATATATATATATATATATATATATATATATATATATATATAGAGAGAGAGAGAGAGAGATACTGTGTATGTATGTGTATACAGATGTGTCCACTTACAACTTTGCTTTTTTACAAATTTGGCACAACATGCAAAATACGGCTAAGCTGTATTTTACGAGTTGCAAGTGGATGAATTTTAAAATTTTTGTTTTTGTTTGCCATAATAGAATATGTATAAAGTAACATATTAAAGAAGCAAATTAAGAAAAATCACAAGGCATGGCTAAATCTCTGAGTCTATGGCATACAAAACTGTGCCATACATGGCGGGATATAGCAAAGATGTATGTGGACACATCTGTATGTGTGTGTGTGTGTGTGTATATATATATATATATAACACACGGGGGGGTGGGGGATATAGCGACCAATGGTGTCTTAAAATAGTTCAATAAAAGTGGATCTAGAAGATATATAAAAATATATGTAATATATCTATAAAATAATGAATAACCAGATCGAGTGGATCTATAAAAGGTTAATTTATTAATATATTTAAAACAGACAATGATTAAACAGCTAGACTAAAATTTGAGCAGCAAAACTTCTTAAAAAATGGGATAAAAACAATAGACACAATGCAATATAATACCAGTTAAAATGTATGTTAAAATATGTAAAACAATTTTAACTTAACTTGGTATGAGGTCACTGCCAGGTAGCCCAACGCGTTTAGTCATTCAGACTTCATCAAGGGGTAATGGTAGAATGGGACCAGACTTCTATTTATACCAGTAATACTCTCATGGTAATTATGACATCACTTCCTGTTAATTAGGCATGATATTGTAAAATGGATTGGGAACTTCTATTAATATATGTCCAGTGACCTCATTTAGTAGTATATATGTACATAATATAGTATTAGTGTTTAAAAAACAGGTTTGGTGCTGGAGAGCTTTAAAAAACTCCCATATAGATGCGCCGGCGGACCTTTTCCGCCCCACTTCCGGTTTTGGGCCGTCGTGTCACTTCCGCCCCACTTCCGGTACGCGATTGCGCATGCGCCCGCGGCTTGCAGAAGTCGTTTGGAGTTCAACAGTTCTAGGAACATTGTTTCTCAGTGAATTCCTTGCGGCGGCCATCTTTGTAGAGATTTAGTCATATGCAGCTACACACGGCGGCCATATTTGGGGAGTCCATAATCGGGGACATTTCTCTTAGTTCTCCGGTATTTTGGACATATAGATAGAAAAACGGGAATTGATCAATAATTCATTAGTGATAATAAAGTTAATAGGTAAATCACTAGCAAATGTTTATAGATCATTACAAAATATATATTAATACATATTGTTAGTAGTATTAGTAATACACAGGGGGCTATCCAGTGATATAATTAATGAGGTATAGTATATATAATATATATAATATAAAGTGCAAGGTGCAAAATAAAAAATAATAAATAATAATAAAAAAATATTTATATTTAATAAGTTATTAAGATGCAGAAAGTGAGAGACTTAATAATAAACTGACATGCTCATGTAGGCTATTTAACACCAGTTCGTTTACAGTACCTGATCTTCCCAGATGGTCTCCCTAGTCTGGTACTGATCAGGCCCGACACTGCTTCGCTTCCAAGATCGGGCGAGATTGGGCCTTTCCAGTGAGGTCTGACTGTAATAATAACTTTTTACCATACACGTGTCAGATTTAATATATCAACATAAATGTGAAGTGATATTTGAAGGTAGTGCGGGAGTAGTGTGGATGGGAGTGAGGTGCGGGTGGGTGGGTAGGGGTGGGGGGGGTGGTGGGTGGGTTCAGACAGAGGAACTACAGATCAAAATAGGGAGGGGGAGAAGATATTGGGGCGGGGGTGTGATATATATTTATTAGTGCCACAAGGGATCCCCGCAGCGCCCATTACTCAGTACATAATCAAATGAGCAAAGAAGAAATCAGCACTTACAGGTCAAAACAATATGGGACAGGTATAGAAAACCCGGGGTTAGGTGCCATGAAAGGGAGTGAGGAGTATAAGATTGTATAAGTAAGAAAAGGAAAGGCACATGAGGAAAGAAGTCCCTATTCTTGCGAGTTTACGATCTAATAGGTGAGGTGCTAACAGACTGGGGTGACACAGAAGGAGTTAACAGTGAGCATAGACAAGGGGGTTAGGAGGAGAGGTGGCTGGGTTTGGTGAAGAGGTGGGTCTTGAGAGCCCATTTGAAGTTTTGTAGAGAGGTGGAGAGTCGGATGGGGAGATGTAGAGCATTCCAGAGATAGGGAGCAGCACATGCAAAATCTTGTAGGTAGGAGTGGGAGGAGGTAATCAGTTGGCAGGAGAGATGGTGTGCATTAGCAGAGCGAAGAGGGCGGGTGGAAATGTAAAGAAATAAGGTCAGAGATGTAAGAGGGAGAAGAGTGGGTGAGGGCTTTGTAGGCGAGTGTGAGAAGCTTTAATTGGATTCTGAATGGGAAGGGTAGCCAGTGAAGGTCCTGCAAGAGAGGGGATGTGGATGTAGTACATTTGGTGAGGACGATGATACAGCGGCATTGAGGATAGATTGGAGTGGAGGGAGGCCAGATAGGAGGATATTGCAGTAGTCCAATCTGGAGATGACCAGTGAGTGGATGAGGGTCTTAGTAGTGTCCTGGGTGAGAGAAGGTCTGATCCTGGAGATGTTTTTGAGATTGAAATGGCAGGTTTGTGAGAGGTACTGAATGTGTGGTTTGAAGGAGAGGGAGGAGTCAAGGATTACTCCAAGTCATTGCACATCTCATATGCTACTCTTGCAGGGCTGGAAGATACAACTAATAGAGGCACTACAGAACAGGATGATATGGGGACATCTACTAACTATAGGAACAAGAAAAGTAACAGATAAATTGCATCTCCAAAAAGGACTGCACTTCTCTTGGGAGATTCCATTATTAGAGGAATACATCTGGGAAATTCAAATGAAGTAGAGAAACGAGTAAGGTGCTTACCTGGAGCTACAGCTCCAAGGTATAAAGAGCGCATGCTAAGAATTGTGAAGGCAGCAAGAAGAGATGGGGAGGTGGATGTCATTGTCCACCTAGGGACAAATGACCTGGCCATAAAAGATGAATTTAGGAAGCTAGGGCCTCTCTGAAGCAGGTGGCAGCCACTGTAACTTTTTCAGAAGTATTGCCAGTACACAGAGTGGAAGACAGAACTCATTGCATCAGAAACTTCAATGTTTGGCTAAGGACATGGTGCATTGAGGAGAGATTTGGGTTTATAGGCCATAGTCACACCATCTGGCAAGATAGGAGCTTATGCAAAAGTGACAGCCTGCACCCATCTTCAAGGGGAACAAGAATACTAACTGAACAGTTTGGATGCTCATTAAGAACTATTTAAACTAACAGAGGGGGGCAGTGAACCAAATAGGAATAAAGCTATCTGCTCCCCCAACACAGAGGTATTGTTTCTGCAGGCAAAGGGAATAGGACACATATCCACAGCAACAGAAGATAATGCAGATCAAAACCAAATAAACATAGGCAGATAGAAGAATATAGCTAGGAACAGGAAAAGCACAAACAAAACTCTAAAAGCTGTGTGCAAATGCTAGGAGCTTAGGAAATAAAATCCCAGAACTAACTGCAGTAATGACCAGGGGTGATCTAGATATTGTGGAAACTAGAGTAATGCTGTAATGAAAATCATGACTGTGACATATATATACCGGGATTAACTTTATTTAGTAAGGACAGAATGGAAAAAATCACAAGAGGGTTAGCAATGTATGTAAAAAAAATATATATATATATATATATATATATATATATATATATATATATATATATATATATATATATAAATTATATACTACATAAATACAATGTATTGAAGAAAAAAAACTGAGGCCCTTTGGGTGACCAAGACCATAGAAACAGGTGAGTAGTCGATTATTCGTATTGGCGTGATATGTAGGGCTCCAGTACAGGAAGAAGAACTGGAAAGATCTTCCCTTCAGGGAGCATCCCTCCACCAGTTGGTGAGGGAGCCCACTTGGAAAGATGCAATATTAGACTTAATACTTACAAATGGAGACAGAATATCTGACTTAAAAGTGGGTGAAAACCTGGGATCCAGTGAGAGACTGACTCACCCCATACAAAAACAAAGGTGTTGGATTTTAGGAAGGCTTATTTTGTAGGGATGGGAAAATGTGTAAGCGACTCTTTGGCAGAGTGGAGGAACTTGGAAGCAGTGCAGTAGAGGTGGGAAACATTAAAAAGTGCAATATTAAAGGCAACAGACTTTTGTCTCAAAAGTGTTAGGAAAAACACAAGGAAAAAGGAAGCCAGTGTGGTTTGCGAAAGCAGTAGCAAATATTGTGAAAGCAAAAAAGATGGCTTTTAGGATATATAAGCAGACACAAAATAATGAAAACTGAGATATCTTGTCAGACAGAAGGAGACTAAGAAGGTAATCAGATGTGCAAAGGCACAAGCTGAGGAGAAAATGACCCAGTCAGTGGGTAAAGGAGGCAAACATTTTTTTAGGTATATAAGGGAAAGCAGAAAAACAAAAGGTGGAATAATAAAACTAAAGACAGACTGGGAGTCTTGTTGAGGGAGACAATGTAATAGCAGATCATCTTAATTATTTTTGCTCAGTATTCACTACTGAAAGAGGGGGGAAGGGGCCACAGTTAAGTTGCAGGGATATTCAGGAAAATGAAACCAGTACATTTATAGAGTAGGTCCTAAGGGCTGTAACACACACTCCGGTTTTTCCCGGATGGCAAAAAGCTGGACAAACTTTGTCCGGCTTTTTGCCATCCGGGAGAAACCGGCAGTGTCTGTCACACAGGACGGCTTTGAGACGTGTGTGATGCTGTGCGCATGCGCAGCATCAGACACGGCTTCAGAAAAAACCGTTGTGTGTGAAAGCTCCCCTTCACACACATGGTTTACTGGCTCCAAAGACGGCCCGGCGGCCGGACCTTCCAGTGGTGAGACCCGGCTGCAACCCGGCAGCCGGGCCGGGGCCGTGCAGTGTGAAGGGACCCTAGCCCTCACACTGTTAACTACAATGCCGGCACGGGAAAAAGCCGTCCGGCTTTTTCCCGGCCGGCAAAAGCCGGGTAGTGTGTTTCAGCACTAACAGAACTCTCAAAGCTGAAAGTGGACAAATCTATGGGGCCAGATAGGATACATCCAAGGATACTAAAAGAACTTAGAGGTGCTGGTAGCACCATTGACAGAATTATTTAACCAGTCATTAGCTACAGGGGTAATTCCAGAGGACTGGAAAAGAGCGAACATAGTCCCACTGCACACAAGTGGAAGCAAGGAAGAGGCAAACAACTACAGACCAGTGAGTCTTACATCAGTAGCAGGGAAATTGATGAAAACACTCTTAAAAGAAAGAGTTGTAGACTATCTCAAATCCAGCAATTTACAGGATTCCAAACAGCATGGATTCACTGGGGGGAGATCATGTCAAACAAATCTTATTGGCTTTTCTCTAACGTCCTAGTGGATGCTGGGGACTCCGTCAGGACCATGGGGATTAGCGGCTCCGCAGGAGACAGGGCACAAAAATAAATCTTTAGGATCAGGTGGTGTGCACTGGCTCCTCCCCCTATGACCCTCCTCCAAGCCTCAGTTAGGTTTTTGTGCCCGTCCGAGCAGGGTGCAATCTAGGTGGCTCTCCTAAAGAGCTGCTTAGAAAAAGTTTTTTAGGTTTTTTATTTTCAGTGAGTCCTGCTGGCAACAGGCTCACTGCATCGAGGGACTTAGGGGAGAGAAGTGAACTCACCTGCATGCAGGATGGATTGGCTTCTTAGGCTACTGGACACCATTAGCTCCAGAGGGAGTCGGAACACAGGTCTCACCCTGGGGTTCGTCCCGGAGCCGCGCCGCCGACCCCCCTTACAGATGCCGAAGATGGAAGAGGTCCAGAAGCAGGCGGCAGAAGACTTTTCAGTCTTCCTGAGGTAGCGCACAGCACTGCAGCTGTGCGCCATTGTTGTCAGCACACTTCACACAGCGGTCACGGAGGGTGCAGGGCGTTGGGGGGGCGCCCTGGGCAGCAATGTATTATACCTTTTTATGGCTAAAAATACATCACATATAGCCCTTTGAGGCTATATGGATGTATTTAACCCCTGCCAGATCTCACAGATTCCGGAGAAGAGCCCGCCGAAATAGGGGGCGGGGCTTATTCTCCTAAGCACACAGCGCCATTTTCCTGCTCAGCTCCGCTGTGAGGAAGGCTCCCAGGACTCTCCCCTGCACTGCACTACAGAAACAGGGTAAAACAGAGAGGGGGGGCACTTTTTTGGCGATATAAATATATTTAAGCTGCTATAAGGATACAACACTTATATAGGGTTGTTCCCATATATATTATAGCGCTTGGGTGTGTGCTGGCAAACTCTCCCTCTGTCTCCCCAAAGGGCTAGTGGGGTCCTGTCTTCAATAGAGCATTCCCGGTGTGTCTGCTGTGTGTCGGTACGTGTGTGTCGACATGTATGAGGATGATATTGGTGTGGAGGCGGAGCAATTGCCGGTAATGGTGATGTCACCCCCTAGGGAGTCGACACCGGAATGGATGGCTTTGTTTATGGAATTACGTGATAATGTCAGCACATTACAAAAATCAGTTGACGACATGAGACGGCCGTCAAACCAGTTGGTAACTGCCCAGGCGTCTCAGACACCGTCAGGGGCTGTAAAACGCCCTTTACCTCAGTCGGTCGATACAGACCCAGACACGGACACTGAATCTAGTGTCGACGGTGAAGAAACAAACGTATTTTCCAGTAGGGCCACACGTTATATGATCACGGCAATGAAGGAGACTTTGCATATCTCTGATACTACAAGTACCACAAAAAGGGGTATTATGTGGGGGGTGAAAAAACTACCTGTAGTTTTTCCTGAATCAGAGGAATTGAATGATGTATGTGATGAAGCGTGGGTTAACCCAGATAGAAAAGGGCTAATTTCAAAAAAGTTATTGGCATTATACCCTTTCCCGCCAGAGGTTAGGGCGCGCTGGGAAACACCCCCTAGGGTGGATAAGGCGCTCACACGCTTATCAAAACAAGTGGCGTTACCGTCCCCTGATACGGCCGCCCTCAAGGATCCAGCTGATAGGAGGCTGGAAACTACCCTAAAAAGTATATACACACATACTGGTGTTATACTGCGACCAGCCATCGCCTCAGCCTGGATGTGCAGTGCTGGGGTGGTCTGGTCGGATTCCCTGACTGAAAATATTGATACCCTGGATAGGGACAGTATTTTACAGACTTTAGAGCAATTAAAGGATGCTTTTCTTTATATGCGAGATGCTCAGAGGGATATTTGCACTCTGGCATCGAGAGTAAGTGCGATGTCCATATCTGCCAGAAGAAGTTTATGGACACGACAGTGGTCAGGTGATGCGGATTCCAAACGGCATATGGAAGTATTGCCGTATAAAGGGGAGGAATTATTTGGCGTCGGTCTATCGGATCTGGTGGCCACGGCAACGGCCGGGAAATCCACCTTTTTACCTCAGACCCCCTCCCAACAGAAAAAGACACCGTCTTTTCAGCCGCAGTCCTTTCGGTCCTATAAGAACAAGCGGGCAAAAGGACAGTCATATCTGCCCCGAGGCAGAGGAAAGGGTAAGAGAGGGCAGCAAGCAGCTCCTTCCCAGGAACAGAAGCCCTCCGCGGGTTCTGCAAAGCCCTCAGCATGACGCTGGGGCTTTACAAGCGGACTCAGAAACGGTGGGGGGTCGACTCAAGAATTTCAGCGCGCAGTGGGCTTGCTCACAGGTAGACCCCTGGATCCTGCAGATAATATCTCAGGGTTACAGGTTGGAATTCGAGAAGTCTCCCCCTCGCCGGTTCCTAAAGTCTGCTCTGCCAACGTCTCCCTCAGACAGGGCGACGGTATTGGAAGCCATTCACAAGCTGTATTCTCAGCAGGTGATAGTCAAGGTACCCCTCCTACAACAGGGAAAGGGGTATTATTCCACACTATTTGTGGTACCGAAGCCGGACGGCTCGGTAAGACCTATTCTAAATCTGAAATCTTTGAACCTGTACATACAAAAATTCAAGTTCAAGATGGAGTCACTCAGAGCAGTGATAGCGAATCTGGAAGAAGGGGACTTTATGGTGTCCCTGGACATCAAGGATGCTTACCTGCATGTCCCAATTTGCCCTTCACATCAAGGGTACCTCAGGTTCGTGGTGCAAAACTGTCATTATCAGTTTCAGACGCTGCCGTTTGGATTGTCCACGGCACCTCGGGTCTTTACCAAGGTAATGGCCGAAATGATGTTTCTTCTACGAAGAAAAGGCGTATTAATTATCCCTTACTTGGACGATCTCCTGATAAGGGCAAGGTCCAGAGAACAGCTGGAGGACGGAGTAGCACTAACCCAAGTAGTGCTGCAACAACACGGGTGGATTCTGAATTTCCCAAAATCTCAGTTGACCCCGACAACACGTCTGCTGTTCCTGGGAATGATTCTGGACACGGTTCAGAAAAAGGTGTTTCTTCCGGAGGAGAAAGCCAGGGAGTTATCCGAACTTGTCAGGAACCTCCTAAAACCAGGAAAAGTGTCTGTGCATCAATGCACAAGAGTCCTGGGAAAGATGGTGGCTTCTTACGAAGCAATCCCATTCGGCAGATTCCACGCACGAACTTTTCAGTGGGATCTGCTGGACAAATGGTCCGGATCGCATCTGCAGATGCATCAGCGGATAACCTTATCGCCACGGACAAGGGTGTCTCTTCTGTGGTGGTTACAGAGTGCTCATCTGTTAGAAGGACGCAGATTCGGCATACAGGACTGGGTCCTGGTGACCACGGATGCCAGTCTGAGAGGCTGGGGAGCGGTCACACAGGGAAGAAACTTCCAGGGAGTATGGTCAAGCCTGGAGATGTCTCTTCACATAAATATACTGGAGCTAAGAGCTATTTACAATGCTCTAAGCCTGGCAAAACCCCTGCTTCAGGGTCGGCCGGTGTTGATCCAGTCGGACAACATCACGGCAGTCGCCCACGTAAACAGACAGGGCGGCACAAGAAGCAGGAGAGCAATGGCAGAAGCTGCAAGGATTCTTCGCTGGGCGGAAGATCATGTGATAGCACTGTCAGCAGTGTTCATTCCGGGAGTGGACAACTGGGAAGCAGACTTCCTCAGCAGACACGATCTACACCCAGGAGAGTGGGGACTTCATCCAGAAGTCTTCCACATGATTGTGAACCGTTGGGAAAAACCAAAGGTGGATATGATGGCGTCTCGCCTCAACAAAAAACTGGACAGGTATTGCGCCAGGTCAAGAGACCCTCAGGCAATAGCTGTGGACGCTCTGGTAACACCGTGGGTGTTCCAGTCAGTGTATGTGTTTCCTCCTCTGCCTCTCATACCCAAAGTACTGAGAATTATACGGCGAAGGGGAGTAAGAACGATACTCGTGGCTCCGGATTGGCCAAGAAGAACTTGGTACCCAGAACTTCAGGAGATGCTCACGGAAAATCCGTGGCCTCTACCTCTAAGACGGGACCTGATTCAGCAGGGACCGTGTCTATTCCAAGACTTACCGCGGCTGCGTTTGACGGCGTGGCGGTTGAACGCCGAATTCTAAAGGAAAAAGGCATTCCGGAAGAGGTCATCCCTACACTGGTTAAAGCCAGGAAGGAGGTGACTGCACAACATTATCACCGCATTTGGAGAAAATATGTTGCGTGGTGCGAGGCCAGGAAGGCCCCCACGGAGGAATTTCAATTGGGTCGATTCCTATATTTCCTGCAAACAGGATTGTCTATGGGCCTCAAGTTGGGGTCCATTAAGGTTCAAATTTCGGCCCTGTCGATTTTCTTCCAGGAAGAATTGGCTTCAGTTCCTGAAGTCCAGACTTTTGTAAAAGGAGTACTACATATACAGCCCCCGATTGTGCCCCCAGTGGCTCCGTGGGACCTTAATGTAGTTTTGGATTTTCTCAAATCCCATTGGTTTGAGCCACTCAAATTGGCGGATTTGAAATATCTTACATGGAAAGTAACCATGCTACTGGCCCTGGCTTCAGCCAGGAGAGTGTCAGAATTGGCGGCTTTATCGTATAAAAGCCCATATCTGATTTTCCATTCGGACAGGGCAGAACTGAGGACGCGTCCTCATTTTCTGCCTAAGGTGGTGTCAGCGTTTCACCTGAACCAGCCTATTGTGGTGCCTGCGGCTACTAGCGATTTGGAGGATTCCAAGTTGCTGGACGTTGTCAGGGCATTGAAAATATATATTTCAAGGACGGCTGGAGTCAGAAAATCTGACTCGCTGTTTATACTGTATGCACCCAACAAGCTGGGTGCTCCTGCTTCTAAGCAGACGATTGCTCGTTGGATTTGTAGCACAATTCAACTTGCACATTCTGTGGCAGGCCTGCCACAGCCTAAATCTGTCAAGGCCCATTCCACAAGGAAGGTGGGCTCATCCTGGGCGGCTGCCCGAGGGGTCTCGGCATTACAACTCTGCCGAGCAGCTACGTGGTCGGGGGAGAACACGTTTGTAAAATTTTACAAATTTGATACCCTGGCTGAAGAGGACCTGGAGTTCTCTCATTCGGTGCTGCAGAGTCATCCGCACTCTCCCGCCCGTTTGGGAGCTTTGGTATAATCCCCATGGTCCTGACGGAGTCCCCAGCATCCACTAGGACGTTAGAGAAAATAAGATTTTACTTACCGATAAATCTATTTCTCGTAGTCCGTAGTGGATGCTGGGCGCCCATCCCAAGTGCGGATTGTCTGCAATACTTGTACATAGTTATTGTTACAAAAAAATCGGGTTGTTCTTGTTGTGAGCCGTCTGTTCAGAGGCTCCTACGTTGTCATACTGTTAACTGGGTTCAGATCACAAGTTGCACGGTGTGATTGGTGTGGCTGGTATGAGTCTTACCCGGGATTCAAAATCCTTCCTTAGTGTGTACGCTCGTCCGGGCACAGTATCCTAACTGAGGCTTGGAGGAGGGTCATAGGGGGAGGAGCCAGTGCACACCACCTGATCCTAAAGCTTTATTTTTGTGCCCTGTCTCCTGCGGAGCCGCTAATCCCCATGGTCCTGACGGAGTCCCCAGCATCCACTACGGACTACGAGAAATAGATTTATCGGTAAGTAAAAATCTTTTTTTTTTTTACTGTGTGACTAAAGTGATGGATAAAGGTGTAGCCGTGGATGTCTAGACTTTAGTAAGGCTTTTGACACTCTTCCACATCGCAGTCTGCTAAATAAACTTGGAAGTTTGGGATTGGATACTAGGATTATTGAATGGATAAGATCTTAGTTGCAGAATAGAAAACAGTTGTGGTAAATGGAGTGCATTCACAGGAGGGAATTGTTACCAGTGGAGTACCCCAGGGATCTGTACTTGGACCAGTCCTTTTTAATATCTTTATTGGTGATACTGCAAATGGCATTAAAGGGAAAGTATGCCTTTTTGCAGATGACGCAAAGAAATGCAACAGGGTAGACACACCAGGAGGGGTTAAACAAATGATTGAGGGTCTAGGTAGACTTAAGGAGTGGTCAAGTGTGACAATTACAGTTTAATGCCAAAAAATGCAAAATCATGCACTTGGGTCTCAAAAATCCAAAGGCTAAATATACGTAGTATTAATGTCACTATACTGGAAGCTACTGAGGAGTAAAGGGATCTAGGAGTCACTATTTCAGGTGACTTAAAGGCAGGTAATCAATGTAACAAAGCAATGAGGAAGGCTAGTCAGATGCTTGGCTGCATTGGGAGAGGAATCATCAGCAGAAATAAGTAATAATGCCACTGTATAAGTCATTGTTACGGTCTCTTCTAGAATACTGTATTCAGTTCTGGAGGCCATATCTTCAAAAGGATATTAATACATTAGAGACTGTACAAAGAATGGCAACTAAAATGGTGCATGGCCAACATCACAAAACATACCCAGAAAGACAAAAAAAAATCTCAATATGTATAGTGTGGAGCAGAGAAGGTAGAGGAGGGACACGATAGAAACTTTTAAATATTTCAAGGGTTTTAACAAAATCCAGGAGGGAAACATTCTCCAAATGAAGAGAAGCAATAGGACACGAGAACATGCACCGAGACTGGAGAGGAAGAGGTTCAGGGGAAAAATTACTTCACAGAAAGGGACAAGTGGAATAGCCTCCCATTAGAGGTGGTAGAGGCTAAGACAGTAGAGCAATTTAAACATGCATGGGATAGACATAAGGATATCCTTACAAAGAAATAAGGATCACATAAGGTTTGAGATAAAAATATGGTAAAAAAAAAAAAAAAGGTGCAGACTACATGGGCCAAGTGGTTCTCATCTGCCATCAAATTCAATGTTTTTAAAAGGTAATTCTGGGAGTCTGCATTAATTGAAACTGGGTTTTTGTAATTCCCCTGTGAGAAATGCCTTAAATTGTCAGCTTTATAGTGCCAGTGTAATTTAGTATTTATTTTGCGTCCTACAGGATGCTGGGGTCCATTTTAGTACCATGGGGTATAGACTGTTCCGCAGGAGCCTTCGGCACTTTAAGACTTTTCAACAGTGTGAACTGGCTCCTCCCTCTATGCCCCTCCTCCAGACCTCAGTTTAGAAAATATGCCCGGGAGACTGGCTGCACATCAGTGAAGCTCTACTGAGTTTTGCTGAAAAATACTTTGTTAGGTTTTTTATTTTACAGAATACACCAAAAAGAAAGGCGCCTAAAAGAGAACCTATGTTGAGATGCTACTTGCTGCTCTCAAAATAGGGTATTAGCAACCCTATAAATAATGAACAAACAGAAAAAAGAAGAGAGCGCAAATAGACTAAAATTAATCCATATTTAATGTAGCTAAAATATGCACATAAACCATACTTTAATCTATACCAATTGGCCAATAAATTTAAAACAGTCTTGAAACATTAAAATATATTTCATTTCATAGGATCTTTAACACTCAAGTCCACATATGATTCCACTTGGATAGTACCCTGGTAAATACCAGAATGGATGTGACAAGTGTCCTTAATAGAGTCAATATAGAAAGTGTCTAAGAATGGCAAAAGACACGTATTTATATCCACCAATTGCGTTCTATGTAATACTTCATGTATCTATACCATGATCATGGTTACTGTTTCTTTTAAATAAGACGTTGAAACTGTCATACTATGTAACAAATGCACTGTTACTCCAAGTGGCTGTAAGTCAATTTATTAGATAGCAGGCTTTAACTTGTAGCACACCGGGAGCGTCTTCATCTTCCACTCTCTACCTTAATCACTTAGTGGTGTTCAGGGCAGTAATATCTTACCGCTTCCTTGTGTATTTAGATCCACGGCGCTGAGGCTAGACTCACCGCCTGGCGTGCTTAAAAGTAATTGAAGCTGCGGCGCCTGTGTTCACCGATCAATGCCCGACTGGACCGCTGGCTCCAGGCGCGTGGTCGGCGGCCACGGTCCCCGCTTTACAAAGGGGACCAATGCAGGTGGCTCCGGACCCACGGACCAAACTATCCAATGAAGTGGATGATATTGAAGATCGGTGGCTACCAAATTTGTGGAGAGTGCCTGGATCCTAGAAGCAACCCTGACGCGTTTCTCGACCGTCACACACTGGTCATTTCTTCAGAGGGAAGGAATGATCCTATCCTGTCAAGTCTCCTTATTTAAAGAGACCTGGAAATGAAATCAATGCAAACACCTGAGGATCCATTAGGTCTCAGGAAAACGTGTGCATACAGAGTTCTAGGTGTATCCCGATTCAGATACAGAACAACATAACCCAAAGATATATATATATATATATATATATATATATATATATATATATATATATATATAAATCCTTACAACAGAGGAGATATTATCCTATTAGGTAAATTTAAATAATAAATATGGTATATACAAATACATAAAATATGAAATGTACAATACAGAGATATAAAAATATATAAACATATAGAAATAGTACGAGAGGAGACAGCAGTACCATATCAATATTAAAAATACACATATAGAAAATACAAAATGGAAAAGTATAATAATAAAAAAATATATATAAGACAATAACCATCCACACACTCCTATAATAAAAGCGTGTAAGGATATACAGATTAAATCAACAAACTAAACATGTACATATTATTATTACTCATTGGACTGGGCACGTGGAACAATACTCCTACCCATAAACAAACAATAATGACAACATTACTAATATTGTATTAACCCCGCTCAAACTGAAATACTAGCAGTAATAATGTTATACATAATCGCCGAGACACACAGGAGTAGAATCGAAAGTACAGATAACCTAGACCTATTCATATTGAATTTATGTTTATATTTGTACCAGTACTTGGGAGCCTTCAGATGGCATTGAGTTCCACAGTGTCATTAAGACCATGTGGACTCAAGGTATGTAATTGAAAAATCCAGAAGGCTTCGCGCATACAAAGCCTTCTATACCTATCCCCTACCCTCATGGTTAAACTAACATGTTCAACTGCTCTAATAGTTAAACCACTAATATTCCCTTTCTGACATATCGAAACATGGCTAGACAGACTATGGGTTTTAAGATTCTTAGAGATATTTCTGTTATGCTCCATAAACCTCTCATGGAGGGGGAAGATAGTGCGACCTACATACTGTAAGCCACATTTGCACTGTATAACATAAATTACATAATTTGTCCTACAATTCATAAAGCTTTTTATCTCGAATTCCTCTGATCTACCAAAAGGCTTGATTTTTTTACATTTGTTTTCAGCAAAAAAGCAAGTGACACACTTATTCTTGCCACACTTAAAGAACCCATTAGGTTTCGGAGGTAGTCTCAAAGTGTCTTTTCCCATATCCTTATGTGTCCTCTTAAATAGACTGGGTGCTAATTTTTGTATAAGGGAGTTGGCCTTTCTAAACACCACTAGATTCCTTTCCATTAATGTGGTTTCTAGTAGTTTATTAGATTTAAGAATGGCTGAATTTTTATTGATGATCCTATTAATATCACTTGCAGCTGTATTCAATTGAGTAATAAATGATATTGACTTGTCACTATTACTATTTTTATTATTATTATTATTATTATTATTCTAAGAAGATTCATAATCCACCTTAGACCTTTCTGGATGGACCAATGTAGACTTAGATTTAAGTTGAGTCTCTCTAAGGGCTTTGTCAATAATATGTGTAGGATACCCCTGTCTTACGAATGCAGCATACATGGTTGCTGCTTGATTATTAAAGGCATCTTCTGTGGAACAGTTCCGGCGGAGCCGTTGGAACTGTCCCTTCGGTATGTTCACCTTCCATGGTCTATAATGACTACTCGCAAAGTGTAGATAATTGTTACAATCCACATCTTTAATGTATGTGGAAGTAACAATCTCCTTATCCTGAATTGTGACTGTGATATCTAGAAAATTAACCGACGCCTTACTAGAATTATTAGTGAATTTTAAACCTATTGTATTTGAATTAAGAAAACCAGTGAGATGTGAAAAAGGTGAAATACCCTCATCCCAAATAAGAGGACCAGGCCCGCACCGAGATCGCCACACCAAATTTGGTGTTCCTCGAACCAACCCAAAAAGAGGTTGGCGAAACTCAGCGCGAACCTGGTCCCCATGGCTGTGCCTTTTGTCTGTAAATAAAATTGTGAATCAAAGGAAAAATAATTGTGCTCCAGTATAAACCTCATAGCTGACAAAATAAAAGTGCGAAAAGAAGAATCCACCTCTGTGTCATGATACAGGTAATGGTTAACTGCCAGAAGACCCAACTCATGAGCTATATTAGTATACAGAGCCTCTACATCGTATGTTAATAATATATACGAGTCCTTCCAGAGTATGCCCTCTAATTTCTGAAGAAAATGTGTAGTATCCTTAATATAAGAGGGAAGAGCCTGAACATATTTTTGTAAATGTGCATCTATGAAGGCAGACAAATTGGATGTCAGGGACCCCACCCCTGAAATTATCGGTCGCCCAGGTGGAGACACTGAAGATTTATGTACCTTTGGCAAATGGTAATAGATGGGAATGATGGGATATTTCACCATCAAAAATGTTTGTTTCTTTGTCTATATTCCCCTCATCCACTGCTATTCCCAATAGGGACCTTAATTCACCTGTAGGGTCTCTTCCAATTTTTTTATAAAATGTTATATCATCCAATTGTCTATGTGCCTCAGAGAGATAATCTTCCAGATTCTGAATAACCAGGCCACTGCCCTTATCGGCCTGTTTAATAATAATCTCCTTATCCTGTATGAGCTTTTTAAGTGCCGTTCTCTCCGATCTCGACAGATGATCTCTCAGGGCCAATTACTCTTGTTTGGTGCAAAGCTCCCTAAACACTCTCATAGTTGTATAGAAGCCTTCAATATAAGGACCCCTATGTTGAAGAGGATAAAATTCAGATGGTAATTTAAACTTCCTAGAATCTACTTCATTAATGTCATAAACTTTTCTTAATTTATTAGCATCTGTGATGTCCTCCACCCCTCCATTTTCATCAAGAAGTGATTCTAAAATCCTAAGGCTCTTATCCTGTCTGTCCAAGCATATTGGCGACCCCTTAATATCTTTACTTTGTAAGGATTTTTTTATGAAGTACCTCTTTCTACTTAAAGTGCGGACAAATCTATTAAGATCCACAAAAAGCGTAAAGAGGTTCGGTTTGTCCTCAGGAGCAAACTTCAGGCCCCTGTTTAACAGGGAGATTTCAGCTGGTGTAAGGACTTTTTTGGAGAGATTAAAAATACTCCTATTATTTAGAACCTTCTTACGCTTTTTGTGGGTATTCTTGACTCCTCCCCTGCATTTGTTACATAGTATGACAGTTTCAACGTCTTATTTAAAAGAAACAGTAACCATGATCATGGTATAGATACATGAAGTATTACATAGAACGCAATTGGTAGATATAAATACGTGTCTTTTGCCATTCTTAGACACTTTCTATATTGACTCTATTAAGGACACTCGTAGCATCCATTCTGGTATTTACCAGGGTACTATCCAAGTGGAATCATATGTGGACTTGAGTGTTAAGCATCCTATGAAATGAAATATATTTTCTCTAACGTCCTAAGTGGATGCTGGGGACTCCGTAAGGACCATGGGGATTAGCGGCTCCGCAGGAGACTGGGCACAACTATAAAGAAAGCTTTTAGACTACTGGTGTGCACTGGCTCCTCCCACTAAGACCCTCCTCCAGACTTCAGTTAGATTCTTGTGCCCGGCTGAGCTGGATGCACACTAGGGGCTCTCCTGAGCACCTAGAAAGAAAGTATATTTAGGTTTTTTATTTTACAGTGAGATCTGCTGGCAACAGACTCACTGCAGCGAGGGACTAAGGGGAGAAGAAGCGAACCTACCTAACAGGTGGTAGTTTGGGTTTCTTAGGCTACTGGACACCATTAGCTCCAGAGGGATCGACCGCAGGACCCGACCTTGGTGTTCGTTCCCGGAGCCGCGCCACCGTCCCCCTTACAGAGCCAGAAGCAACGAAGAGGTCCGGAAAATCGGCGGCAGAAGACTTCGGCCTTCACCAAGGTAGCGCACAGCACTGCAGCTGTGCGCCATTGCTCCTCATGTACACCTCACACTCCGGTCACTGATGGGTGCAGGGCGCTGGGGGGGGGGGTGCCCTGAGGGCAATATATGACACCTTGGCTGGCAAATATACATCATATATAGTCCTAGAGGCTATATAGATGTAAAATTACCCCTGCCAGTATTCCAGAAAAAGCGGGAGAAAGTCCGCCGAAAAGGGGGCGGGGCTTCTCCCTCAGCACACTGGCGCCATTTTTCCCTCACAGTTCCGCTGGAAGGAAGCTCCCTGGCTCTCCCCTGCAGTCTGAACACTACAGAAGGGTAAAAAAGAGAGGGGGGGCACTAAATTTAGGCGCAGTATAGATAATATATATATATATGATATATATAAAAAAGCAGCTATAAGGGAAAACACTCATTGATAGTGGGATCCCTGTGTTATATAGCGCTCTGGTGTGTGCTGGCATACTCTGTCTCCCCAAAGGGCTTTGTGGGGTCCTGTCCTCTGTCAGAGCATTCCCTGTGTGTTTGCGGTGTGTCGGTACGGCTGTGTCGACATGTTTGATGAGGAGGCTTATGTGGATGCGGAGCAAATGCCTGTAAACGTGATGTCACCCCCTGCGGGGTCGACACCTGAGTGGATGGTGCTGTGGAAGGACTTACGCGACAGTGTCGACTCCTTGCATAAAAGGTTTGACGACATACCTATTGTGGGACAGCCGGCTTCTCAGCCTGTGCCTGCCCAGGCGTCTCAAAAGCCATCAGGGGCTCTAAAACGCCCGCTACCTCAGATGGCTGACACAGATGTCGACACGGATACTGACTCCAGTGTCGACGACGATGAGACTAATGTAACTTCCAGTAGGGCCACACGTTACATGATTGAGGCAATGAAAAATGTGTTGCACATTTCTGATGTTACCCCCGGTACCACAAAAAAGGGTATAATGTTTGGAGAGAAAAAACTACCAGTAGCTTTTCCTCCATCTGAAGAGTTAAATGAAGTGTGTGAAGAAGCGTGGGCTTCCCCTGATAAAAAGCTGGTAATTTCTAAGGGGTTACTAATGGCGTACCCTTTCCCGCCAGAGGATAGGTCACGCTGGGAAACATCCCCTAGGGTGGATAAAGCGCTCACACGCTTGTCAAAGAAGGTGGCACTACCGTCTCCGGATACGGCCGCCCTGAAGGAATCTGCTGATAGAAAGCAGGAGGCTATCCTGAAATCTATATATACACACACAGGTGTTATACTGAGACCGGCTATTGCTTCAGCCTGGATGTGCAGTGGTCAGATTCCCTGTCAGAAAATATAGATACCCTAGACAGGGACACTATATTGCTAAACGTAGAGCATATAAAAGACGCACTTTTATACATGAGGGATGCACAGACGGATATTTGCCGGCTGGCATCCAAAATTAGTGCAATGTCCATTTCTGCCAGGAGAGGGTTATGGACTCGGCAGTGGACAGGAGATGCAGATTCCAAACGACACATGGAAGTTCTACCTTATAAGGGTGAGGAGTTGTTCGGGGATGGTCTCTCAGACCTCGTTTCCACAGCAACAGCTGGGAAGTCTACATTTTTACCCCATGTTCCCTCACAACCGAAGAAAGCACCGTATTATCAGGTACAGACCATTCGGCCCAATAGGGGCAAGCGGGTTAAAGGCGCGTCCTTTCTGCCCAGACGCAGAGGTAGGGGAAAGAAGCTGCAGCATACAGCCAGTTCCCAGGAGCAAAAGTCCTCCCCCGCTTCCTCTAAGTCCACAGCATGACGCTGGGGCTTCACAGGCGGAGCCAGGTACGGTGGGGGCCCGTCTCAAAAACTTCAGCAATCAGTGGGCTCGCTCATGGGTGGATCCCTGGATCCTTCAAGTAGTATCTCAGGGGTACAAGCTGGAATTCGAGACGTCTCCCCCCCGCCGTTTCCTCAAATCTGCCTTGCCAACCACTCCCTCAGACAGGGAGGCAGTGTTAAAGGCAATTCACAAGCTGTATTCACAAGAAGTGATAGTAAAGGTGCCCCTACTTCAACAAGGAAGGGGTTACTATTCCACAATGTTTGTGGTACCGAAACCGGACGGTTCGGTGAGACCCATTTTAAATTTGAAATCCTTGAACGCATATATAAAAAAATTCAAGTTCAAGATGGAATCGCTCAGGGCGGTTATTGCAAGCCTGGACGAGGGGGATTACATGGAATCACTGGACATCAAGGATGCTTACCTACATGTCCCCATTTACCATCCTCACCAGGAGTACCTCAGATTTGTGGTACAAGATTGTCATTACCAATTCCAGACGTTGCCGTTCGGTCTATCCACGGCTCCGAGGGTCTTTACCAAGGTAATGGCCGAAATGATGATACTCCTTCGAAAGAAGGGAGTTTTAATTATCCCGTACTTAGACGATCTCCTGATAAAGGCGAGGTCCAGAGAGCAGTTGTTGGTCGGGGTAGCACTATCTCGGGAAGTGCTACAACAGCACGGCTGGATTCTAAACATTCCAAAGTCACAGCTGGTCCCTACGACACGTCTGCTGTTCCTAGGGATGGTTCTGGACACAGAACAGAGAAAAGTGTTTCTCCCGGAGGAGAAGGCCAAGGAGCTGTCATCTCTAGTCAGAGGCCTCCTAAAGCCAAAACAGGTGTCGGTGCATCACTGCACGCGGATCCTGGGAAAAATGGTAGCTTCCTACGAAGCGATTCCATTCGGCAGGTTTCATGCAAGAACCTTTCAGTGGGACCTGTTGGACAAGTGGTCCGGATCGCATCTTCAGATGCATCGTCTGATAACCCTGTCTCCGAGGACAAGGGTGTCTCTGCTGTGGTGGCTGCAGAGTGCTCATCTTCAAGAGGGCCGCAGATTCGGCATACAGGACTGGGTCCTGGTGACCACGGATGCCAGCCTTCGAGGCTGGGGAGCAGTCACATAGGGAAGAAACTTCCAAGGACTATGGTCAAGTCAGGAGACTTCCCTGCACATAAATATTCTGGAACTGAGGGCCATTTACAATGCCCTAAGTCAGGCAAAACCCCTGCTTCAAAACCAGCCGGTACTGATCCAGTCAGACAACATCACGGCGGTCGCCCATGTAAATCGACAGGGCGGCACGAGAAGCAGGACGGCAATGGCAGAAGCCACAAGGATTCTCCGATGGGCGGAAAATCACGTGTTAGCACTGTCAGCAGTGTTCATTCCGGGAGTGGACAACTGGGAAGCAGACTTCCTCAGCAGGCACGACCTCCACCCGGGAGAGTGGGGACTTCATCCAGAAGTCTTTCAAATGATTTTAAACCGGTGGAAAAAGCCACAGGTGGACATGATGGCGTCCCGCCTAAACAAAAAGCTAGAAAAATATTGCGCCAGGTCGAGAGACCCGCAGGCGATAGCTGTGGACGCTCTAGTAACACCGTGGGTGTACCGATCGGTTTGTGTTCCCTCCTCTTCCTCTCATACCAAAGGTACTGAGGATAATAAGGAGAAGAGGAGTAAGAACTATACTCATTGTTCCGGATTGGCCAAGAAGAGCTTGGTACCCGGAACTTCAAGAAATGATGTCAGAGGACCCATGGCCTCTACCGCTCAGACAAGACCTGCTGCAGCAGGGGCCCTGTCTGTTCCAAGACTTACCGCGGCTGCGTTTGACGGCATGGCGGTTGAACACCGGATCCTGAAGGAAAAGGGCATTCCGGAGGAAGTCATTCCTACGCTGATTAAAGCTAGGAAAGAAGTAACCGCAAACCATTATCACCGCATATGGCGAAAATATGTTGCGTGGTGTGAGGCCAGGAAGGCCCCAACGGAGGAATTTCAGCTGGGCGGTTTCCTGCACTTCCTACAGTCAGGGGTGACTATGGGCCTTAAATTGGGTTCCATTAAGGTCCAGATTTCGGCTCTATCGATTTTCTTCCAGAGAGAACTGGCTTCACTACCTGAAGTTCAGACTTTTGTTAAGGGAGTGCTGCATATTCAGCCCCCTTTTGTGCCTCCAGTGGCACCTTGGGATCTCAACGTGGTGTTGGATTTCCTAAAGTCACATTGGTTTGAGCCACTGAAAACCGTGGATTTGAAATATCTCACGTGGAAAGTGGTCATGTTGTTGGCCTTGGCTTCGGACAGGCGTGTATCAGAATTGGCGGCTTTGTCATGTAAAAGCCCTTATCTGATTTTCCATATGGATAGGGCAGAATTGAGGACTCGTCCCCAGTTTCTCCCCAAAGTGGTATCAGCTTTTCATCTGAACCAACCTATCGTGGTGCCTGCGGCTACAAATGACTTGGAGGCTTCCAAGTTATTGGATGTAGTCAGGGCCCTAAAAATCTATGTTTCCAGGACAGCTGTAGTCAGAAAGACTGACTCGCTCTTTATCCTGTATGCGCTTAACAAGTTGGGTGCACCTGCTTCAAAGCAGACAATTGCTCGCTGGATCTGTAGTACGATTCAGCTTGCACATTCTGCGGCTGGACTGCCGCATCCTAAATCAGTAAAAGCCCATTCCACGAGGAAGGTGGGCTCTTCTTGGGCGGCTGCCCGAGGGGTCTCGGCTCTTCAACTTTGCCGAGCAGCTACTTGGTCGGGGTCAAACACGTTTGCTAAATTCTACAAGTTTGACACCCTGGCTGAGGAGGACCTTGAGTTTGCTCATTCGGTGCTGCAGAGTCATCCGCACTCTCCCGCCCGTTTGGGAGCTTTGGTATAATCCCCATGGTCCTTACGGAGTCCCCAGCATCCACTTAGGACGTTAGAGAAAATAAGAATTTAAGGACGTTAGAGAAAATAAGAATTTACTCACCGGTAATTCTATTTCTCATAGTCCGTAGTGGATGCTGGGCGCCCATCCCAAGTGCGGATTGTCTGCAATACTTGTATATAGTTATTGCTTAACTAAAGGGTTATTGTTGAGCCATCTGTTGAGAGGCTCAGTTGTTATCATACTGTTAACTGGGTATTGTATCACGAGTTATACGGTGTGATTGGTGTGGCTGGTATGAGTCTTACCCGGGATTCAAAATCCTTCCTTATTGTGTCAGCTCTTCCGGGCACAGTATCCTAACTGAAGTCTGGAGGAGGGTCTTAGTGGGAGGAGCCAGTGCACACCAGTAGTCTAAAAGCTTTCTTTATAGTTGTGCCCAGTCTCCTGCGGAGCCGCTAATCCCCATGGTCCTTACGGAGTCCCAAGCATCCACTACGGACTATGAGAAATAGAATTACCGGTGAGTAAATTCTTATTTTAATGTTTCAAGTCTGTTTTAAATGTATTGGCCAATTGGTGTAGATTAAAGTATGGTTTATGTGCATATTTTAGCTACATTAAATATGGATTAATTTTAGTCTATTTGCGCTCTCTCTTATTTTACAGGGAAGCTGCTGGCAACAGTTTCCCTGCTTCGTGGGACTAAAGGTGGGTACACACCAGTAGATATATCTGCAGATCAATTGATCTGCAGATATATCTATGTACGGATCGGGCAGTGTGCTGTGCATACACACTGCCCGATCCGTCGGGGGACTGACGTCATGAACTGGGCGGGCGCCCGCCCAGTTCACCTGTCAATCACCGCCGGCCGCCGCAGCATATGTACGGGCGGTCGGACGACCGCCCCGTACACACACAGCGACGCGCCAATATATTGGTAGATATATTGGCCGTCGGCTGTGCTGCGCAGCCGACGCGATACGTCTGTGAACGACGGAGTTCACAGACGTATCGCCCGTACACACTGGCCGACGCTCCCGCGATATATCGGCCGTTCAAGAGAACGGCCGATATATCGACCAGTGTGTACGGGCCTTTAGGGGGGGGGAAGTAGGAACCAATTTCTCAGTTAGTTTAATGGCTCTGCTTCCGCTGACAGGACACCATTAGCTGCTGCTCACTCCCACAGCACTGCCGCCACCCCTTAACAGAGCCAGAAGGCTGGTGAGTATTAACCGGAGACCTGCAGAGAGGGGCCCTCCGGTCATCATGGCGGCATAAAGGTACCAGCGCTGGACGCTGCGCAGCAACATGTCTCTCAGCACAGGGTGCGTGGGGGAGGGCGCGCACTGAGGGACATGATAAATCCTTACACTCACTGGCAAAATGTACATAAATATTACTGTGGCTGAACTGCGCCATTACAGGGGGCGGGGCTTCACCTCAGAATTGCTTGTAACACTCATTTGGCGCCGTTTTCTCCTCAGACGCCGGAGCGCTGAACCTACAGGCTGCTTCTCCTCACACATCGCTGATACAAGTACCGGTGTTATAGAAGGGGAGGGGAGCACATAATTTATTGAAGTCTGCGGTCTTCACTTTGGATAAAAAGCGCTGTTTTGGTATATATGTATATTCATTGTATGCAATACATATAGGGCGCGTGGTGTGGACTGGCAATCACCTCTGGGTCTCTCTGACAGACTTTAGGTAGATCTGTCCCCAATAGCTCCCCTTTGTGTGAGTGGTGTGACTGTACACGTATGTAACATGTCTAGAGAAAGTTCTTCCCCAGAGGAAACCATTTTGGAGGCACAAGAGTGTTCTGAGCCTGTGTGGGCGAGAAAGCTGCAGAGTAATATGTAAATTCTTTGAGTCTGAACAACAGACAAAACAAGACAGTCTGTGGAGGATGCTCTGTTTGCTGATTCCTCCACGTCACCCACTCGGGACCCCTCCTGTTCCCAGAAAAGGTCTCTGACCCAAATTATGCAAAGTGACACTGACACAGATTCCGACACTGAAGTCGACACTGGAGATTTGAGGGGGGTAGATCCCAAACTGGCTAAGAGCATTCAATGTATGATAGTCACTATAAAAGAGGTGTTGGAATTTCCTGACACAACACCTCCACCTGAGGAAAAAAACTAAATTAAATAAAAAAACAGCGGGTGACTTTTTCTCTGTCTAAGGATAACGTATCCTTTCCCAGAAGAGGATAGGCGTAAGTGGGAGTCGCCCCCAATGATAGACACCTCACTCTCTAGGTTGTCAAAGAAAATCATTTTACCTGCCCCAGGATCAGCTTCATTAAAAGAACCTGCTGACCGCAAATTAGAGACGACTTTAAAGTCCATCTATGTTGCTACAGGTATGTTACTCAGGCCCGCGATTGCTTCTGCGTGGGTAGGTAACGCAGTGGAAAAGTGGGCAGACAATTTAATTGTTAATATTGACACGGTCGATAAAGATGATATGCTGCAAATTCTAGGTCATATCAAAGTTCTGCAGGTTACTTGGTTGAGGCTATGAAGGACATAGGCTTACTGGGCTCAAGGGCCTCTACTATGGCGATTTCAGCCGCAGGGCACTCTGGATCCGCCAATGGAATGCTGACGCTGAATCCAAAAGAAATATTGGGCGCTTCCCTACAATGGTGAGGCCCTCTCTGGAAACGAGATGCCATGATATCAACTACTACATCTGGCAAGTCAGCATTTCTGCCATCGGCAGCTACAGCGGCTTAAAAAAAACAAGTATATCATTCTCATACTATGCAGTCCTTTCGGCCCAACAAGTACAAAAAGGCTAAGAGTACCCCTTTTGTCACAGGAAAAGGGAGAGGAAAAGGTAGAAAATCTACAACACCGTCAAGCTCCCAGGAGCAGAAGTCCGCAACTACTTCTGCAAAAGCCACAGCATGACGCTTGGGCTCCTCTTCAGGAGTGCGATCAGGTGGGGGCACGTCTATTATATTTCAGCCAGGTCTGGCTTCACTCAGACCTAGATCCTTGGATATTACAGATAGTATCCCAAGGTTACAGGTTGGAATTACAAGACCTTCCCCCATGCCGATTTTTCAAATCGGCCTTGCCAGTTTCTGCTCAGGACGGCACAAATGTCCTAAACGCAATACACAAATTATGTCAAGACAGAAGAATTGCCTTGGTTCCTGCCGAAAAAAGAAACCAAGGTTTTTATTCAAGCCTGTTTGTGGTGCCGAAGCCGGATGGCTCAGTCAGACCAATTTTAAACCTAAAATCTCTGAATCTTTATTTGAAAAGGTTCAAATTCAAGATGCAGTCCTTGAGAGCGGTTATTTCCAGCTTGGAAGAAAAGTAATTTCTGCTGTCAGTGGACATCAAGGATGCTTACTTGCATGTTCCCATTTACCCGCCACATCAAGCATACCTGAGGTTTGCGGTTCAGGATTGCCACTACCAATTCCAGACATTACCGTTCGGGCTCTCCACGGCTCCGAGAATATTCACCAAGGTGATGGCGGAGATGATGGTTCTCCTTTGGCAAACAAGGAGTCAACATAATTCCATACTTGGACGATCTCCTCATAAAAGCGAGATCCAGGGACAAGCTACTACAGAACATAGCATTGTCCCCGAAGGTGCTTCAACAGCACGGTCGGATCATCAACTTTCCAAAATAGCAGTTGAAACTGAGAATGAGATTATCATTTTTGGGAATGATACTGGACACCGAGATACAGAGAGTATTTCTACCGGTGGAAAAGGCTCAGAAGATCCAGAGCATGGTCAAACAACGTTTGAGACCAAGAACAGTATCCATTCATCAGTGCATTCGCCTGTTGGGGAAAATGGTAGCGGCTTACAAGGCGCTACAATATGGCCGATCCCAGGCCAGGGTCTTCCAGTGGGACCTACTAGACAAGTGATCCGGGTCGCATCTCCACATGCATCAAAGGATAACCTTTACAGCGAAAGCCAGAATTTCGCTCCTGTGGTGGCTTCAAATTTCTCACCTACTGGAGGGACACAGGTTCGGGATTCAGGCCTGGATCCTGGTAACCACGGATGCAAGTCTCCGAGGATGGGGAGCAGTCACGCAAGGCGAAAGCTTCCAAGGAAGATGGTCAAGTTAAGAAACTCACCTTCACGTAAACATTCTGGAGTTGAGATCTGTGTACAACAGTCTTCATCAAGCGGCACACCTTCTTCAAGGTCGTCCCATACAGATCCAGTCAGACAATGTAACGGCAGTAGCTTACATAAACCGTCGAGGCGGAACAAAAAGCAGAGCAACAATGGCAGAGGTGACAAAGATACTCCTCTGGGCAGAAAGACATGCAAAAGCTCTGTCGGCAGTTTTCATTCCGGGAGTGGACAACTGGGAAGCAGACTTCCTCAGCAGACACGATCTCCATCCAGGAGAATGGGGCCTCCACCCAGAAGTCTTTGCGGAGGTGGCAAGTTGTTGGGGTGTTCCTCAAGTGAATGTAATGGCATCACACCTCGACAAGAAGCTTCAGAAATATTGTTCCAGTTCAAGAGACCCACAAGCAATAGCGATAGATGCACTGGTGACCCAGTAGGTGTTTCGGTCGTTGTATCTGTTCCCTCCACTTCCACTTATTCCAAAAGTTCTCAAGATCATCATCAGAACAGGAGTTCGAGCAATACTCATTGCTCCGGACTGACCAAGGAGGGCTTGGTATCCAGATCTTCAAGAGTTATTAATGGAAGATCCTCGGCCTCTTCCTCTTCGCGAGGATCTGTTTCAGCAGGGGCCGTTAGTTTATCAGGACTTACCGCGGTTGCGTTTGACGGCATGGCTGTTGAGCGCCAGATCCTAGCCCGTAAGGATATTCCCAATGATGTAATTCACACATTTATTCTGGCTAGGAAAGGGGTAACGTCCAAACATTACCATCGTATTTGGAGAAAATATGTATCTTGGTGTGTATCCAAGAAGTCTCCTGCGGTGGAGTTTCAATTAGGACGACTTCTCCTATTTCTACAGGCAGGTGTGGATGCTGGATTGAGATTAGTATCTATCAAGGTTCAGATTTTGACCTTGTTAGTTTTCTTTCAGAGACAAATGGCTTCTCTTCCTGAGGTCCAGACGTTCGTGAAAGGGGTTCTGCGCATCCAACCTCCCTTTGTGCCTCCTACGGCGCCATGGGATCTTAATGTGGTGTTGCAGTTCCTTAAATCGGACTGTTTTGAGCCTCTGCAAGAGGTGGAAAAAAAGTTCTCACTTGAAAAGTGGTCATGCTGTTGGCCTTGGCTTCAGGCAGACGAGTGTCTGAGTTAGGAGCTCTGTCACAGAATCCTCATTCGATATTTCATGAAGATAGGGCTAAACTGAGAACATGTCAGCACTTTCTTCCGAAGGTTGTGTCGTCTTTTCATATCAACCAACCAGTGGCGGTGCCAGTAGCTTCTGACACCTCAGCCGTCTCAAAGTCCTTGGATGTCATCAGAGCGCTGAGGACTTATGTTGTAAGAATGGCTCTTATAAGGAAAACAGAATCTCTGTTTGTCCTCTATGACCCCAACAAGATTGGGGGTTCTGCTTTTAAGCAGACTATTGCGCGCTGAATCAGGGGTACCGTTCAGCACGCTCATTCCACGGCAGGATTGCCATTACAGACTTCGGTAAAAGCCCACTCTACAAGGAAAGTGGGTTCGTCCTGGGCGGCTGCCCGGGGGGTCTCGGCTTTGCAAATCTGCCGAGCTGCTACTTGGTTGGGTGCAAACACATTTGATAAGTTTTATAAGTTTGACACCTTGGCTGCTGACGACCTTCAATTTGGTCAGTCAGTTCTGCAGGAAAATTAGCACTTTCCCGCCCTTACTGGGAGCTTTGGTATATCCCCATGGTACTAAAATGGACCCCAGCATCCTCTAGGACATAAGAGAAAATAGGATTTTAATTACCTGCCGGTAAATCCTTTTCTCGTAGTCCGTAGAGGATGCTGGGCGCCCGCCCAGTGCTCATTTTTCCTGCTGATTACATCTCTCTCTCTCTGCGCATTTTTTCATGTGTTCAGTTGTTCACTGCTGTTGCGTTATGCATGCTGGTTGGCATGACTTATGTTTAAGGCCATGTTAGCTGACATGTTGTTTATGGATGGTGTGAGCTGGTGTGAATCTCACCACAAGTTTAATAGTAATTCCTCTCTCGAGAATGTCCGTCTCCTCGGGCGCAGTTCCTATACTGAGGTCTGGAGGAGGGGCATAGAGGGAGGAGCCAGTTCACACTGTTGAAAAGTCTTAAAGTGCCGAAGGCTCCTGTGGAACCGTCTATACCCCATGGTACTAAAATGGACCCCAGCATCCTCTACGGACTATGAGAAAAGGATTTACCGGCAGGTACTTAAAATCCTATTTTAGTCTAATCAATGGTACAATTGGGTCCAAAAATTTCTAGACCAAATTGTCGGAAAACTATTTTGTTATTTGATTTCTTCTGATCACTTACAGTACATCTTTCTTTCTCTTTGTTTCTTTTTTAAGTTTCATCTGTATGAAGTAGAGTGTCTTTTCACATAGAAATTGCAGCAAAATGTAATTCCTTCTGGGACGCCTGGAACTCTGCTTTTCCTTTTCTAAGTTACAGGAAAGGCAAGTTTCTTGGGTATCTAGTGAAGAAGTGTCCTCCCAACACTTGCAATTTATGTTTAATATTCTGGTCCATCACATTCCTACCAGTTAGAGCATTGAGTAACCCGCCCTTTACAGAGAATAGCCAGTCGCCTTCATTTTATTAGCAGGGGCACCGAGTGGGTAGATAAAGCTCTGTGGCCCAGGTATTCAAATGAGGTATAGCCATGCCACAAAATAGTGTGGACTTACCCCATTCAGTGAAGCGACTGTGCATCTCTGGGCTGAGGTATATTAAAAGCTGACATTTTTTCATTTAGCACTGAAATTTGTAATTTTGCTACCATTCGTAATTTTATTGTGACCCTGTGCAGACCAATACCGAATTGTCTAGTACCATAGTACATACAGTTTCTTCCTGTTTGTAGATCTTTCATTGGACATACTGTAGTTTGGGAAAGATCAAAGTCCCATAAAGTTCAGTGTTAGTGCTTCAGGGAAATACAAAATGGTTTTGTGACTTCTGTTCTCTGAAAACTTAAATGTCCATTAAAATGAGGCTGGGTACACACTATGCCGACGGATCTGCCGACATAACGGCTGATTTGACAAGCATACACACTACGATATGTTTATGCAGACATCACAACTGGGCATGCATTTAAATTTGCCCACCTAGGTGTGATGTCAGTCCATGCAGCCAATGTTCGGATGGTTGGCAGGTCGCCTATACAGATAGCCAAACGTGCCGGTATATCGGCAAAGGCTGTGCTGCAGGGACAAAGTGATAAGTCTGTGAAATACGTAGTTCAGAAAGACATATCTGGTGTACACACCTGCCGATTACTTACAGATACATCGCCAATTCAATGGAATGGGCGTTATACCTATCACTTGGACCCAGCTGTAGACAGACTGAAGATGAGTTGTTCGGCACAGCTGTTCTACACCTTTCAAAACCACACTTATACAATATGTACATTGGCTTCTGACTAAATTGACCCTGGTGGGCTTCCGTAATAAACTTTTTATGGTAATCTCTGCTGGGCAGACACTGCTGTGTATTCCGTGTAAAATGTTTCATATTGTGTTGGTGCTAGCTGCATTATATGTTGGCACTGTAGGCTGATAAAGAGCAAGAATAACTTTTTGGCATTGCCGCTTTCCTGTAAATGAGATGGCATATTGGTGTAGGCACTGCTAATACAATGTATTTTGTGACACATCTCAACATTTATATGTTGTGTATGGAAATTCTTTACATAGCAATAATTTTCTCTTACTGTCCTCCTCATATTGTACCAAAGTTAGGGGCTTATTTACCATGAGTGTTAAAACTCGCTGTGAATGATAAATGGTGCTCCAGCCAGTCAGCTCCTGTCGTATGTTTGATAAATGAAAGCTGGGAGCTGATTGGCTGGAGCACCATTTATCATGCACAACGAGTTTTAACACTCTTTGATAGATGGGCACTAAATGATACACCAGGGAATGGCTTCAATCAGCTACACTTGTTCTGGTGGTCTAAGTTAAGGTGGACCCCTTATAGTTAGCAAGTACCCAAATATGATGATCTAAGAGTTTCTGGAGCATAGACAGACTGCTGTATGCTGCTTGTGTTTGTTTTTTTTTTGTTTTTTTTAAGTAAGTGGTGTTGGTTTTTTATGCCGTATAATGACCTTTTATTTGACTGCTAATCCTCCATATGAAATGTACAGCTTTAATTTAATTACAGGTTACGTCCGTGATTTCATCCTCCTGCGTGAATGCTGCACCTGCAACAGTCATCTCCTCAAGTTCTGCTGTGGTTATGCCAACCACAGTCACCTCCACTGTCCTCCCACAGACGGCAGTGCAGCCAATACTAATGTCTCCGCCTCCTGCTGTAAGACCAGGTATTTCTGATTTCCCCTCACATGTAAGCAGGTCTTGGGATGGAATTTACCTTCAGATTACCCCAGATCCACTTCCGCTGCATTGCTCCATTTACTCACATCATTGTAAGATAAGGCATGTCCTATAAATCTGTATTCCCTACACTTTGCCGTGTGCCCATAGCTGTGAGAGCTACTGTACCTACTGTATATACATTGGCAATGGGCAATTGCCCTAAAACAACACATTTCACTTGAGTATTTTTATTGCATGAAAACTAAATGTGCTGCTTCATGGGTTAAGCTGGGTGTACGCTATACAATGATCTGGCAGACCATCTGTCCAATCTGGCTGGTTGGAATGAAAATCTGGTAATGTATGAGAGCAAAAAGCACAACAGCATTAGCTGCGCTATATAAGGAACTGTTAATAAATAAAATATATTTAATAAATGACAATCAACCATTTATTCCAAAACATCTGAAAATGGACAAAAACAGTTGTAAAAACAATAAATTGGTTGAATTTTGGGTTTAACCAGTTTTTCTGAACAACCATTTTTGTCCGTTTTTCAGCATTTGGGAGCAAATGGTTGATTGTCATTTGCTCCCATACAGTACATTACCAGATTTTCATTCGAACCAGCTAGAATGGACAGATGGTCTGACAGATAACTGTATAGTGTATGCCCATAATTTTCCACACACTCAGAAATACAATTTAAGAAACTGAATACATTTTTCACAGGCTGTTTATGTGCAGAGACACTAGGCTGTGCTCTTGTGCCATTGTATTGTCTTTGGAGATTAAACTGTTACTGTAATTTCCGTTTTCTAGTTTGTATTTTTTTTTTTGTACAGTAGTCTTGTAAATAAAATTTACTACTAGAACAGGGGTGGCCAACCAGTCAGAGGAAAAGTGCCCAAAAGTATCTGCAGTTAAGCCAAAGAACCGGATATCATGTGCGCGCCGAAGGCGTGCGCACAAAAAATAGGGTTTGGCCTGACACAAGGCCATGCTCCATTTCTGTGCACCCGCCTTCGGTATGACATTTGAGGAGAATGACCATGTGTCATACCCCCGTTTTTAGTCACACAGATCTACATAAAATACACTGAAACAAGCTAGCCCTTCACTCTGTGCCTCTCAGCATCCCACCTCTGTGTGTTTCAGACTGCCCCCTATACTCTGTGTGTCTCAGCATCCCACCTGTGTCTTTCAGCCTACCCCCTTCACTATGTGCCTCACAGCGTCCCCCTTCACTCTGTACCGCTCAGCATGCCCCCCTCATTAAATTAATTAATGATAGAAGCCCCATTTAAATGACAAACTTGCAGCGCTATAAGTGCCAGCATGGATGGTCATTAATTATTATTGCCTCAATTAATATAAAAATATTATTTTCTTCATAATTTAGCGTGACTGGGATATAGTGGGTGACTGGGAGAGGGAGACGGCATACCCTCCAACTGTACCTTTTTTTTTTATGGTCTGTACCAATTTTTGGCTCTCCAAACTTACATTGAAAGTATAGGAAAAGGGGCGTGACCACGCCCCCTTTTCGCGTTTGTACCGATTTTTGTGTAAAATGTTGGACGATACGGGACAGGGGGGAGGGTGACAGGAGATGGTGGGTAACAAGGAGAGGGTGACAGAATTAGAACTGTAACACTCTCAAAATTGGGACAGTCCCTGTCTCTCACCTTGAATTCGCGGCTGTGCTGGGAAGTGTACTCCAGGGTCCAGAGTGAGCGCAGGATCTTGGTCAGTCACCTCCTTGAGGTCCTGGCCGCTGTGTTAATGATGCTGGTGTTGCCGTGGCTGCGGAGGCCGGACCTGCCGAGCAGACTGGGGCTGGGAGATGAGAGCTGCAGGGAGGCCGGCTGGCTGCGGAGCATGACTTGTCCCCGGGTAAAGGCGGCGGCCTCCTGCTCATTGCTGAGGTGGGATAATGTGCAGGAAGCAGCCGACTAACCTCTCTTCTGCCCGAATAGCTTCTTTCCCAGGGGAGACCTTCCTCTCCTTCACCCTGCTGCCGTGGTAGCGCCAGACAACAGCTACATGAGTGAATCTCCCCAAGCTCCTGCTTCCGCTCTGGGGACACCATGCACACAGTGCTACCCACACCAGCAGCCTCCAGCTCACGTGACTCTTATTCACAGCTGCAGAGACCCGAGCAACCAGCCGCAGTACCTCTGTAAGTTCTCAGCGGCACACCAGGGTGCCGCAGCACACAGGGAACCACTGCTACTTGTTCAGCAGTCCAGATGCCCTAGGCAATGGCTGGCTCTGTGAGGCTGTCAATGTCAGTGGGAGCCGCGCCTACAGTGTCAGGGAGCGGGCGGCAGGAGCTGCAGCCCAATCAAGAAAGAGCCGCATGCGGTTCGAGAGCCGCGGGTTGGCCACCACTATACTAGAGTATCAAGCTGTGCATTTTCCCTCTGAACTCTGTTGCTTATATTTTCATATTAAATGGTGGCATTAACTCAGCGGAAACTGAATTTATAGAGTATATTTGATCAGTGGCCTCAATGTGACATTTTGCTGCTCAAAAAAAAATAAAGACCAAAGCCACTTGCCTGACCTCGCATACTTAAATGGTTGCACAGTGGTAGGCAAGAAATATATAGAAAGCTGGCTTTCTCTTTAGCCATCTCTCATCCATTTCAGCTTGTCATGTTCGAATGTTGCAATGGGTATGTCACACGTGGAGATTGTTAAGCAATTTAGTCATTTTGAACCAAAATATGTCAGAAATTGCATTTTTCGGCATCCAATCAAAATATTTTTGTACTAGATTTAATCAGACTAAATCCATAAATTGATCAGGATGGTGTATTACCTCATCGTGCCATGAATAAGGTTTTTAGCTGAGCAGGAACAACCCAAAGGTATATGTTGCAGTCAAATCATTCGACCTGCTGTCCGAATGACTGGATTTGGGTAACTGTCCTTTTTGTTTGACTAAATTGGCTACAGAACAGATACAATGATTACAGGTGAAACTCAGAAAATTAGAATACCGTGAAAAGTTAATTTATTTCAGTAATTCAATTTAAAAGGTGGAACTACAGGTTGAGTATCCCATATCCAAATATTCCGAAATACGGAATATTCCGAAATACAGAATTTTTTGATTGAGACTAAGATAGTGAAACCTTTGTTTTCTGATGGCTCAATGTACACAAACTTTGTTTAATACACAGTTATTAAAAATATTGTATCAAGTGATCTTCATGCTGTGTGTATAAGGTGTGTATGAAACATAAATGAATTGTGTGAATGTACACACACTTTGTTTAATGCACAAAGTTATTAAAAATATTGGCTAAAATTCCCTTCAGGCTGTGTATATAAGGTGTATATGAAACATAAATGCATTCTGTGCTTAGACTTGGGTCAAACGCCATGATATCTAGTAATGTTATGCAATTCCAAAATACGGAAAAATCCGATATCCAAAATACTTCTGGTCCCAAGCATTTTGGATAAGGGATACTCAACCTGTAATATATTATATAGACTCATTACATGCAAAGTGAGATATTTCAAGCCTTTATTTGTTATAATTTTGATGATTGTGGCTTATAGTTTAAGATAACCCCAAATCCAAAATTTCAGAAAATTAGATTATTACATAAAATCAATACAACATTTTTTTTTTTAATACAAAAATGTCGGCCCTCTGAAAAGAATAATCATGCATATGTACTCAGTACTTGGTTTGAGCCCCTTTTGCTTGAATTACTGCCTCAATGCGGCGTGGCATGGATTCTGTCAGCCTGTGGCACTGCTGAGGTGTTGTGGAAGGATGCTTCAATAGCGGCCTTCAGCTCTTCTGCATTGTTCAGTCTCATGTCTCTCAGGTTTCTCTTGGCAATGCTCCATAGAGAGCCTGGAGAGGATCGTCAGGAAATGGACATTCAAAAGTGTGGGGGAGCTTCACAAGGAGTGAACTGAGTCTGTAGTTAGTGCATCAAGAGCCACCACACACAGACGCATCATGGACATGGGCTTCAAATGTCGTATTCTTCTTGTCAAGCCGCTCCTGAACAACAAACAACGTCAGAAGTGTCTTACCTAGGCTAAAGAAAAAAATAACTGGTCTGTTGCTCAGTGGTCCAAAGTCCTGTTTTCTGATGAGAGCAAATTTTGCATCTTATTTGGAAACCAAGGTCCCAGAGTATGGAGGAAGAATGGAGAGGCACACAATCCAGGATGCTTGAAGTCCAGTGTGACGTTTCCACAGTCTGTGTTGATTTGGGGAGCCATGTCATCTGCTGGTGTTGGTCCACTGTGCTTTATTAAGTCCAGAGTCAACACAGCTGTCTACCAGGACATTTTAAAGCACTTCATGCTTCCTACAGCATACAAGCTTTATGGAGATGCTGACTTCATTTTCCAGCATTTGGCACCTGCCCACACTGCCAAAAGTACCAAATCCTGGTTCAATGACCGTGGGATTACTGTGCTGGATTGGCCAGCAAACTCGCCTGACCTGAACCCCATAGAGAATCTATGGGGCATTGCCAAGAGAAAAATGAGAGACATGAGACCAAACAATGGAGAACAGCTGAAGGCCGCTATTAAAGTATCCTGGTCTTTTATGACACCTCAGCAGTGCCACAGGCTGATAGAATCCATACCACGCCGCATTGAAACAGTAATTAATGCGAAAGGGGCCCAAACCAAGTACTGAGTACATATGCATGATTATACTTTTCAGATGGCTGACATTTCTATATTTAAAATCCTTTTCTCTAACGTCCTAGTGGATGCTGGGGACTCCGTAAGGACCATGGGGAATAGACGGGCTCCACAGGAGACTGGGCACTCTAAAGAAAGATTTAGTACTACTGGTGTGCACTGGCTCCTCCCTCTATGCCCCTCCTCCAGACCTCAGTTAGAATCTGTGCCCGGCCAGAGCTGGGTGCTTTTAGTGGGCTCTCCTGAGCTTGCTAAGAAGAAAGTATTTTAGTTAGGTTTTTTTATTTTCAGAGAGCTTCTGCTGGCAACAGACTCTCTGCTATGAGGGACTGAGGGGAGAGAAGCAAACCTACTAACTGCGGCTAGGTTGCGCTTCTTAGGCTACTGGACACCATTAGCTCCAGAGGGATCGAACACAGGTACCTAACCTTGATCGTCCGTTCCCGGAGCCGCGCCGCCGTCCCCCTCGCAGAGCCAGAAGTACAGAAGCCGGCAGAAGCAAGAAGACATCGAAATCGGCGGCAGAAAACTCCTGTCTTCACCTAAGGTAGCGCACAGCACTGCAGCTGTGCGCCATTGCTCCCACAGCACACCCGCACACTCCGGTCACTGTAGGGTGCAGGGCGCAGGGGGGGGCGCCCTGGGCAGCAATTAGAGTACCTTTGGCAAAATAACACATATATGCAGCCAGGCACTGTATATATGTGCGAGCCCCCGCCATTTTTACACATAGAAGCGGGACAGAAGCCCGCCGCTGAGGGGGCGGGGCCTTCTTCCTCAGCACACCAGCGCCATTTTCTCTCCACAGCTCCGCTGGAAAGAAGCTCCCCAGGCTCTCCCCTGCAGTATCAAGGTAGAAAAAGGGTGAAAAAGAGAGGGGGGGCACATAAATTTAGGTGCATTTTATATAAAACAGCAGCTACTGGGTAAACACTAAGGTACTGTGTAATCCAGGCCTGGCCAACCTGTGGCTCTCCAGATGTTGTGAAACTACACATCCCAGCATGCCCTGCCAGAGTTTTAGCATTCCTTAATAGAAAAACTGTAGCAAAGCATTATGGGACTTGTAGTTTTACAACAGCTGGAGAGCCACAGGTTGGCCAGGCCTGGTGTAATCCCTGGGTTATATAGCGCTGGGGTGTGTGCTGGCATACTCTCTCTCTGTCTCCCCAAAAGCCTTTGTGGGGTCCTGTCCTCAGTCAGAGCATTCCCTGTGTGTGCGGTGTGTCGGTACGTCAGTGTCGACATGTTTGATGAAGGATACGTGGAGGCAGAACAAGTGCAGATGAATGTGGTGTCGCAGCCGACGGTGCCGACACCTGATTGGATGGATATGTGGAAGGTGTTAAATGATAATGTAAGCTCCTTGCATAAAAGGTTGGATAAAGCTGATGTTTTGGGACAGTCAGGGTCTCAACCCATGTCGGATCCCACAGCTCAGAGGCCGCCAGGGTCTCATAAGCGCCCACTGTCCCAGATGGTGGACACAGATGCCGACACGGAGTCTGACTCCAGTGTCGATGACGATGATGCTAAGTTGCAGCCTAAAATGACTAAAGCCATCCGCTACATGAATTATGTGAAAAAGCGTGGGATTCCCCTGATAGGAAAGTAGTAATTTCCAAGAGATTACTGATGGCGTATACTTTCCCGCCAACGGATAGGTTACGCTGGGAATCCTCCCCTAGGGTAGACAAGGCGTTGACACGCTTATCTAGGAGGGTGGCTCTGCCGTCTCAGGATACGGCCGCCCTGAAGGATCCTGCGGATAGAAAGCAGGAAGCTATCCTGAAGTCTGTATATACACATTCTGGTACTCTACTGAGGCCAGCAATTGCTTCGTCCTGGATGTGTAGTGCGGTAGCAGCTTGGACTGATAATCTCTCGGAGGAGATAGATACTCTGGACAGAGACACTGTTCTACTGACCCTGGGGCATATCAAAGACGCTGTCCTATATATGCGGGATGCCCAGAGGGACATTTGCCTGCTGGGCTCTAGAATAAACGCAATGTCCATTTCAGCCAGAAGGGTCTTATGGACTCGGCAATGGACAGGGGATGTCGACTCGAAAAAACACATGGAGGTTTTGCCTTATAAGGGTGAGGAATTATTTGGGGACGGTCTCTCGGACCTAGTTTCCACAGCTACAGCTGGGAAGTCAAATTTCTTGCCATATATTCCTTCTCAACCGAAGAAAGCACCGTATTACCAAATGCAGTCCTTTCGTTCACAAAAAAGCAAGAGAGTCAGAGGTGCATCCTTTCTTGCCAGAGGCAGGGGTAGAGAGATAAAGCTACACCATACAGCTAGTTCCCAGGAACCAAAGTCCTCCCCGGCTTCCACTAAATCCACCTCATGACGCTGGGGCTCCACAGGCAGAGCCAGGTGCGGTGGGGGCGCGTCTCCGAAATTTCAGCCACCAGTGGGATCTCTCTCAGGTGGATCCTTGGGCTATACAAATTGTGTCTCAGGGATACAAGCTGGAATTCGAGGTGACGCCCCCTCACCGTTTCCTAAAATCGGCATTGCCAGTTTTCCCCATGGAAAGGGAGGTAGTATTGGCGGCCATTCACAAACTATATCTCCAGCAAGTGGTGGTAAAGGTTCCCCTCATTCAACAGGGAAGGGGTTACTATTCCACTATGTTTGTGGTACCGAAACCGGACGGTTCGGTCAGACCCATCTTGAATTTAAAATCCCTGAGCATTTATCTGAAGAAGTTCAAAATGGAATCGCTCAGAGCGGTCATTGCAAGCCTGGAAGAGGGGGATTTCATGGTGTCGCTGGTGATGGTGTAGGAGCTTCCGCAGTATAGCAAATATATATTGATTCACGCTTTTTCGCATTTATTAAGATATTTACTGTTAATCACATGATGTGTTCATGTATCCTTAAATATATTGCACAGATATTCAGAAAACTATATACTCTGAATATCTTGTTTAAAGCATGACTTGTACAAGGAAAAGGCAACACCAGATGTATCCAAGGCGGACAAAGCAACACCAGATATATCCAAGGCTAATTGGGAAGAATGTTGAAGAATGTTTTGAGTTTATGTCCGAAAGACTGATAATCACAAAACAATAACCATTTTCAAGGATGTTTTAGTTGCCAATTGGAACATTGTATGACAATTGACGTATTTCAGGTTCTGAGACATACATGGTGTATTCTGATTGGCTAAATGTATTGGCAAGCATGATTTTTTTTTTTTTAAGCTATAAAAATAAACCTATGACGGCCCCTAGCAGGTCAATTATGATTTGCTTAGGTTACACATAATTCTGTGTCATCTTTTCATTCACTGACCTCCAACCGGTTGCTAAAGGAACAGAATTCTGACTGATGACTGCAGAGCGTTTATAGACCAGACCAGAAGAGGTTAAATTACCCTAACATTTTGAGAGCATCGTCCGGGATATTCCAGCATCTCCTCCACTGGCAACAAATCCTCTGATCTTTCAGGAACCGCTGATAAAAAAAAACGGTAAGTGAGATTTAATGTGTAGATTTCTACCTGCTCACTTGACTCAGCGCTTCTTGAATGGATCTGGGGGAAGTCCAGTTGGGAAGATCAGAGAATATCTTAAAGAGCCCAGTGTCAGTCAGAAGAAATTTTTTTTAAGGTACCATACATGTATGTTATATTGTTGAATTGTGAGTAAATATCTTCAGCTAATTTGTCACAAGTGTAAAGGGGGGAATTAATCAAATATCCAAGAAACTTTTACATTTTTAAAAAGGTGGCGTATGGCCAAGGTGTATTCTAATGCTGATAAACAGTTTAAATTGATAAATAACCAAAGAGGTGTATGTAAATCTTGTACCTGTGTTGTTGTGTTAAGAAAATACAAAGGGTCTGTAGCACCGAGATTGGTGGCAATTACAAGCACTGAAGTCTCATTTGGTTATGTGGAAAATGATGATGAATTTTATTGTACAATAGGTTGTCATTTACAAAGGGAATTGTTGGAACATTACATTGAGTATGATTGGTCTAACATCATAACCTATTGGCCTAGGAACCACATAATCCCAGGTCTAAGACCCATTTGCCCGTACAGCCTCAAACAGCTGCCGTGCACACAGATAACAGACATAGCAGTAAGAGGGTATCCAGAAGACAGAAAAACCAGATATAAGAGGTGGTCAAGAGTTTCAGATATAGCACTTATTGTCATCCTTGTTTTGGGATCCTTGCACTGTTGTATGTACTCTGTCAATATGCTTTTGAAAAGGTGGGGGGAGTCGGGTGTCTGCTAAATAATGGAACCAGTGTCAGCAACTAGATTCTCCTGCACACATTGTACTGTATATATTGTATGTCCCTATGCAAGACAGTTAAGGGGTAGGATTGGGACAGTAAGAAAGAACAGCTACTGTCTGAAAGGAAACACAAGGAACAACAGGGGTACTGGTACAAGCAGGAGTCTATATAAGCAGGGGGATAGACCCTTGGAGTGACTTAACAATAATATTAGGGACGCATCTCAGTGATCCAGAAGAAATAATCTATTATGCAGGTCTCACTTGGGGAGCAGTACTAATAGATTTTCCACCAATACAGGGAGGAAGGAGTAACGCTACAACCCCAGTCATTTGTCCACAGACGGATTTAAGGAGCTCTTTATGTACAAGGATAGAAGAGATTCTTCAGAGTCAGCGTCTCACAAGGAGATTTTAATTCCCTCATAAGGGGTTACTAAAATACCACATCAGGAGGGGTTCTGCGCACACACACCCAGGCATGGGAGCGCAGTCTGTAAAGATGTCAGGGCCCGACAAACCCGTGGATATTGTTAGTAACAGGGAGGGGAGGAAAGCTCTGAAAGGAGATTTTAATTCCCTCATAAGGGGTTACTAAAATACCACATCAGGAGGGGTTCTGCGCACACACACCCAGGCATGGGAGACCAGTCTGTAAAGATGTCAGGGCCCGACAAACCCGTGGATATTGTTAGTAACAGGGAGGGGAGGAAAGCTCTGAAAGGAATAAGTAAAAATTTTCAAAAGAGCAGGTTTTCCGTCAGAAGGGACACTAGACTTAGAGAAATGGGAAAAAATTTCCTCCTGTAACAAGAGTTGGATAATTAAGCATAATTGTAGAGAACAAGTATCCATCTGGATCACTGTAGCAAAAGAATTAGAAGCAGAAAATAGAAGAAGAGATGAGGAAAATGATTTCCCCATTGTACCAGAGTACCCAATAGCACCACAACCAGCGTTAAACTCACTGCCTGTGATTCCAGCAACAGCACCTCCACACCATACCCCACCCCTATACTCAGACATGCATGCACACCCAGGTACCCCTAGTATGAACAGAATTGAATCATCTGCAAGCTCACTAACAGTGAAATTGAAAAGAGATGAACCAGGAAAAGAGTGGCAAATAATCAGCCCTATCTTGAAAGGATCTGTGGTTGAAAACCCAAATGATTTACCTGAGCTATGTGTACAGAGTATGCCCCAGTGTCCTGATACTTTATCACAAGAAACCCCAACAAGATCAAACCAAAGAAACTGGCCACCAAAAGCTCCCCTCATGTTTAAACGAGTGGTGGACACCTGGAATCAAGCTATGAGTCCAGTAAACAATAGTCCACAATCAGGAACTATAGGCGAAAGGGTGCAAATCAGGCGGAGAAGCAAGGGGGTCAAGACACAGCCTCTACAGCTTTTTATGCCCAGGTACATAATGTACAGAATAAAGTGATATATTTTCCAGAAAGATTGTGTCTGGTATGTCAGTTTTGCGTTCCAGAAGGATATGAACATTGCCCAAATTGTGGAAACTGGATTTCACCCCATGAACCGCCATGCCAAGATAACTATGCAACTAGAAATGCTGAAAGACGGTCATCATTGCCTATTTCTCTGTATCCAGTACAAGTGCAGAGAATATGCAACACAAATGATGCAACCAGGGTGGATGAACCATACATCGTACAGAGCCAACACCACAAACCATGGTATGGCAATGACCTCGCAAATATAGTTGCAGAGTCCCCAGATCCTAGAAAAAACCCAGCAGCATTTTATGCCTATATGGAAAGAATTCAAGCCATATGGACACCAGCATGGGTCGACTATCACCAGTTGTGTGAGGCTATACTAGGACCAGGAACAGCTCAGCAAGTGAGCACCATGGCAGTAGCAATTGCAGCAAACGATTGCCCAGCCATAGAGGCCGCCCCGGCAGAGGAAAATAGAACAACGTTCGAAAGTGGAAAGATGTACATGACAAGACTTAAGAGATGGTGTCATGCACAGACACTCAGGGCACCAGCAGCCCCAGACTTGAAACAGGAGAAGACTGAGTCCATCAGAACTTACTATGATAAAGTCACTATACGACACACTGATGAAGGATATGCAACAGATAACCCTCAACACAAAAGACTGTTAAAAACTAAATTCCTAAATGGGTTGTCAGAAGCCTATAGAACTCGGTTTTTCCAGGTTAGGCCAGAAACTTCTTATATGGAACTTGAAGCAATAGTTCAGGTGCTAGAAGGAATGGAGGAAAGGGAGAATGAAAAAAAATAAGAAAAGCCAAAGAAAAGAATGCCATACCGAAGGTAACAGTTCACGTTGTCCAGGAACAAAGCAAGTGGAAAATCAGAAGCCCAACACAAGGGGCCACAGGAAGGAACTCAAAAGAAGGAACCAAGCAAGATGACAGAAAGTGTTATTTCTGCAAGCAAGAAGGACATTTCAAGAAGAATTGCAGAAAATACAAGGAATGGTGTGAAAACCAGCAAGAAAAACCTAAAGCATGAAGAAGTGGCTTCCCGAGGTACCTCCCTGTCAAAACACCATCTGAACAAGAAAATGATCAAGTGACCCTTGTACTGCCAACAGGTCACCAATATCAATGCATTATAGACTCGGGAGCAAGCCGAACAATTTTACAGCAGCAGGAGGTACCAAGTGAATTAATGACCACTGAGACACTTCTAGCAACTGGTTTAGGAGGAACTACAGTGAAATTAAAGGAAAGTAAACCTATGGTATTAACCATTGAAGATGTTGAAACTCCCATTCCGGTCCAATTCCTCACCTCTAGTACTTGCCCAGTAAACTTATTAGGAGCAGATGTTCTAAAGTTGATTCAAGCCTGCATACCGTACACACCAAAAGGAATTACATTTTCCAGTAAATTACCAGAGAAGGTTCATCAACAGATGGAAGCAGCCATACAGATATATCCTATAAGACAAAATTCCAACCCAGCACCAAAACAAGATTTGGCTGATGTACCTGACTGGTTAAAGGCAGTACCAGAAAAACTCTGGTCCAAAGGAAAGAATGATGTTGGACACATGAAGGTTCAGCCAGTACAGCTACAGCTGAAACCAGGAACGCAACCAGTATCAATCAGACAATATCCTCTTACAGAAGCACAATCAAAAGCCATAACACCGCACTTTACAGACACCCAGTTAGTTCAAAATGTTGATCTGCTTATTGCTGCAGAGACAGAAGAGAAGTGCAAAAAGGAAACAGTATCACTACTCATCTTTTTGGCAGAAGAAGATTGCAGAGTGTCAAAAGACAAAACTACAGCTAGTACAGAAAAAAAGTTGTTGTTTTTTTTTTTTTTTGTTTTGTTTTTAGGACACTGCATATCCCAAGGAATAAGGCACCTTACTGATGAAAGAACAAAAGCAATAACTCAAGAAAAACCCCCAAGAACATTAAAAGAAATCAGAGCTTTCCTGGGCCTTATTGGATACTGCAAAGAATGGATACCCTCAGCCTCATTACTGATGCAACCCCTATATGAATTAACAAAAAAGGAGGCGTCAGCAGTAAACAGGGACACCATTGAAGAAGCAGTAAGAAAACTAAAGCAAGCCATAATAACAGCCCCAGCATTGGGATTGCCTGATTACAAAAAGCCTTTTAACCTATTCTGCCATGAAAACAGAGGGCATTCTTTAGGGGTGCTCACCCAGAAATACGAACCAAAACAAAGACCAGTGGCATACTATTCAGCCCAGCTGGATCCGATTATCAGAGGAGCACCATCCTGTGTTCGAGCAGTGGCAGCAGCAGTGATACTCAAGGAAAAGGTGACAGACATTGTGCTTGATCATCCACTGTGTATACAAGTACCGCACGCTGTAACAGAAATACTAAGTCAAGCAAAAACCAAGCATCTTTCTGCAGCCAGACTTACCAAATATGAAGTAGCGCTATTAAGCGCCTCCCATGTCACCATCACAAGATGCACTGTACTAAACCCAGCTACACTCCTTCCCATCAACGATACAAAAGAGGGGAGGAGAGGGAGAAATGGTAATGATGGTGAATCGTCAGATGAGGAGGTAAATGCTGCTACAGACGCAGAAAATACAACACAATCATCTCTACATGATTGCCTAGCCCTCATGGAATTAGAGACTTTACCTCTTCCTAATGTCCAAGATACACCACTGGACAATCCAGACATGAACCTGTTCGTCGATGGATCAAGATATTATGATAATGGATCCCCAAGGAGAGGATATGCAGTAACAACTGAAACTGAAGTCATAGAGTCTAGACCATTGGCACCAAGCATGTCAGCACAAGAAGCAGAACTCATAGCAATGACCAAAGCCTGCATACATGCTGAAAACATGACAGCTAACATCTACACGGATTCACGCTATGCTTGGGGGGTGGCCCAGGATTACGCTGTTATTTGGAAAAGTAGGGACTTCAAAGGTGCAAACGGAAAACCCATCAAACATGCCAGTTTGATTATGGAACTCTTCAGAGCATTGAAACTACCTAAAAGGATTGGCATAATCAAGGTACAACCACATACTAAGAGCCAAACCATGGAAGCTAAAGGAAATGCATTTGCAGATGCAGAAGCCAAGAGAATTGCCTTACAATCAAAAGAACCTGAGCAAGTCTTAGTAGCTCAAGATGTGAAGCAAATGCCCAGTGAAGAGGAGTTGATCAAAATTCAACAACAAGCATCACAAGGAGAAAAGGAAAAATGGACACGATCGGGGGCAGAAGAAGATGAACATGGACTTTGGAAGTCAAGAGAATTAAAGTACTGTCTACCGGCAGCTCTATTTCCACCTATGTTACAAGTAGCTCATGGACAAGTACATCATTCAAAGGAAGCCATGGTGAATAGAGTACAAGAGCATTGGATAACTCCAGGCTTCAATAAAGCTGCAACAAACTTTGTAGCAGGATGCTGGATCTGTGGAATCAGCAATCCAGGACAAAGAACCAAGACACCTCTAGGAACTATACCCAAAGCCTCTTACCCATTTCAAAGACTACAAATCGACTATATACAGTTGCCACGAAGCGGTCCATATGAATATGTACTAGTAGCAACGGACATGTTTAGTCACTGGGCCGAAGCCTGGCCAGTAAGCAAAGCCACAGCAAAAACCACTGCAAAGAAACTGATAGCAGAAGTAGTATGTAGATTTGGGGTACCTGAGGTTATAGAATCAGATAAAGGTACACATTTCACAGGAGAAGTCATGCAGCATATAATGAAAGATTTGGGGGTACAGCAGGCCTTCCACGTGCCTTACCGTCCCCAGGCGAGTGGGAGGGGGGAACATCTGAACTTTGACCTTAAGCTAAAACTACAGAAAATGATGACAGAAACCAAAAGAACTTGGCCAGAATGCCTACCTATAGTCTTGTTCAATATTAGGACCACACCCATGAGACCTAGTAAACTGACTCCATATGAAATATTGTTTGGGTCAGCTCCAAGAACAGGTTGTTATTATCCACAACAGCTACAACATAATCATGGTGATTTAACAGGTTATGTACAGGAGGTCTGTAAAACATTGACTAACCTCCATTGCCGAGTGTTTTCTTCAATTCCAGACCCAGAAGAATCAGCTACGCATAAACTAAACCCAGGAGATTGGGTCTATTTAAAGAGACATGTGAGAAAGACCTTTGAACCAAGATATGATGGTCCATATTAAGTGCTGCTAACCATGCCTACCTCAAATTAAGGTGAAAGGTCGTGCTACCTGATTACATGCCTCCCACTCGAAGAAGTTGACAGTGACTCTCCAGCCAGAAGAATGAAGTTGCTTATCCTTTGGTGGTTGTTAGGGGAAATCCCCAAGGTTTGGGCTATAAGGTTTACTGAAAGGGGATAGTTTAGGCCTAGTGTAGGTAGAATAGGGAGAAAAAGTGGAATCAAAAAGAGGGGAAATGATGGTGTAGGAGCTTCCGCAGTATAGCAAATATATATTGATTCACGCTTTTTCGCATTTATTAAGATATTTACTGTTAATCACAAGATGTGTTCATGTATCCTTAAATATATTGCACAGATATTCAGAAAACTATATACTCTGAATATCTTGTTTAAAGCATGACTTGTACAAGGACAAGGCAACACCAGATGTATCCAAGGCGGACAAAGCAACACCAGATATATCCAAGGCTAATTGGGAAGAATGTTGAAGAATGTTTTGAGTTTATGTCCGAAAGACTGATAATCACAAAACAATAACCATTTTCAAGGATGTTCTAGTTGCCAATTGGAACATTGTATGACAATTGACGTATTTCAGGTTCTGAGACATACATGGTGTATTCTGATTGGCTAAATGTATTGGCAAGCATGATTTTTTTTTTAAGCTATAAAAATAAACCTATGACGGCCCCTAGCAGGTCAATTATGATTTGCTTGAGTTACACATAATTCTGTGTCATCTTTTCATTCACTGACCTCCAACCGGTTGCTAAAGGAACAGAATTCTGACTGATGACTGCAGAGAGTTTATAGACCAGACCAGAAGAGGTTAAATTACCCTAACACTGGACATCAAGGATGCTTACTTGCATGTCCCCATTTATCCGCCTCATCAAGAGTACCTCAGGTTTGTGGTACAGGACTGTCATTACCAATTCCAGACGCTGCCGTTTGGCCTGTCCACGGCACCGAGAATATTTACCAAGGTGATGGCAGAGATGATGGTGCTCCTTCGGAAGCAAGGAGTTAGTTATCCCATACTTGGACAATCTCCTCATAAAGGCGAGGTCCAGGGAGCAGTTACTGATCAGCGTAGCACACTCTCAGGAAGTGTTGCGGCAGCACGGCTGGATTCTGAATATTCCAGTCGCAGCTGATCCCTATGACGAGTCTACCCTTCTTGGGCATGATTCTGGATACAGACCAGAGGAAGGTATTTCTCCCGGAGGAGAAGGCTCAGGAGCTTGTGACTTTAGTCAGGGGCCTCCTGAAACCAAAACAGGTGTCGGTGCATCACTGCACGCGAGTCCTGGGAAAGATGGTGGCGTCATACGAAGCCATTCCCTTCGGCAGGTTCCATGCCAGGATCTTTCAGTGGGATCTGTTGGACAAGTGGTCCGGATCGCATCTTCCGATGCATCGGCTGATCACCCTGTCCCCCAGGGCCAGGGTGTCTCTTCTGTGGTGGCTGCAGAGTGCTCACCTCCTCAAGGGCCGCAGGTTCGGCATACAGGACTGGGTCCTGGTGACCACGGATGCAAGCCTCCGCGGATGGGGAGCAGTCACTCAGGGAAGAAACTTCCAAGGGTTGTGGTCAAGTCAGGAGACTTGTCTGCACATAAATATCCTAGAACTAAGGGCCATATACAACGCCCTAAGCCAAGCGGAGCCTCTGCTTCGAGACCAACCAGTGCTGATTCAGTCAGACAACATCACTGCAGTGGCCCATGTCAACCGACAGGGCGGCACAAGAAGCAGGGTGGCGATGGCAGAAGCCACCAGGATTCTTCGGTGGGCGGAGAATCACGTGCAAGCACTGTCAGCAGTGTTCATTCCGGGGGTCGACGGCTGGGAAGCAGACTTCCTCAGCAGACACGACCTCCACCCGGGAGAGTGGGGACTTGATCAAGAAGTCTTCAAGCTGCTGGCAAATCGATGGGAACTCCCACAGGTGGACATGATGGCGTCACGCCTCAACAAAAAGCTAAACAGGTATTGCGCCAGGTCAAGGGATCCTCAGGCGATAGCTGTGGACGCACTAGTAACACCGTGGGTGTTCCAGTCGGTCTGTGTTTCCTCCTCTTCCTCTCATACCAAAGGTGCTGAGAATTGTAAGAAAAAAGAGTGAAAGCGATATTCATCGCTCCGAATTGGCCAAGAAGGACTTGGTACCCGGAATTGCAAGAAATGCTCACAGAGGATCCATGGCCTCTGCCTCTCAGACAGGACCTGTTACAACAAGGACCTTGTCTGTTCCAAGACTTACCGCGGCTGCGTTTGACGGCATGGCGGTTGAACGCCGGGTCCTGGCGGAAAAGGGGCATTCCAGATGGGGTCATTCCTACGCTGATAAAGGCTAGGAAAGACGTGACGGCAAAGCATTATCACCGTATATGGCGAAAATATGTTGCTTGGTGTGAGGCCAGGAGGGCCCCTACAGAGGAATTCCAGCTGGGTCGATTCCTGCACTTCCTACAGTCAGGAGTGACTATGGGCCTAAAATTAGGATCCATAAAGGTCCAGATTTCGGCCCTATGTATTTTCTTTCAGAAGGAACTGGCTTCACTGCCTGAGGTTCAGACTTTTGTTAAGGGAGTGCTGCATATTCAGCCCCCTTTTGTGCCACCAGTGGCACCTTGGGATCTCAACGTGGTGTTGGGTTTCCTGAAATCCCACTGGTTTGAGCCACTTAAGACCGTGGAGCTAAAGTATCTCACGTGGAAAGTGGTCATGGTGTTGGCCTTGGCTTCGGCTAGGCGAGTGTCAGAATTGGCGGCTTTGTCATGTAAAAGCCCCTATCTGGTTTTCCATATGGACAGGGCAGAATTGCGAACTCGTCCGCAATTTCTACCAAAGGTTGTGTCTTCGTTTCATTTGAACCAACCTATTGTGGTGCCTGCGGCTACTCGTGACTTGGAGGATTCCAAGTTGCTGGACGTGGTCCGGGCTTTGAAGATTTATGTTAACAGAACGGCTGGAGTCAGGAAGACTGACTCGCTGTTTATCCTGTATGCATCCAACAAGCTGGGTGCTCCTGCTTCAAAGCCAACTATTGCGCGCTGGATCTGTAACACGATTCAGCAGGCTCATTCTGCGGCAGGATTGCTGCATCCAAAATCAGTGAAAGCCTACTCCACAAGGAAGGTGGGTTCTTCTTGGGCGGCTGCCCGAGGAGTCTCGGCATTACAGCTTTGCCGAGCTGCTACTTGGTCGGGTTCAAACACGTTTGCAAAATTCTACAGGTTTGATACCCTGGCTGAGGAGGACCTTGTGTTTACCCATTCGGTGCTGCAGAGTCATCCGCACTCTCCCGCCCGTTTGGAGGCTTTGGTATAATCCCCATGGTCCTTATGGAGTCCCCAGCATCCACTAGGACGTTAGAGAAAATAAGATTTTACTCACCGGTAACTCTATTTCTCGTAGTCCGTAGTGGATGCTGGGCGCCCGTCCCAAGTGCGGACTTTCTGCAATACGTGTATATAGTTATTGCTTAATAAAGGGTTATGTTATGTTACATAGTAACATAGTATCTGAGGTTGAAAAAAGACAATTGTCTATCGAGTTCAACCTATTTGTGGTCTCCTATGCATGATGATTTGACTAAAATTTCTGACTGATGCTGCTGTCAGCCGTTACATTTTATCCCTATTTATAGTAACTATAATGCATGACTATGCACCATACCCCTGGATATCCTTATCCATTAGGAATTTATCTAACCCATTCTTAAAGGTGTTGACAGATTCCGCCATTACAACTCCCTCGGGCAGGGATTTCCAAACATGTATTGTCCTTACCGTGAAAAAGCCTTTACGCCGTATTGTGCGGAATCTCCTCTCCTCTAACCTGAGCGAGTGTCCACGAGTCCTCTGTGTTGATCTAACCAAAAACAGGTCCCGCGCAAGCTCTGTGTATTGTCCCCTTATATATTTGTAGATGTTGATCATATCCCCTCTTAGTCTCCGCTTTTCCAATGTAAACATGCCTAGTCTTTCAAGCCTTTCCTTGTATTCCATCGTCTCCATGCCCTTAATTAGTTTGGTTGCCCTCCTCTGTACCTTTTCAAGCTCCAGGATATCCTTTTTGTAGTACGGTGCCCAGAATTGTACACAGTATTCAAGGTGTGGCCTCACTAGTGATTTATATAACGGGAGTATAATACTCTCGTCCCTAGCATCAATACCCCGTTTTATGCATGCTAATATCTTATTAGCCTTCTTTGCTGCAGTCCTACTTTGGGTACTACTGCTTAGCTTGCTATCTATGAGGACACCTAAGTCCTTTTCCAGTACAGAATCCCCTAATTTTACCCCATTTAGTAGGTAGGTGTAATTTATGTTCTTGTTACCACAGTGCATTACCTTACACTTGTCTGTGTTGAAGCGCATTCTCCATTTGGCTGCCCATGCTTCTAATTTAACTAAGTCGTTCTGAAGAGACTCTGCATCCTCCTCTGTATTTATAGCCTTACACAATTTGGTATTATCTGCAAAAATTGACACCATGCTCTCTAGACCTTCTGTTATGTCGTTAATGAAAATATTGAACAATAGCGGTCCTAATACTGAGCCTTGCGGCACACCACTTAGCACTTCAGTCCAAGTTGAAAAAGATCCATTAACCACAACGCGCTGCTTCCTATTATCTAACCAGTTTTTGACCCAAGTGCATATTGTGCTTCCTAGCCCTGATTCTTGTAGCTTGTAGATAAGTCTCATGTGTGGTACAGTATCGAACGCTTTGGCAAAGTCTAAAAAGATTACATCCACGTCTGATCTAGGTTTGCGCTTACTGTTTCATAAAAGCCAAGTAAGTTGGTTTGACAGGATCTGTCCTTCATAAACCCATGTTGATTCCTTTTAATGACCTTATTGGTTTCAAGGAACTTCTGAATACTATCTCTTAGAATACCTTCCAATACTTTCCCCACTATAGATGTTAGACTAACTGGTCTATAATTACCTGGTTCAGCTTTACTTCCCTTTTTGAATATAGGCACTACTTCCGCTATACGCCAGTCTTTGGGAACCATACCTGATATAACTGAATCCTTAAAGATCAAAGATAGCGGTTTTGCCAGTTCAGAGTGAAGCTCCATTAGAACCCTTGGATGAATACCATCGGGCCCTGGTGATTTATTAATCTTTAAATGTTTTAATCGGTCACAGACTACTTCCTCGCTTAAATAAGTACCTATCAGTGTGATATTCTCATTATTGAGATTGTGCGTTAGTCCCTGAATTGGGTCCTCACGAGTGAATACTGTTGAAAAAAAACTCATTTAGTGTGTCCACTATGTCATTATCATTTTTGCTTAAGACTCCCAACTTGTCTTTTAAAGGGCCTATACTCTCCTTCTTTAATCTCTTGCTATTAATGTATTGAAAGAATTTTTTGGGATTCGCTTTGCTTTCCTTTGCTACTAGTTTTTCAGTTTCTACTTTAGCCGCTCTTATTTCCTTTTTGCAAATTTTGTTACATTCCTTATAGTGCTGAAATGACTCTGCTTCCCCGTCAGATTTGTATTTTTTAAATGCTCGCCTTTTCTTGCCCATAAGTTCCTTAATCTTTTTGTTAAGCCACATCGGTTTATGATTTTTATTCCTTTTTTTGCTACTCATAGGAATACATTTGAGTGTATTTTTAGCTAGCAGGAATTTTAGTACCTCCCATTTCTCCGTAGTATTTTTTCCTAAAAACAAACCTTCCCATTCAATATCCCTGAAAAATACCCTCATCTTTTCAAAATTTGCTTTGCTAAAGTTTAAAGTCCTAGTTGAGCCAGTATAGGGCTGTTTATAGAAACTGATATTGAATGTGACCATATTGTGGTCGCTGTTTCCTATGGGTTCCCCTACTATAATACCTGATACCAAATCCCCATTGTTTGTTAATACCAGGTCTAAGATTGCATTGTACCTAGTTGGTTCCTCAATTAGTTGGACTAAGTAGTTATCATTAAGTGTGTTTAAAAACATATTGCCCCTAGCAGTATCACATGAATCGTTTTTCCAGTTTATCTCTGGATAGTTAAAATCTCCCATCACTACTATGTCTCCTACTCCTGCTGCTCTTTCAATTTGCTTTAGTAACGATTCATCATCAGATGCGTTGATACCAGGCGGCCTATAGCATACACCCAATACTAACTTTATTCCTTTTTCCCCGCATGCAATTTCTACCCATAATGTCTCGACAGTGTCTACAGTCCCCTCCTGAATATCTTCCCATATATTAGGATTTAAAAACGGCTTTACGTAAAGACACACCCCTCCACCCTTTTTATTTAGTCTGTCTCTCCTAAACAGTGTATAGCCCTCTAGATTGACTGTCCAATCATGAGATTCATCCCACCAAGTGTCAGTAATGCCTATAATATCATACTGTTTGCTTGCTGCAAGTATTTCTAGTTCACCCTTTTTACCAGTAATGCTTCTGGCGTTTACATACATACAACTAAGATAAGTATTTTCCCTTGCGTTAGGGACATCTTTCACCTTATGTAGCAAGGATGACCTGTAATCGTCATTGGTTAGTGCTTTGGTAAAATCCCTTTTAGTACCCATGTTAGTAACCTTACCGCCTGCTCTTACCCTCCCCCCAACTTCTCCCCCATTTCGTTTACTACCGCCATCCCCACTATTCTCACTGCATGACCCGTAGTTTCTAGCTAAACCCTCCCCCCAGGCTCCTAGTTTAAAATCTCCTCCAACCTTCTAACCATTCTTCCCCCCAGCACCGCTGCCCCCTCCTCAGTCAGGTGCAATCCGTCACGACAAAAGAGATGGCGCCTGACTGAGAAGTCCACCCAGTGTTCCAGGAACACAAACCCCTCTTTCCTGCACCAATCCCTAAGCCACACATTTACCTCCCTAATCTCCCTCTGCCTCCCTGGACTAGCGCGTGGCACGGGTAATAATTCCGAGAATATTACCTTAGATGTCCTTGCCTTCAGTTTCTTTCCTAAGTCCCTATAGTCTTTCTTAAGGACATCCCACCTTCCGATAACTTTGTCATTGGTGCCAACGTGCACCAAGACCGCCGGGTCTTTGCCAGCCCCTCCCAACAATCTATCTACCCGGTCCGCGATGTGCCGTACCCGAGCACCCGGGAGACAGACTGTACGGCGATCACGGTCCCGGTAGCAGATTGCCCTATCTGCCTTCCTGATGATAGAATCCCCTACCACCACCATCTGACTAGGTACCTCTCTATCTTTTATCCCAACCGCGCCAGAGGGACCGCACCTGTGGATGCTAGAGGGAGCAGTCTCCTCCGGCACCGTCATTTCTTCACTATCATCCTCCGATTCCTCGTCCAATCGGGCAAATTTGTTCGGGTTTGATAGTTCGGAGATGTCGTGCCTCCCTCTCTTTTTCTTCCTTCTAACTGTGACCCAACTGGCTACCTGATCATCATCCTCTTCTACCAGTGACCCCTCCCGCAACTCCTCCACCGTTCTGTCTAAACTACGCTCGAGATTGTGAATCTCCCTCAGTCGCGTAACGGTTTGCTCTAGATCAGTTACCTGGGCTTCCAGGGCAACAGTTCGCACACACCTCGTGCAGATGTAATCACACTGGGCCGGTAGCTCCAGGTGTGCATACATCTTGCACGACATGCACTGAGTGAGGTCCTCAATCACAGCCCCTCCCATATTGTTTGTAAGGTCTAACTCCCTGTTACTCTCACAGAAAAAGCAGCAAAAATAAAAAGTAGAAGACCAGCAATCTCACTTATACAATAAATTAAGCTGGCTTATACTTATCTATCTTTGTGCGGTTCTTGGTCCTTTACTTTTATGCAGCCGTAGTACTCTCTCCTGCGGCACCTATACTCCACTTAGCAGTTGCAGTTGTTCCAGCTCACTGCACCTCCTTTTCACTCGGCTTCCAGCTCCTGACTTAGAAGTCCAAGCAGCACTTGGAAGAGACAAGTCCACAGAGCATGTTATGTTGGCATTCATTGGTTGATGCTCAGTTGTTGTTCATACTGTTAACTGGGTAAGTTTATCACGAGTTGTACGGTGTGATTGGTGTGGCTGGTATGAGTCTTACCCTGGATTCCAAAATCCTTTCCATATAATGTCAGCTCTTCCGGGCACAGTTTCCTTAACTGAGGTCTGGAGGAGGGGCGTAGAGGGAGGAGCCAGTGCACACCAGTAGTTCTAAATCTTTCTTTAGAGTGCCCAGTCTCCTGCGGAGCCCGTCTATTCCCCATGGTCCTTACGGAGTCCCCAGCATCCACTACGGACTACGAGAAATAGATTTACCGGTGAGTAAAATCTTATTTTTTTTATTGGTTTTATGTAATCTAATTTTTGGAGATTTGGGGTTATCTTAAACTGTAAACCACAATCATCAAAATTATACTAAATAAAGGCTTGAAATATCTCACTTTGCATGTAATGAGTCTATATAATATATTCGTTCCACCTTTTAAGTTGAATTACTGGAATAAATGAACTTTTGCACGATATTCTAATTTTCTGAGTTTCACCTGTTTGCCTTTCCAGATACATTATTATCATGTTTGGTTTAGCATTTGTTACAAGGAGTACTGTAGGTGCAAATGGTTTCCTGTGGACTTTTTATTTCTGAAATACATTGCTGCCAAATACAGTTTAAGATGTTATACAGATGTGTTCAATTTCAGTGTTGCCCACAATCCGTTCACATCGTGGGCTGATTGTCGTCACATAGCGTATAGCAGAAAGGAGCGTGTGTACACACAATCCCGCTACCCATATGATAGAATGGGGGAGCTGGAAACTGCAACAGGCTGCGGGAGGCAGCGTTACATTGGGACATGCTGCCTCCCACAGCAACGATGTACCTCCACTAGCCCTCACAATAGCTTAAATTTGATTGGTCACAAGCTCAGCAGGGTCAATAAAATTAAGTACAGGAATGATCACCTAACTCTCTAAGTGTATGATGCTGCTACATACTGTATGGGTTTCTACTTTGAGTACAGTTGGAGTACATTTCTTTTCGGCGAACTATTTAACTGAGCACCTATAAGACTAGGAACAGTCTGCTCTCAACTTTACAGTCCTATCACTGAAATATAATAAAGCAGTGCGGTTTCATTGTTTTGCAAACTGGCACATCTATAGCACTTGCCAGATCACTCACCATTTATGATAAAATATACTCCAGCTGTATCACAAACTTATGCTTAATTTTATAGAGGGGTTGTGAGAGGTCATTGCACTAATCTGATATTCTGAATTCACAATCATGTTCCTGGAACCATTTAAAGTCCTTTCCTAACCTGTAGGAACAGATTTGTGTATTGCTGAAAAACATTTTCAAATACACAAGTACAGTTCTGGCATGAAGTTATAGACCTTTAGCAGCAGTGAAGTTCAAACATTATACCTTTATAACCACTACGTACATCTATACATCTAGCCTGAATACACCATGCAGCGTGAGATACCTGGTGTGATCGAGCCGCCAGGTCCCGTGCAACTCTGCTAACAAAGCCGAAAATAAGTCTTAGTCACAAGAAACTAGGAGTAGGATGTACGAAGAGACTGTGCCGATTAATTTGATATACAGTATGACCCTTGTATATTGTGTGTGACTGAGTCTGTATAGGGAGCAGAAGAGAACTTGCATTAAGAAAAAGCTGCACCTGATACATTGTAAAACTTACTATACAGACTCAGACACACAGATATACTGTACAAGTGGCATATATATAATTTTCTGCAGGGGGGTATACTGTGTTCCACAAGGAATACATCAGGGTGTAGAGATGGATCTTGATCCAGAGGCACCAACAGGCTAAAGCTTTATTTAGACTGTCCCAGAATGCATTGCGGGGCCTCCTCTATAACCCCGCCTCCAGGCACTGTGAGCTCAGTTTTAGAGTTGGTGCCTGCATGAAGGTCATTTAACAGGGGTAATGCACTAGGCAGCCCTGAAAAAGCTTTTTAGAAGTGTGACATACTGTCCTGCGGCTCAATCACCTTCCTAGCGGCATCGCATACTCCTGTTGGCACTGTTCCCGGGTACTCTCGGCGGAGACGCTCTGGCTCTAGGCACACAGTCGCAGATGCTCTCCTGGTGCGCGTGGCTGCTACAGAAGGGAGGAGGTAAGAGGGTCCCCCAGGCAGGACCTGCCATTAACTCTGTTCCGATCGCAGTTTAGGGAGACTGACTGCGACGCTGGCATGGACACGGTCACCGAGCAGGGACCCCACTATATCCACCAGGGCATAGGAGTACATGTTGGATATACTAATATCCATTTTAATTAGACTCCATAGTACCAGGTGGTGAAGTTCAGCATAGGGGAGCCGGCGCTTGACATGTAGCCTCTTCCCCGGCCTAGGGTGCCATCTACTGCTGGTGTTCCTGCCCCGGAGCTGCCTCACACTCTCCCTCACTCCCTGACTGAGACGCTGGGCGCCATTTTCTAAAACTGATGCGACTAGTCTCCGGGACTGCAGGGCAAGGTCTTCTACATGTCGATTTTAAGACGGCGTTAGTTAAGAACAAGTGTACCTGTGACAGAATATATTGTAGGTGTTGTGTACTGGGTACTCTGTCAAATGCTAACTGATTTATTTGCAGGTATTGTATGTACTCTGTCTGGCTTCGTCGTACTAAACCGCTCTCTTTTGCATTTGTGTATAATGTTTAACATGTAGGGCAGTAAATCTGAGGACACTCCTGCATCCTGCAGAGCATGCGCAATGGATTTACCCGAGGGGGAAGTTTGTGTGATGGTCTGTGTACTATGTCTCATACATCTCCCAGTCAGTCCGCAGCTCCTGTAATCAATCAGGAGCCAACCTGGGCTGCGTTCTCAAACCTACTGGGTACTTAAGTTGAACGCTTTATACCCCCTATGTGACCACCTGTAACACATACTTGCCTACCTGACCCTCTCCATGAGGGAGAAAATGCTCTGTTCCTGGACTTTCCTGGTAATGTATGATTGCCATCACCTGTGGTGAAACACCTTTCTTATCAATTAACTAGCTCACCACAGGTGATGACAATCATACATTACCAGGAAAGTCCAGGAACAGAGCATTTTCTCCCTCATGGAGAGGGTCAGGTAGGCAAGTATGCTGTAACATTACAGTCACTGATGTCCCCATGGTTACTCCGCTTTGGGCGGGGAAATTTTGCCTCACGGGTTGTAGTGTATGACCCTATTCCAGGTCACTTTCATGTCTCTGGGTCATCTAAGCGGGCTGCTTCCTCCTCCCTATCCAATAATCTATCTGATATTTTCTCTGAAGAGAATGGGGTTCATGCTGTCCTGTCAGTCCCTATATTAGGTGTTTCTGACAAGGATTTTCCTTTGCTAAATGACAGCACTGCCCTTGTGGTTACTGGGATGCAAATCCTACAAATCACTGATAAGGATTCCCCTACTGTGGTTAAGCAAACTTATATGTTCACACATCATAGGGTAAATACACCTTAAAAACATATCCTTAAAAACATGCACCTTAAAAACATATCCAAAATACGCCCTTATCTTACACAAGACACTGCAAAAACTCTGATCCATGCACTCATCATCTCCCGCATTGATTATTGTAATAGTCTCCTTACTGGTCTTCCCAAACATAGGCTCTCACCACTTCAATCCAGTTTAAATGTAGCTGCGAGGCTAATCTTCCTCGCCAGACGTTCTTCATCTGCTGATCCGCTCTGTCAGTCCCTCCATTGGTTACCGGTGTTCTACCGTGTCAAATATAAAATACTTTTACTTACATACAAGGCTATTAACCAAACTGCACTATCATACATCTCCTCACTCATCTCAAAATATTTCCCTACCAGACCCCTCCGCTCTGCACAAGATCTGCGTCTCTCATCCAGATGTATTACCTGTTCCCACTCAAAATTACAGGACTTTACCCGGGCTTCACCCACTCTGTGGAATGTCCTCCCACGCACAATAAGACTCTCCACTAGTCTCCAAACCTTTAAACGTTCCCTGAAAACTCATCTCTTCAGACAAGCCTACCAAATTCCTGACCCACACACACAACCTTCATTGCTTCCCTATCCAGTTACATCCCCTCTGCACAGTCCCCATAACCTCACATTTTGTCTTCCAACATTGCTGGGTGATCATATCATACAACCCACTAAGAACCTAGCAATCTGGGGAACCATTATGTAACAGGTCGCATCTATCCTTGTGTATCATTGCCTATTTCCCTATAGATTGTAAGCTTGCGAGCAGGGCTTTCCTACCTCTGTCTGTCTTTGCCCAGTTTTGTTCTATAACTGTTGTTCTAATTGTAAAGCGCAACGGAATATGCTGCGCTATATAAGAAACTGCTCATAAATAATAATAAATAAATTAAAACTGTTAGCACAATCTGACCATTAAGTGTACATCAGACAAGACCCCTGGTCTAATCCAGGGAAGACATTTCCCCCTGTTTACAATGGGCATTAGCTCGATATCCTCCCCCTGCAGAGTTGTATAACACGTGTCACCCATCGGGTGTCATCCACGCTGCCTCTCACCACTGTCCCCTCACTGTAGGAACCGGCAAATAAGCGTTTGGAGGGATGCCTGAAGTCTATTACTCCCTTACGGGTGTTGTACATAGACCACGATTGCGTCCTCTTGGGGCTGCAAAATATATTGATGACTGGATCAGGCATTAGAGGAAGAGCTACCCGAGGATATATCTGACAATGCCAGACATTCCCTGTCTCACAATACCATCGCCACCTTTTTCTGTACCAGGAGGCTTCCCCTGAGGCGGGTGTGTTGGCTGCCAAGACGTCGAATACGTCTGTCCTGGCTCACTGTATTCTGTGGTTGAGGTCATGGGAGGTGGACCTGGACTCCAGAAGTCGTTGGAGGTATTCCCCTTTACTGGGAAAGACCTAATTAAAAATTGGATCTGAATTGGCAGCTACTATGACTGCCTTTTTCCCAAATGCTACTCCTTCTGCACAGAGGGCAAAAGGTACCACATTTACCTGCTTTTGGCCTTAAGGGAAAGCGAAGGTCAGGCATACCCGAGATTGTCTCGTGCTCCCAACAACCACTAAGCCCAAGGCCTAACAATCTTGGGCTGCTCGTCAGCCTGCTTCTCATGACGAGCCTGCTGCATGACTGGACAGGCCTCCCCATGGGGGATCCAAGAGTGGGGGGCCGACATCTACGATTCATCCAGGTCTGGTTAATGACCACTTCAGATGCATGGATGCGAGCAGTTGTCTCTCACGGGTTTGCAGTTTCTTTCAAGAGACGTCACCCTCGCCAGTTCTGCACAACGGTTATCTCTTTAGATCCGTTAAAGGCGCAAGCTCTACAGATGGTTGTGTATTCCCTCATGGATACAAGAGTGGTAGTGCCGGTACCTCTGTTCCAGAGAGGCACAGGACACTACTCAACCCTGTTTCTAGTCCCGAAACCTGATGGGTCTTTCCGGCCTATTCTCAACCTAAAATCACTGAACAAGTTTGTGAGTGTCCACGTTCCGTATGGAAACACTGCGCTCAATTGTACTGACCATGGAACTTTGAGGCTATACGGTATCTCTGGATATACAAGATGCTTATCTGCATATACCTATTGCCATATCGCATCAGCAATATCTGCAGTTTGCTATTGGCAACCTTCATTATCAATTCCAGGCTCTGCTGTTTGGACTGGCCACGGCCCCTCGGATCTTCACCAAGGTTATGGCCGTGATGACGGCTCATCTGCGTCGTCAGGGTATCAGGATCCTGCCGTATCTAGACGATTTGCTGATCCTGGCGAACTCCCAAGATGTCCTCCTCAGTCATCTGCAACCGACGGTACGCTTCCTACAAGCACACTGGTGGCTCGTCAACTGTAAGAAGTCCTCGCTGGTCCCTGCTCGGAGCATGGTGCACCTGGGGGCACTGCTGGACACACACAGCCAAAGATTGTTTCTGTCTCCAGAGAAAGTCCTGAAACTTCAGGACAGGATCATATACTTCCTCTCCCGCCCAAGAGTGTCGATACACTCGGCGATGCAAGTACTAGGCCTCATGGTATCTGCTTTCGACATGGTAGAGTACGCTCAATCTCATTCCTGCCCTCTACAGATATTTCATCGTGACCGAGCAGTTCTTAGAACTCGCCCTGGTTATTTACCTATGGTGGTATCATCTTTTCACCTTCATCAAGAGATTGTGGTTCCAGCCTTCATCTCTTCCGAATTGTCCTCCACAGAACGGTCTTTGGATGTGGTACGGTCTCTCTGTATATATGTGGCGAGGACTGCCTCTATCAGGAGGTCAGATACCCTCTTTGTACTGTTTAGTTTCCACAAACGTGGCTGGCCTGCGAATAAGCAAATCTTGGCCAGATGGATTAGAATGGTGATTGCACAAGCTTATGCGCAGACTGGACTCCCAGTTCCTGCTGCTAAAGCCCATTCTACTCCGTCTGTTGGACCCTCTTGAGCGGCCCGTCGTGGCGCATCCACAGAACAATTGTGCAAGGCGGCTACATGATCCTCAGTGCCTTTGATACTTCCGCCTCCCAGGATGCTTCCTTTGGTCGCCGGGTTCTAATATCCGCTAAGGTGCGTCTCCTCCCTTGAGGAACTGCTTTAGGACATCCCTGATGTATTCCCTGTGGAACACAGTGTACCCTGCTGCAGAAAAGTAGATTTATGGTAAACTTACCATGGTTAAATCTTTCTGCAAGGTACACTGGGTTCCACAGGGCGCCCACCCTGACGCACTTAGCTTCTTTTGTGTTTGTATGGTATTAGCTGCTAGTCCCTTCTCCTGTCGTGAGAACGTGGTTCTATGTGACAAACATCTGCCTGCTTTTACCTGCTTCTGCATTGGACTGGTTAACAAAACTGAGCTCACAGTGCCTGGAGGTGGGTTATAGAGGAGGCCCCGCAATGCATTCTGGGACAGTCTAAAGCTTTAGCCTGTTGGTGCCTCTGGATCAAGATCCATCTCTACACCCTGATGTATTCCCTGTGGAACCCAGTGTACCTCGCAGAAAGATTTTTACCATGGTAAGTCTACCATAAATCTCTGTATTCGGCACAATCTCCTTGTGCAATCACATTGCATTGCGACTAAGAAGCATTTTTGGCAAAAGACGTCTGACGCTAAAAGATTCTCACACGACCAGGCATGCGAAGAGGAGCTGTTTTTGCATTTCTGTAGCCAAGATGAGTGAGGACAAATCTGTATGACCAGCCTGTATTGGTGACATCTTGAAGGATGGTTATACTGTGGTTACACTCTGGTACTCTGTAATTGAACTGAATTTTGTTTACTTGCTTGTATGATGTTGTGGCACCTTTATAAATAAGTTGATGATAATCTGACTCTGCAATAACTGTCCTCCCAATACCCAATTAAGGGGTCTATTTACTAAGCATTGGACGGAGATAAAGTGGATGTAGATGAAGTCCCAGCCAATCAGCTCCTAACAAATATGCCACAGGCTGTGTTTGAAAAATGAAAGGAGCTGGTTGGCTGGGACTTTATCTCCATTCACTTTATCTCCATCTGAGGCTTAAGGGGGGTACACATAGAGAGATCCCTGCTTAAAATCTAAGCAATCTGACCAGATTGCTTATATTTTAAGCACAGATCTCTTGTGTGTGTCCCCCAGCGATAGCGCATCGCTATCGCCGGTGCTAGATTGAGCCTGCATGCAGGCTCAATCTTTCGGGTCGCTCACCTCAGTGCTGTGTGAAGTGAGCGGCCCCCCTCACTCAGCACACATCGTGCTGAGCGGGGGGAGAGATGTGTGCTGAGCGTTCTGTGATAGATCGCTCAACACACATCTCTCTAGTGTTACCCCCCTTTAGTAAATAAACCCCTAAGTCCCTATGATGAGAAAAACCATCCCCCTCCAATTTAGCATAGGTTTTATCCATTGCACACACAAGGGTGGTCTTCAGTATGCCGGCTCTTGGGATCCTGGCGCACAGTATACCGGCGCCGGCATACCGACACTTATTCTCCCTCGTGGGGGTCCACGACCCCCCTGGAGGGAGAATAAAATAGCGTGGCGCGCCCGCAAGGGGCTCATTTGCGCTCGCCACACTGTCGGTAAGCTGGCGGTCGGGCTCCCGGCGCCGGTATGCTGGTCGCCGGGAGCCCGACCGCCGGCAGATCGTAGTGAACCCCACACAATCTGCTGGTAACAACATACCTGGTTTAAATAGATAGAATTGTTGGCCTATATGATGCATTTACTGGTTTAGCAGTGAATTATTTGGAATGTAATGTACTCCACTATTACTAAATGACAACAGCATGTATATGTACTTATGGTATGTACATGTTTCATCAGCTCCACCTGGTTCTGGTGAGATGGGAGATTGCACCGTTCCTCTGCCACCTCCGCCTTATTCCTGTGACCCAAGTGGCAATGATCTGCCTAGAGGTAAGAGGGGTGACAATGCCAAGGAGAATCCTTTTAGCGGCTTTTATTCATGATTGGGAAATGCAGGGATATTTAAACATACACATTTTGTTTTTCATGTTATTCTTATTCATACAATCTAAATGCACCTTAATTCATCTTGCAAATTACATTTAGACTTGTGTTTTTTCTTTTTTTTAACCCTTCTAAAATATGGAAGATTTATTTTTATATTAAACACTCCTTTGACCATTTCCAGAATACTTTAATCATCATAAATAGCTCCCATTTTGTCTTCAACTCTGCAAACCAGAAGTAGCACTTGAGGGACAATGAAGGCTGTAAAGTGGAGTGCCTTTGCAGGGGAAAAGTTACCATTAGAATTAAAAAGACTGTTTAAGAGTATGTCTGTCTGTTTTTAATTTGCTTCATTTTGCTTTTCAGACACAAAAGTTCTACAGTATTATTTTAACTTGGGACTGCAAGTAAGTTCCCTTTCAGATTATAAAATATATAAAATGTCATCTGAAACCTCACTACTTCAAAATTGTCAATATTGTACATGGCACTGTACGTATGTCACTTTATTGCTGTATATGTTACTATACATTATGGCGTTCCTTTGTTTTGTAGGGGCGTTAAGCCACCCATAATACACGTGTCTCCTAAACCTGTCCTTTTTATGGTATATAGCATGAGATTCCTGGCAAGACTAGCGATTCCCATACTTGAGTACTTTTTCTGTAATTTTGCATCTTAAATTTGCTAGTACTGTGCTAAGTAGTTAATAAGTACTGTACTTAGGATTAGTATTTTTTTAGTCACAAAAGTAGCAGATTAAGAGGCATATTGTATAAAAAGTTGCAGTCTGTGGTGTGCCAAATTGGACTATTTGGAGTGATTTGAAGATACTGAAGGTTTATAAGGACACATCTGTATGGAAGAGTAGAATTACTTGTAATGGATTTTCAGCAGCTGTATCCAACACACCCAAATTTAGCATTTTGCCCTAGACCGGACTTCAATGCACATTTTTGAGAACATGTGGAATTACTGATTGCTAGACTAATTCATTTTTGCTGTGCAAGATTAAGAATTCTAAAGTAAAGAATTACATGATAAAAGAACCAGATTTAGCCTTCATGGGGCCCTAGGCAAGATACCGGTGTGGGGCCCCCCATCCTTTTGTGTAATTTTACCTCCTTATATTAATGTCCCTTACACAATATACCACACACTGTAATGCCCCTTTCACAATAAGCAACACACCATAATGCCCCTTACAATATATGCGCCACACACAGGGGTGCCCCTTATAACATTATGCACCACACCCATGCATGTTGATGCTTGAACAATGAAGGCTATTATGCGTTGTATAATATAAACAAGATAGAAGAATAAACCGTGAAATCTACATGGTTTATATACTGTAAGTCATTTATCACTATTTCAAATGGTGTATACAGATGTGTTCACTCACAGCTAGCCTCCCTGCACGTTAAACAGTCCTAGTCACGTCATGCAGAGGAGTGACTCTGTAGCACAGAGCATATTTACATGTGACTTTCTCCATTAAAATGCGTCTTATTCGATAAACAATGCGAATAAGACATACAAGCAGATTCTGCCGAATAAAATGATCGGCAGCATGTCTTTATTGTGTGTGCGACCGTGGTTGTATCTGCATATGAAATGGTACCTTACAATATTTTCCTAGGAAACACTGTAACATACCATTTTGTATGCAATTACAGCCGCAGACACGCACAGAATGTTGGCATGCTGCTTATAATTTTAAGCAGCTGAGTCTGCCTGTGAGTTCTATTTGCATCGTTTATGCAAATAAGATGCATTTTTGGCAAAAAAAAAATGCCGAGCCTAACAGAGTTAAACGGGACCTGTCAGCTCACTCCCACCAGGCATCTTCCGCTACGTGGCATATTGAGGCAGGATATAATAGAACATATCTGTAGATGGGGAAAGAAAATGACTTGCAATTCAGAGTTTGAACTAGCAATGACTAAACTGCTTAAAGTCTGGATTAGCCAAAAAAGTTCTGGGGTAAAGCAACAATAACAGCTACTTATCCACAAAACAAGTTGTGGCATGAAACAGATCTGGGTCTTTATGTGTAAAAGCATTGTTTATATTCCTGAAATAAAATGCTGCTGCTATCTTGAATTACTGTGTAAGTCAGGTAATTTTAAGGTTACAATTAGGCAGTTTCCTAGGATCCTGTTGCAGTATCTTAAAACCGTGTACTACTATTTATTCTCATTAGTGTGCCACAGCGCGCTTGTTAAGTTATTCATGTGTCGTGAAGGGACTGCTGTTGAGTCTGCCTTCCGTTAATAGCATGTAAGTGTATTAACAGATTTACTCTCAACCAAAACGACATGTATTACACTTAAGACAGTATGTTGCTACTTTTGCATTAAGCATATTTATGTGAAAATGATTGGAAATGTGTGCATTTAAATTAGGTGTGTATTTCAAATGTTTTAACTACAGTCTATTTTGTTTTATATACGGTACCTTCCTTTTCTGAGTATTTACTGCAGGCATGTCCAAACTGCGGCCCTCCAGCTGTTGAGAAACTACACATCCCAGTATGCCCTGACACAGCTTTAGCATTCTCTGACAGCAAAACTGTGTCAGGGCATGCTGGGATATGTAGTTTCACAACAGCTGGAGGGCCGCAGTTTGGACATGCCTGATTTACTGTATCAAAACAAGGTTTGTGAATATCCTCCTAAACATTGCTGCTTTTTTTTTTTGCTTTTTTTTTTTAGTGTTATCATCAAAGTTTATGGCACTCCTTGGTCTATGTGCAACCGGTACCAACACCACCACATATTGAGCCTTTCCAAGGCTTTCCAGAACCAGTACCTATAGTTGACCAAAACGTGCCTACAGTGTACAATGATAGCAGACCAGTGGCACTAGAAGCTGGCGGTAGGTACACTTAATACTTGTAAGTGTTCACTTAGCAAGATAACATTTTAAAGATTGCATTAAAGATGCATCTGAAGCAAAACAGTGTTTAGTTAATGGGTCATCAAAAGGAAGATTGTGCTTTTCTTCTAAAAGAATAGTGCTCAGCTTTTGTTGATGTTACAAGGACCAGCCCTGATCAATTTGGTGTCCCAGGCAAGACTTTGTGTGTCCTCCAAACCCCCCCCCCCCCCACACACACACACACACACACACTAGATGTGGTCCTTTGCACAGGTACATGAAAAGGGAAGTGGCCAAGTAGTGCTGTATTACCCTTCCCCCATTGTGCTGTGCCACATAGCCTCATCTCCCTTGTGTCCCAGTCTCAGCCCGCACAGCGTCTCTCCAGTCTCAGCCCCAACCCATACAGCGTGTCTCTCTCTCTCTCTCTCTCTCCAGTCTCAGCCCCAGCCCATACAGCGTGTCTCTCTCTCTCGTCTCAGCCCCAGCCCGTACAGCGTGTCTCTCTCTCTCTCCAGTCTCAGCCCCAGCCCGTACAGCGTCTCTCTCTCTCTCTCCAGTCTCAGCCCCCCAGCCCGTACAGCGTGTGTCTCTCTCTCTCCAGTCTCAGCTCGCACAGCGTCTCTCTCCAGTCTCAGCCCCAGCCCATACAACGTCTCTCTCTCTCTCCAGTCTCAGCCCGCACAGCGTTTCTCCAGTCTCGGCCCCAGCCCGTACAGCGTCTCTCTCTCCATTCTCAGCCCGCACAGCGTCTCTCTCTCCAGTCTCAGCCCCAGCCCGTACAGCGTCTCTCTCTCTCCAGTCTCAGCCCCAGCCCGTACAGCGTCTCTCTCTCTCCAGTCTCAGCCCCAGCCCGTACAGCGTGTGTGTCTCTCTCTCTCTCCAGTCTCAGCCCCAGCCCGTACAGCGTGCGTGTCTCTCTCTCTCTCTCTCTCCAGTCTCAGCCCCAGCCCGTACAGCATGTGTCTCTCTCTCTCTCTCTCTCTCTCTCCAGTCTCAGCTCGCACAGCGTCTCTCTCCAGTCTCGGCCCCAGCCCGTACAGCGTCTCTCTCTCCATTCTCAGCCCGCACAGCGTCTCTCTCTCCAGTCTCAGCCCCAGCCCGTACAGCGTGTCTTTCTCTCTCCAGTCTCAGCCCCAGCCCGTACAGCGTGTATGTGTCTCTCTCTTTCTCCAGTCTCAGCTCGCACAGCGTCTTTCTCCAGTCTCAGCCCCAGCCCATACAGCGTCTATCTCTCTCTCCAGTCTCAGCCCGCACGGCGTTTCTCCAGTCTCAGCCCGTACAGCGTCTCTCTCTCTCTCCATTCTCAGCCCGTACAGCGTCTCTCTCTCTCTCTGCAGTCTCATCCCACACAATTCTGAACACTAGTATGACTATAGATTGTTCAACTGAATGTTCTAGTTTATGTATAGAAAGTTATACATTTAATTTAACCGAAAGTATTGAAAAACTGTTTATTCCTGCAACACACTCTCACTTGTGCTTTTGGAGTACCATGTTTTGCCTTGATATGCTTAGCCTGTAAACAGTTTTGTCAATTCTCACAGCTTATTCTAACACAGTTTGTTTTAAGGTGTTAAGCTCCAGTGTTTTCGCCACTTTGATATGAAATTTCAACAATTTTTTAACAATCTCAGAAACTAGTGTATACTGCATGATTATTGCTCAGACCGCAATTGCCATCATATTCTTCCTTTTAGGGGGTAAATGTAATAATGTGCAGGACTTCGTGCGAGAACGCCTGCATTTTTAAAGTGGCAATCATATACAAGGCATTCACGTCCAAAGTCCCACAACTCGCACCCTATTTTCTCATACGTCCTAGAGGATGCTGGGGATGCTTCAAGAACCATGGGGTATAGACGGGATCCGCAGGAGACATGGGCACACTATAAGACTTTGAATGGGTGTGAACTGGCTCCTCCCTCTATGCCTCTCCTCCAGACTCCAGTTAGATTCTGTGCCCAGTGAGACTGGATGCACACTGAGAAGCTCTCCAGAGTTTCTCAGAAAAAGACTTTTGTTAGGTTTATTATTTTCAGGGAGACCTGCTGGCAACAGGCTCCCTGCTTCGTGGGAGTGAGGGGAGAGAAGCAGACCTACTTCTTCCTAGTTCAAGGGCTCCGCTTCTTATGCTACTGGACACCATTAGCTCCAGAGGGTTCGATCACTTGGTGCGCCTTGCTGCTTTTTCCCGGAGCCGCGCCGTGACCCCCCTCAGAAGAAAGAAGCCGAGTGAGTATGAGAAGATCTGAAGACTTCAGTGACGGCAGAAGACTGCGTTTGAGGTACTGCGCAGCGGGCGCGCTGCACGCCATGCTCCCACACGTAACACGGCACTGCAGGGCGCAGGGGGAGCACCCTCAAACCTCAAACAGCACTGGCATAAGTAAAAAAAAAACAGTGCCTAGGCACTAGTTAAGGGAACCCCGCCAGTATAAATATAAATTTAAGCGGGACTGAAGCGCGCCATGTAGTGGGCGGGGCTTAGCCCACACAGCTCTGACCAGCGCCATTTTTTCATCACAGACGCTGGCCCTGACCTCCACACTGCTGTACATGTAACAGGGTGCAAAACGGGGGGGGGGGGGGGGGGGGCACAAGTGATTTGGTGCAATTTGATATATATAAAAAGCGCTAACAGGTCTGGGCAGTCTTTTTCCTCGGGGTAGGCGCTGGGTTGTGAGCTGGCAGAACTCCCTCTGTCTCTCTCTTACAGGCTTTGTTGTGGGTCTGTCTCCTATAGCCCCAGTGTGGTTGTGGGTATCGGTACGTGTGTGTCGACATGTCTGAGACTGAGTGCTCTTCCCAGGAGGAGGCTGGAGTGGGGACAGAAAGTACTGTGAGGGCGACTGTGTCGGCACCGCCGACGGATGATTGGGTAAATATGTTGAGTGTTTTTAAATGCAAATGAGACTCAGTTGACTAAGAGATTTGATAAATCTGAGTCTAAAAACCAGACATGGAGGAAATCCATGAAGGATGCTTTGTCAAAAGCGCAGACCCCTTCGGGGTCACAGAAACGTGCATTTACCCAGATAGCTGATAAAGATACTGACACGGACTCTGATTCCAGTGTCGACTATAGTGATGCCAGACTAAATCCAAAACTGGCTAAGAGTATTCAGTACATGATTGTGGCGATAAAAGAAGTGTTGCATTTAACAGAGGACCCTGCTGTTCCTGATACAAGGGTCTGTATGTTTAAAGGACAGAAACCTGAGGTAACGTTTCTTCCCCCTCATGAACTGAACGCGCTTTTTGAAAAGGCTTGGGAAAATCCTGACAAGATGATACAGGTTCCCAAAAGAATTCCAGTGACATATCTGTTTCCATTTGGAGACCGGGAAAGGTGGGAGTCAACCCCCACGGTAGACAAAGCTTTATCGCGTCTATCCAAAAAGGTGGCGCTTCCGTCTCCTGACACGGCAGCCCTAAAGGATCCTGCTGATCGTAAGCAGGAAAATACACTAAAATCCATTTATGTCACTACAGGGTCGCTACTCCAGGCCTGCCGTGGCTTCGGCATGGGTGAGTAGCGCTATTGAAAAGTGGGCAGATAACTTGTCATCTTAGGTAGATACCCTAGACAGGGATAACGTGCTTTTGACTCTGGGTCATATCAGGGACGCTGCAGCATATTTAAAAGAAGCTGTAAGGGATATTGGCCTTTTGGGATCAAGGGCCAATGCCATGGCAGTCTCAGCAAGAAGAGCATTGTGGATTCATCAATGGAATGCTGACTCTGAGAAGGCGATGGAGTCTCTACTGTTTAACGGTAGAGTCTTGTTTGGTGACGGCCTCACTGACCTGGTGTCTACCGCTACCGCGGGTAAGTCTTCATTTTTTACCTTATGTTCCTGCACAGCAGAAGAAAACGCCTCACTATCAGATGAAGTCCTTTCGGCCCAATAAATTAAAAAAAAGGACGAGGGTCCTCCTTCTTTGCTGCGAGGGGAAGAGGAAGGGGAAAAAGGTCACGGGCTGTGGCAAGTTCCCAAGAGCAGAAGTCCTCTCCAGCTTCTACCAAATCCACCGCATGACACTGGGGCTCCTCTGCGGGAGTCCGCACCGGTGGGGGCACGTCTCCAACTCTTCAGTCAGGTCTGGGTGCACTCAAACCTGGATCCTTGGATAGTAGAAATAGTAACCCAAGGGTACAGGTTGGAGTTTCAAGACGTGCCACCTCACCGATTTTTCAAATCGGCCTTGCCAGCTTCTGTTCTAGAAATGGAGGTAGTAAGCGCTGCGATACTAAAGTTGTGTCAAAAATCAAGTAATTGTCACAGTGCCCCCGTCACAACAGGGGGAAGGCTTTTATTCAAGCCTGTTCGTGGTCCCGAAGCCGGATGGCTCAGTCAGACCGATTCTGAACCTAAAATCCCTCAATTTATTTCTAAAAAAAAATTCTAATTCAAGATGGAATCTCTCCGAGCAGTGATCTCCAGTCTGGAGGAGGGGGATTTTATGGTGTCAGTCGACATAAAGGATGCCTACTTCCATGTCCCCATATATCCTCCACATCAGGCTTACCTGAGATTTGCTGTTCAGGATTGTCATTACCAATTTCAGACGTTGCTGTTTGGTCTGTTCACGGCTCCGAGGATTTTCACCAAGGTTATGGCGGAAATGATGGTTCTCCTGCGCAAGCAGGGAATCGCAATTATCCCATACTTGGACGATCTCCTCATAAAGGCGAGATCCAAGGAGCAATTGCTGAAAAATGTTGCCCTTTCACTGGCAATTCTGCAACAACATGGTTGGCTCCTAAATTTTCCAAAATCACAGTTGGATCCGACGACACGGCTGTCGTTCCTGGGTATGATTCTGGATACAGAATTGCAGAACATGGTAAAACAGATTCTGAAACCAGCAAGGGTGTCAGTTCTTCAATGCACTCGGTTGCTGGGGAAGATGGTGGCGGCTTACGAGGCCATTCCGTATGGCAGGTTCCATGCCAGGGTGTTTCAGTGGGACCTGTTGGACAAGTGGTCCGGGTCTCACCTGGACATGCACTGGGAAATAATTCTGTCTCCCAGGACCAGAATCTCCCTTCTGTGGTGGCTGCACAATTCTCACCTTCTGGAGGGACGCAGGTTCGGGATTCAGGATTGGATCCTGGTGACCACAGATGCAAGCCTCCGAGGCTGGGGAGCAGTCACACAGGGAAGAAACTTTCAGGGAAAGTGGTCAATCCAGGAAGCTTGTCTACACACAAACCTTCTGGAATTAAGGGCCATTTACAGCGGCATCCTGCAAGCAGAACATCTTCTTCGAGGTCTGCCTGTCTTTATTCAGTTAGACAACGTGACAGCAGTGGCATACATAAACAGCCAGGGTGGAACAAGGAGCAGGGCGGCGATGGCCTAGGCCACGAAGATTCTTCGCTGGGCGGAAAGACATGCCAGTGCTCGGTCAGCGGTCTTCATTCCAGGAGTGGACAACTGGGAAGCAGACTTCCTCAGCAGACACGATCTCCATCCAGGAGAGTGGGGTCTTCATCGAGAGGTCTTTGCAGAAGTGACAAGTCGTTGGGGAGTTCCTCAAGTAGACATGATGGCGTCCCGCCTCAACAAGAAACCAGAGATATTGTTCCAGGTCAAGGGACCCTCAAGCGATAGCGGTGGACGCTCTAGTGACACCGTGGGTGTTTCCATCAGTATGTGTGTTTCCTCCACTTCCACTCATTCCAAAGGTGATAAAAATTATAAGAACAACAAGGGTTCAGGCAATACTCATTGTTCCGGATTGGCCAAGAATGGCCTGGTATCCAGATCTTCAGGAGTTGCTCATAGAAGATCCCTGGCCTCTTCCTCTTCGGGAGGACCTGTTGCAACAGGGGCCGTGCGTGTATCAGGACTTACAGCGGCTGCGTATGACGGCGAGGCGGTTGAACGCCAAATCCTAGCCCGAAAGGGTATTCCCAGTGAAGTCATCCCCACACTTCTTCAGGCTAGAAAAGAAGTAACGTCAAAACATTACCACCGTATTTGGAGAAAATATGTGTCTTGGTGTGAATCCAAGAAGGCTCCTACGGAAGAATTTCACCTGGGGCGTTTTCTCCATTTTCTACAAGCAGGTGTGGATGCGGGCCTAAAGTTAGGACCTATTAAAGTACAGATTTTGGCCTTGTCAATCTTTTTTCAGAAAGAATTGGCCTCCCTTCCAGAAGTTCAGACCTTCGTGAAAGGCATGCTACACATCCAACCTCCATTTGTGCCTCCTGTGGCACCGTGGGATCTTAATGTGGTGTTGCAGTTCCTGCAGTCGCATTGGTTTGAACCTTTGCGCAAGGTTGAGTTAAAATTCCTTACTTGGAAAGTAGTCATGTTGTTGGCCTTGGCGTCCGCAAGGCGAGTGTCTGAGTTGGCGGCTTTGTCTCACAAAAGCCCCTATTTAATTCTCCATGCTGATAGAGCGGAGTTGATAACTCGTCAGCAATTTCTACCGAAAGTGGTTTCATCATTTCACGTGAACCAGACTATTGTGGTGCCAGTGGCTACTGATGCCTTGGCGGATTTAAAGTCTCTCGATGTGGTCAGAGCTTTGAAGATCTATGTCGCCAGAACGGCTCAGATTAGGAAAACAGAGGCTCTGTTTGTCTTGTGGGCTCCCAACAAGATTGGTGCTCCTGCTTCTAAGCAGACTATTGCACGCTGGATTTGTAATACGATTCAGCAGGCTCATTCTACGGCAGGAATGCTGTTACCGAAATCGGTAAAAGCCCATTCTACCAGGAAGGGTGGGCTCAACCTGGGCGGCTGCCCGGGGAGTCTCGGCATTACAACTTTGCCGAGCTGCTACTTGGTCGGGTTCAAACACCTTTGCGAGGTTTTACAAGTTTGATACCCTGGCTGAGGAGGACCTCTTGTTTGGTCAATCGGTGCTGCAGAGTCATCCGCACTCTCCCGCCCGTTCTAGAGCTTTGGTATAAACCCCATGGTTCTTGAAGCATCCCCAGCATCCTCTAGGACGTATGAGAAAATAGGATTTTAATACCTACCGGTAAATCCTTTTCTCTTAGTCCGTAGAGGATGCTGGGCACCCGTCCCAGTGCAGGCTGTATCTGCAGTTTGGTTATAAGTTACGCTCATGTTGCGTTGAGTTCAGTCAATCTGTGACTGTGGTTGGTCATGCCGTTGCATGCGTTGTTTGTTGAATGCCATGTTGTATGGCGTGTTGGAGGTGTGAGCTGGTATGTATCTCACCTTAGTTTAAAATAATTATATAAATCCTTTTCCTCGAAATGTCCGTCTCCCTGGGCACAGTTCCTATAACTGGAGTCTGGAGGAGGGGAATAGAGGCAGGAGCCCGTTCACACCCATTCAAAGTCTTATAGTGTGCCCATGTCTCCTGCGGATCCCGTCTATAGCCCATGGTTCTTGAAGCATCCCCAGCATCCTCTACGGACTAAGAGAAAAGGATTTACCGGTAGGTATTAAAATCCTATTATTATTTTAATACATTTACTACATATATTTATAAGGCGCCACAAGTGTTTCGCAGCGCCGTACAAAGGGCATACAATAGAACAGTACAGGGAGACAGAACTTAACATTACAGTAAAAATAACAAAAATCGAGTACAGGTAACTCAGAGCACCACAATTCTCAATACACAACACAGCTTAGATGTAAGCAGCGAGACAGTTATCAGTGTACTACTAGGGTCTGGCGGCCTTAGAGAGAGATGAGCCTGCACCAGCAGGAGAATATGCGGGTAAAGATGGTCGCAGAGTAGGAGAGAGCTGTAAGTGAAATGTGGGTAGAAGAGGGCTTTGACAACAAGAGGGAAGAGGGCCCTGCTTTGATGAGCTAACAATCTAGTGGGAAGGGGCGACAGATGACATGAGGTGCAAGTAAGCATTTTCAGGTGTTAAATGTGGTAAAATATTTATAGAACCCTATTCAGTATTTACTCCCTGAAACATTGTGAGTGGAATTGCATCTTAGGGTGCATACACACGGTGAGATTCGGACTTATCCGATTCTCACCGTGCGACAGGGGGCCGGGTCGGCACTTAGCCAGTATCGCAAGCACATAATAACTGTGCTTGCGATGCTGGCTATGTGCGATTTCAATCCTGACTATCTCTTCTATAGAGATAGTCAGGATTGACTTGCCTGCACAGCCTATTTTTTCTTCCGATGCCGACCGCGCGGGGCCGCGCATCGGATCGGGATCGCAAGGTGACTGTCACCTTGCGATCTGCACTATATTTTCTTCCGATTCTGACTATATAGTCAGAATCGGAAGAAAATATCTTACCGTGTGTACACACCTTTACACACCAGGATAGAGGCCTAGATTAATAGAATAGCCCTAGTTAGTAGAATTGGAGCACAGCAGAAAGATCAAGCAATGAACTCCATATGCGGTGCAGGATTGTCCCCCTTCATAGACTGAATTGATTTGCTTTTAAATATTTTCCATGGGAGAAAGTAGAGCTTTGCTAGGGATATTATGGGTGTATTCTATCTCTCCCATGACATCTATTCTTTAATGTTTGCATAGAATTAATATAACACTTTATGCTTTATTTCAGGCCCATTTCAAAATGTGGATTCACTGCCACCCCCTGCTGGACCAGTGTATTACCCTTTGGTACCCGATCCATATAACCAGCCTCCTTTACCTGGTTTTGACTCGTGTGTATCTGTTGTGCCTACATATCATTATGTAGGACCATGGCATACTATAAGTCCCCCCTACAACAATTCACCTCGGATACATAATACAGTGAATCCCAGTCACATTCACCAAGTGAGTTACATTGCGGCACCACCACCTGCACATTTTGTACCCCAGACTATATGAGAGGAGATGATGACCTCTAGGTACGTTGGCACAAATTTTTTCTTAAGGGTTTGTCTTTGTCATGCTTTTTAAAATAGTGCGGTATAGATAGGAAGTGAAATGGTTATGAAAGCATTGCAGACAAAATGATCTATTCCTCAGCTCTAGTCATGTTGCTGTTACATTCTGCACGGGATTGCTTATGGCACTTTACGAAGCTGTGAGTGACATTCTTGTGCCAGCTCAATAACATTTATTGAGGTTTAGGCAACTTCTCAAATGCTACTCATGTCTGTGCCAGACTCTTCTGATTGTGGAGTACATCAGCCAATAAGACCATGGAATACATACACTACAAATTGTGTGTGATGTGACTCAAAGGAAGTACGTTAATTAGTGCATAGTGTGGCAAGTGCTTGATCAGTTCATCTGTATCCAAGAAAGCTGGGATATCTGTAGGCTATAGAGTAATAAACAAGTGCATTGAATTATCGTTTGCAGAGATTCCCAGCTGTAAAGTTCAACAGAATAAGCTGGTGCTACATAAATGCTAATTAGTTATGGAAGACTCTTCCCAATTTTCTCCGCCGCATCCAGTGTTTGAGGAGCCACAGGTCCTGTGCAGCACTACAAAATCAGCAATATACAGAACCTTAATTAGCATGGAACCATACCAGTTACATTATTTAAAAATACATACATTAGCAAGAGAATGACTGAATCTTTAAAACATCCAATGCAAGATGAGAAATGAAAAATTCAATCTCCAGATGTAAAGATCTGCTTCCAGGAGTACAAGTAGGTGAGGGCAGGGGGCCTAGAGGAAGGAAAGACACTGCTGGTGAGAGCTACCGTACCATACTAGAGAGGTGGACAACAGACAGGATTGGCTGGGGGTTGAAAATTTTATAATGGGGAAGGTGGAGCATGAGGATGAACTTGGGATGTTCTAATCCTTAATCGGGAGGCAATCACGAGACCGCCTGTCGGGATCCCAGCGGTCACAATGCTGACGGAATCCCGACAGGCTTGGAAATGCAGCCGGAATACCGACACCATAGGCTTTCTAGCACTCGCCCACTGCCGGCACACTGGTGGCTGGGATCCTACTGTTGGCATCATTACAGCTGGGATCCCGGCCACCAGTTAAAGGTATATATTCGTTCTAATCTTTCACTTTGGTCTATTTCTGGTGCAGGAAACCAAACTCTACTTGTGTACTGCATGTTGATTATTGCATGGCAAGGGAATTGCCTAAATATGTTTGGAATAGCACAGTGACTTCTAGCAGCCCAAATTTTAATTTAAGCTGTAGGTTTAATTTACATTAATAGATTACTATGAACCAATTTGATTTTTTTAAATGTTTATTTTGCATACTAAAAATGTTGTTTTGTATGGAGATATTCATCAAAATTGTATGGTACTTTATAAAGAACAAACTGTTCTGAAGTCAATGGTGTACGTCAAGTCTTACAGGTACAAACTTTGCACTCCTCTGTATCACTGTGATATACAGTACATACAGATGTGCATCCTTGCTGCAGTCACGCTAAACAGCCCTTGAAGCAATGCCGTGGTGGGACTCTGTAGCGCAGAGCCTTTTTTTGGGCAAAAAATTCACCTTGGACACAAAGTAATGTAATATAGGACACACATGCATCTTCTGCTGATTGAAATGATATGCAGCATGTCTATTTTCTGTGTATAATAACGGCTCTATCTGCATCCGAAATGCCATGTTAGTGTTTTCCATGAATACACTGTAGCATAGCATTTTGTATGCAAATACAGTTGCAGTCACACACAGAATATAGGCATTCTGCATATTATTTTAATCAGCAGAAGCTGCTTGTGCATCCTGTTACATTACTTTGCGTCTAAGACGCATTTTCACAGAAAAGGCAATGAAAGACACTCTGCGCTACCAAGTCACATGGCACGCACGCATTGTGTAACGTGACTTGTAACGCACAGAGCAAAGATGTAAGAGGACACATCTGTAGCAGAAAGATGCAGAAGGGAGAATAGTTCAGCCATAACATTTATATCCGTCACATCAGATCATTGTGAATAGGTATGCAGACTGCTGTGGCAAGTTTCCTGATCTATCCACCCCACATTAGTGTACGGTATAAGTTATACAATCTTAAGGTGTGGTCTACAGGAGATTTTATCTTTTAATTTATCTTCTTATTCTTCATAAATACAACTGAACTCAAGTATAGCTTAGCTGTGCCTGTGCTTACCTAAAAACTGTCCTTTTATGTTGATGACACAGCCTCCATTGTTCCAATGCAATTTCTACCCTCTGTATTGTAAGTAAATTTTTCTATGCTACATGATTAATACATCTACCTGATGGTTGGTTTAGAGGTTCACTGATTACCAATTCCATTGTACAACTGTTAAAGGGAATTATCTTTTGAAAGTGCAGTGTGCTGCTGTGCAGACTCCATGTTGGTGGTACTCAAGGGAAGCTTCATTCCATGAACCAAGATGGCCACTAATGCCACCACTGAGCATATGAGGAGTCATCTTGGGACTATGCGAGTGTGCCACAGTGAAAACTGTAGTCTTCCACTTGGCTCCATTGAGACCTGCAATTCCCTACTGATATAACCGCTGTTTCAGCATCCTGACTGCTATCTGGTACCTACATACTGACTGGCTGGTGAACAGTATGTCACCCTGCTCCACTCCATCTACCAGTGTGTATAATAGTGCCTACGACTGTACCTCTTTATCTTCAAAAAGGTACCTGGCCTGTTCACAATTGTAAGGCATCAGCTGGTGTGTACACAAAGACTGCATACACATTTTCCAGTATTAAACATGGATGTTTTTTGGTATATTTCTTCTTTCTGAGTAAGGTAAGCCTGTATAACTGATGTAAAAGTTGTCTATAATGCATGTAAAGTATATGCCTGACTTTGCTGAATGTTAGGAGGAATAATAAGTTATTTTTTTTCAGGGAACTTGTCTTATCCCATTACAATGACTTGGGTAGAGATGTATCTGGCAGGTGAAAGTCTGTTCCCTTTTAAGTTTACAGAATTAGCCTAAGAACAAAAGCAGCATTATCACTTGGCATGTCAATTGTCTTGCCTTTCTGGAAGCATAATAGATGTGACATTATTATAACTTCATTATGATGGGTAAATAGATATTGTACGTGCTAGCTAAGAATACAATTATCTTAATGTTACAAAAGATGTACTTTTTCTTTCTTCTAGGCTCCGCTGTCATCTTGGTACTAGAACGTGGCTGATCCTTTTGTGGAGGACAGAGCAGTTGTTTCTTACTTACACAGGTTTACAATGGCACTAACCATGGGGTGTGAGGACTAGATGTAGGGAAGTTGGGAGTTCATTTTTACCTTATTGATAAAACCAGGGCTGCTGTTTTTCTGATTGGAATATCACACGGCTGTCACACTTGCTGCTGAAGAATTCTCTGCATTGACGGTCATTGGACCTGCTGACATGCTGCTCCCGGACTCATTCTACCTCATCATTGTTTTAATCAATGGGTGGCACTTTGTAGAGATCATCAGTAGTTGCATCACAGGAGTACTTATTCAATGTTTTGCTCAGAATACCGAAAGCGCTGTTGGACTATAAGTCGTAACTGCGATTGCTAAACGAACTGTTTTTTTTAATATGCCAGTTTACGCCTTTTAGTACTGAAGCATTACATGATTAGGAATGTGTTTTTTGTTCTATGTTGGTACTTGTGTTTGTTTGTCACATTAACACAATAGGTGATTTAACATGTGTTTGTTCACTCTCACAATAAATAAATGAAAGCATAAAAAACCCTTGAAATCCTTGAATTGAGACAGCGCTTGCCATATGATTCTTTATATACTAGAGGTATAGTACAGTACAGTACATAATTCTTTTGCAAAAACATTATCATTCACACGCTAACACAAGCCATGTACTGTAGATATCTATATTTAAGCATGGAGGACCACTTAATAGCAAAATACGCTTTTGGTTTCTTAATTACATTTTATTTGTCCATACAATGATTTATTTTCTCAGTCATACAATAGATTGGAAATCTGTACTTTACCTGATCTGGAAGCCGTTACCAGCTAATGCCTAACAATATGAAGATTCTGCATCTGCAAGCATTATCATGCCAGAAGATGAGGCTGGGAAAATATTGGGGCTTTTGACAAACATTGTTTACCATTTAGGGTCGTGTATACATGAAAATCTGTTGGTTATTTTATTTTTATTTCAATAAACAATTTTATTGAAGTTTAGAAAATTGTACAGAGATAGGAATTGGACTCACCGTATGCGTATACAATGGTAAAAGAAACACAAAGGCAAAAAATTGGTAACCTAAAGCAGTGGTTCTCAACCTCAGTCCTCAAGTACCCCCAACAGTTCATGTTTTGCAGGTCACCTAGCAGTTGATCAGGTGTATTCATTACTCACTGACACATTATAGAAGACCCACAGGTGGAGCAAATTATTTCACTTGCAATTATCTGATGAGACCTGGAAAACATGAGCTGTTGGGGGTACTTGAGGACCAGGGTTGAGAACCACTGGCCTAAAAGATTACAAAAAGAACTGCTTGTAGAGGTAGGAAAACGTCCTCAGCGCATATAATTCCACCAGCCATGAAAAGGCACATAATGAAGTGCAATGAGAATAGGGGAAGAAAGGGGGAGACCAAACAAAAAATAAAAATAGATAATGAAAGAGAGAAAAATCAAGGTAATTCTGACATGTCATGAGATCCAAAGCAATTTCCCTGTCAAACAAAACCCACAGTATGAACAGCAGAAACCTATATGAAAATTCAATATGGGTCATAAGGGAGACCTCCCATTGTTAATCAACAATCCATCCTTAATACGTCACGATCATACTACAAAAAGGGCAATACCCTCAAGGGTTCTTATCAATTTGCCTACCCAGGTACCATGAAGTGGACTCAAATAATATATAAATATGTGTTTGCACATCTGAGTCGAGACTATATATTTTCCCCATTTTTTTTAAACAAATCTCTGAACCCCAGATTCAATATCCGGAAGAGAGGCTCACCTTTCGAAGTATAATACTTTTAAAACCATATTTTTAACTGCCATCAGAGAGGGGGTTGATTTTTTTAATCCAGTGAGTGAGAATTTGCTTCTTGGCAATTTAGTATAACTGAAAGCACTGGAGCAATATTCATGTTCTCCGAATCTAGCGTCCACTCTCTAAAATTGAGCAGACGTGCCAACGGGTTTTTAATTACGTGAATTTTAAACGTATGATTGATATAAGCAACCACCTTGAGCCAAAATCTAGAGATTTTTCTACAGGCCCAAAGGTTATGATACAAATCAGCACTGCAAATATTACATTTAATACAGCAGCCAGTGTCTTCTGGGACCATGTGTGCTCTCTGATTAGGAGCTATGTAGGCTCTTTGAAGGGTCTTTAGATGGACCTCCTGTATGGAGGCTGAGTGGAGGTAACGAAATGCGGGTATAATATTGTCTAATATATCCTCACAAGGTCCCAGAGTGGGGATATCTTTCGTGCAAGAAGGAAGATATCCCTTTCGTCCAAAGATTATCTCTGAAAGAAACGCTAAAGGTGGAACGAAAGTATCGAAGGCGGTATGGGTACTCTAGTGAGCACCATTAGCGTATGTAGTGGGTCTGTGGTGGCCTCTAATGGCATTGATGGCGGTTGAGACTCGACAAAATGTCTAATTTGTAAATACATAAACCTCTGCTAGGGACTCCAAATTTCGATTGGAGTTCAGAAAAAGACAACACAAGTTTGCCTCCCGGGTCAAAAATGTCTCTTGTGGCCGAAATCCCCTTATCTCTCCAAGTAAAAAAATTTGAATTTTCAAGCCCAGGGGTAAAACATGGGTTACCCCAGAACGTGTTATAGGAAGATACGTGTGAGCGTCTGCCTAATTTAGCATGTGCTTACTGCCATGCAAGATATGTATGGCAGAATAGGACGTTAGTCTTATACTCAGATGGGAGCTGTTGTTTAGGTGTATGTAGCAGTGCTGCCGGAGAGAGATAATGGAAGATGGCAAATTCAATGCAGAATTCATAAATATGGACCTGCCCCAAAGCCAGTCTGTGATATAATGGAACATAAAAATTGTGGGGAATAATACCGCACTGATCGTAGATATTATGCTAACCAGCATAAAGTTACCAAAATTAGACAGATATAAAGGTAAAATCCTTAATCTCTTTATTGGTGGTACACCCTGAGTCAGTATTGTACTAGGTAAGTGAACATGAAAAGAAAGAAGACTCTCTTGTGGGTGCACTCTTGAAAATAGTCAAAAGAAGACTAAAGTATTGAAAGATTAAAACATATTTATTAATTGTTTTAAAAGTTAGACAGTAAGTGTATCCTAAACAAACATAGAGGCAAAAAACATGTAAAAGAAAGCTTCCCATTGATGGTCTCGCTATTAATAATGTATAGGATGAACCCATATAGGGGGACCAAATGGGTAAAGTTACTGGTCCGTAATCGTCATCGGGACCCTAAATCGATAAGTATTTATACAATCCACTGGAATGCTCACTTATTTTGAACAATGATCTTGATAATACATGCACATTGGAGAAAGAAAATGTGTGAAAAAGTTCACATCTTATTGCATAAACATTGATATAAAAAATTGCAGCAAAGATGAACATGTGTATAGATTTGTGAAGGATAGGTACAAAATTGTGAATCTGCTGTCAGTGTTAGGCACAGAATATGCCAATCCAAGTACTGACCAAGCCCAACACTGCTTTGCTTCCAAGATCGGACGGGGTCGGGCGTGTACAGTGTAGTATGATAGTAAGGGTGTCAATGCCCTCGTTACTCTGGGATCACTGATGAGCGTTCACATAAAAAAAGTTACGAATAATTAAGAACTTAGAAAAGATAGAAAAGGTAGCTAGATGGATCTGCTGCCAGCGTTCGGCAAAGGTATACAAGGTGAGAAGTTGGATCTGCACTTACGCAAAAGAATAAGAGAACGTTCTCATGGTGATCCTCGCAAGCACCGATTTATTCCTCAAGTCCAGTCTTTACCCCCTACTTCAGATGAGCCTATGCAAGTGAATAGGTACCGCTTAGCTCCTGAGGAGCGGTCAAGAAGATTACGGGAAAGACTGTGTCTGTACTGTGCTGCCGCTGGTCACATGATTGATTCCTGTCCTTCTCGTTCGGGAAACGCCAGGTCCTAACTTGCAAAGGAGTCAAGTTAGGAACCTTATCCAAAGCTTCTTCTCAAGAACTCATCTTACCGATATCTTTGGAAACACAGAGTGGATTACATGCCTTCTCAGCTTTAATTGTGTGCTGCTGGGAACTTTATTACACAGGCTGCAGTTGATAAGATCAGTCTTCCTGTCTCAAGGTTGTCTCGCCCAGTCTAGCTTACTGCTGTGGACAGTAGCCGTATTGCTGAGGGTTCCATCACTCAACAAACTAAGCCCGTGGTCCTAGGAGTGGGCTTTCTTCATTCTGAGTTCATTGAACTTTCGTCATTCCTAAAGCCCACCTACGAGATCGTGTTGGGTATGCCTAGGCTTCAACTTCATAACCCACAAATCGATTGGTCCACACTACAACTCACAGCATGGAGTTCCTCCTGTTTCCTGACAATGTCTATAATATTTGTCCTATTAAAAACACGTTAAAGGTTAAAGAGCACAGTACGCAATTGGCGCAAAAAGTACCGCAAGGGTACGCCCTTAACTATACCTTAAGGAATGTACTTATACTGTAAACATTTGTGCAGTGATAATGTGTAGATGTAATGCAGTGTAACCTTGTTAGCTTAAAAGCTGTATGAGCGACTATGACGCTCTGAGAACCTTTATGCATTTATAATAATCAATCAAATACCGGTCTAAGGTTCTAACGCCTTTAAGGAGAGTATGAACGTTCAAAAAGAATAATACAATACAAGCTATACACTACCAAAATAACATAAAATATCTAACCAAGTAACTAACATATAATACAATAAAGACACAAGTACGTTTAAGGGGAGGGGAGAGAGAGGGGGAGAGAGTGGCTAACAATAACAATAAGACAATATAGTTATATGGCTGCAGAGAAACTTACACATGTGAGGAACAATCGCTGCGCAGTTAGTCAATGCTGAGAATCTTTGTGGAGAAAATACTTGAGCTTACCCAGGCTGCCTGTCCCTATATACACAACACCCAGCAACACAATTGTCCCTACAATGCCGCATGGGGCAGAAGCTAGACTCCATTTTGGGAAAAACCTCCCATGATTCCAAAGACTGCAACACATGGTTCAAAGGGGGAGGGGAAAACACCCAGCAGCAGCCATCTTCTACACCTGATCACAATGTAACCACACATCATCCTGCCATTCCTACAAACACATGCTATATTTCAGCAAGATGCACTCTATATAAAACCACTACAATCTGTTATAAATCACCATCCACAAAATGATACCAGAGATGCTATGCTACAGATTGTCTACTGTTCCAATTCATTACAGATTTCATAGAGTATCAGCACAAACACCCAACAATCACACAACTGCACAAGCATCATTAACCTTAAGCCATTTGTATCTCCAAACCAACCACACTATACCAATCACTTCACAACTACTCTACCTCAAACACATTTAAACTATTCTATGCCAATCAGCCATGTGATATTGAGATTATGATACTTAGCCTTTCGCTTGGTAGTCAGTCCTGGGGATAGGCCAGCCATGCTTCTGGGTGCCAGGTAGCTGTGGGAGTAGCTACAGTACATCTGTCCTCTGAGGCCACAAGCAACTGAGCACTGACCTCTTCTCTAGCCAGGAACTACATTCCTGTGTGACTAGTTCCTGGGGGAGGGGTCTCTCTTGCTTTGTATATGCTGATCAGGTTCAGCCCTGAAACTGCCAAAAGGGTTGTCTTCAGTTCCCTGTTCACTGCATTGTTCTAACAAAGTGATTTTTAGCTTTTATACATATAATCATATCTATCCGCTGCAATGTCCCACAACTTCACAACAAGTATCAAATTAATCTACACACCAATCTGCTTGTTTCAATATTAAACATGACGGGTGTATCTGGTTCTGTTCAAATAATACACATTCATGACATTAATTCATTAGCTAATTTTAAATCTCCATGATGTCTGGTGCTTGATATTATTATAATTATGTACTGTATGAAATAAGTGTCGAATCCATCTCTGTGCCACGTCCGTGTAAATGCGTGTGTTACCATATATTGCTGTGCTCGCTGCGCATATTTGCAAGTATAGCGACTTAAATGTGTGCAGTTTGTATGTTCTCTCTATGTAATATTTTTGACTTTGACATTCCATTCCTGTTTAGCTCAAATTCGTCCCGTGAGATCTTCGGGGTTGAAACCCCAGTGTGAACTTTCTGAGGCCTACAAAGATTTTACTGACGTCTTCAGTGAAAAGGCCGCCAATGTTCTGCCTCCCCATCGGAAGTGGGATTGTCCCATCGACCTGATCCCAGGGAGAATGCCTTCTAGAGGACAACCGTATCCTCTTTCCGTTCCTGAAACTCATGCCATGAGTGAATATATAAAAGAGAATCTACAGAAAGGATTCATCCGTCCTCCTTTATCTCCAGCAGGGGCGGGGTTTTTCTTCGTGAAAAAAAAAGACGGAGGATTACGTCCCTGCATTGACTACAGAGCATTAAATGAAATTACCATCAAAAACAGCTACCCCTTACCGTTAATCATGGAACTGTTTGACCGAATTAAAGGAGCCAGTATCTTTACCAAGTTGGATCTTCGTGGGGCGTATAATCTCATTAGAATCCAGAGTAGCGATGAGTGGAAGACCGCTTTTAACACCCGCGATGGCCATTATGAATATCTCGTAGTGCCCTTCGGATTAAGCAATGCCCCAGCTGTGTTTCAGAACTTTGTCAACTAAATATTTCGAGATGTACTGTATAAATACGTGGTAGTTTATCTCAACGACATTCTGATTTTCTCCCAAGATTTAGCTTCTCATCATCAACAAGTAAGAGGTCCTTCTACGTCTACGACAGAATCATCTTTATGGGAAGTTGTTTAAGTGTACCTTTTGAAGCTCCTTCGATGCTCTTCCTTGGGTATATAATTTCTGGTTCAGATCTACAAATGGATCCTGTTAAATTGGAAGCGATAGAGAACTGGTCTCTTCCCACTATACTCAAGTCTATTCAACGTTTTATTGGCTTCGACAACTATTACAGAAAGTTCATTAGAGGATTCTCTACTCTGATAGCCCCAATCTCTTGCCTTACACGGAAGGGAGAAAATCCTTCCCAATGGTCAGAAGAAGCTCTGGCTGCTATTCAAAAAATTAAACAAGCCTTCATTTCAGCTCCTGTGTTACAGCAACCAGATATCAACAGACCCTTCGAGTTGGAAGTGTACGCCTCGACAGTTGACAGTGCAGTGTTGTCCCAAACCAGCGATGATGGAAAGACTCAGCCTTGTGGGGTTTTCTCCCGTAGATTCCTACCTGTTGAGATAAACTACGCCATCTGTGACCAAGAGCTCCTGGCCATTAAACTGGCCCTTGAAGAGTGGAGGTATCTTTTGGAAGGCACATGTTTCCTATTACCATCTTCACCAACCATAAGAATCTACTTTATTTGAAAGCAGAGCAGTGTTTAAATTCTCATCAAGCAAGGTGGGCTTTATTCTTCTTTCATTTTAATTTCAAGTTACAGTTCCGCCCTGGTTCTCAGAATGTTAAGGCGGTTGCCTTGTCACGCTCCATGAGTTCCATGGAAGAATCTTCTGAACAATAATCCTGTCCAGTCCTCAATCCTGTCGTTTTTGCTTCCACAAAAGTGTCTGCTGTTCCGCCTCCCTCCAAAGAGTATGATCCCATCTGGGTAGTGGTCGACAGGTTCTCAAAGATGGCCCATTTTGTTCCACTCATTGGTTTGCCTTCTGCTCCAAAGCTCGCACAGATATTCCTACGTGAAATCTTCAGGTTACATGGACTTCCAACGGAAATTAGATCTGACCATGGTGTTCAGTTTGTGGTAAGATTTTGGAAAGCCTTATGCTCTGCATTACAAGTCAAACTCAAATTTTCTAAAGCATGTCATCCTCAAGCGAATGGACAGACTGAAAGGGTAAACCAGGAACTTGAAACCTTCTTGAGATTTTATATTTCTTCATCACAGGATGACTGGGTAGATTTATTGCCTTGGGCAGAGTTTGCTCATAACTTCCGCTACCATACAGCCACCAATACTACTCCTTTCTTTGCAGTTTATGGTCAACATCCCAGATTTCCAAGATCTTCCAGTTGTTGATGTGCCTGCAGCCACTTCAGTTCTTCAGCAGTTCTCCCAGGTTTGGACAATGATTAATCTTTCTCATAAAAAAGCATCTCAACAATACAAGGTCTTTGCTGACCGGAAAAGACGAGCGGTTCCCAGTCTAAAGCCAGGTGATAAAGTCTGGTTATCTAGCTATAATCTCCGCCTTAGAGTTCCTTCTATGAAGTTTGCTCGGCGGTTCATTGGTCCATTTCCAGTTGACCGTGTGATTAATCAAGTGGCTTATAAACTGAAGTTGCCTCCTTATTTGAAAATCCCAAACTCATTTCATATTTCTCTCCTTAAACCCTTGATTCTTAACCGTTTTCAGAAAGCTCTTCCAGCAGCTCCAAGAATCCAAACTCAACGAGGTGTTGAATACTAAGTTGAGAAGATCCTCGATTCACGTTGTCAGTATGGTTGTCTACAGTACCTGATTGACTGGTCCGGGTATGGTCCTGAGGAGAGGAGTTGGGTTAACGCCACTGATGTCCATGCTCCACTGTTAGTCCAAGCTTTTCATAGACTGTTTCCTTCTAAGCCTCGTGGGTGTTTGGTGCCCACCCATAAAAGGGGGGTGTACTGTCAGGAATCGGCATTCAGTGGTGTCTCACCAGCGCGCTGGTGTGCAGGCCTCCAAAGGTCACGGCACCAGTTTGCTTCTGTATGAACGCCCTGTCTGCAGAGCGCAGTATCCACTATCGTGGTGTACCCCTGAAGTCCATCCTGCAGGTGCCCTCCTGTGTACCGTCCATCTGCACAGCATGGGTGCCGCCATGACACTTGCGGTCAGCTGGCCTGAAAGCACCCAATCTTGCGCTGTTTGCTCACATGATCTAAGTATCCAATGACTCGACCAGGGGGTATAAGTCCAGAGCATCGGCTCAGTCTCACCACCTTGGACAAAGCGTCGCATTGATGCATAACGTGTCCTGGTTCCAGTTTCCAGTCTCCAATCTCCTGTTTCCAGTGATCTCCTATTCCTGGTATCTGCAGTGGTCTCCCGGTTCCAGTATACTCGTGGAACTACAGGTCCCAGCTATTTACTTCAGCTTCAATTCCTGCCACAGTCAGCCTCCACCCTTCTTGCAGTAAGATACTTTCTTCAGGTGCTATTCATCACCTCCACCTGTGTATGGTTGATCTGCATTGTGCTATGGCATCTGGCACTTAATACAACCACTCTGAATGTGCTATAGTTGTCTTCTGCTTAACCTTGCTTGGTTGTGGACTTTTGCATAACAAACTGACTGTGTGAAGTAATCGTTGCTGGTGCCAGACCAACTGTGGGAGTTATCACTATCTGATTTCCATACTGGTTTCCAGGCCAGTTCATTGCCTGTATTTCACTGCCTAATTACCTTGCTGGTTTCCAGACCAGTTTAATACGTGTGACTGATTATATTATATATCATTGTCAGCATTTCTTGTACCATCCATCTCAAGTTATCATCTGCTCCAGTTACTGTACATAATTGTGTGCATCTAATAAACATCATTGCGCACATGCGCAGGAATCTTTACAGCCTCCTCGGTTTCTCCAGCGCACCACCACTGACCCACTAGTGCCACCTCCGGGGACAGACATAACTACAGATCTGACATGGAGGAAGGAGTAGGGGAAGATTTAAATTCTTGGAAAGAGTGGGTAAGGGCAGATTGGACTACAGTGCAATTGAATCCCTTTTTTTGCTGTAGGACAGTTTTTGGCCACTAAGAACCGATTAATACTCGCCAATACAATGCAGGGTCATCGACCATAGTCTCTCCATTGTATGAGTGATATTCCAACCAGGCAGCATCTAGGGTAGAGCGAAATTTAATAGAGTTTCCCAAATGAGAGGGGAAATGCCAGGAGCGAAAAGGGCCTTTTTCCGATGTGAGATCCAATTTCATCCAACATACAGTGCCTTGCTAAAGTGTTCACCCCCCTTGGCTTTTTACCTATTTTGTTACATTGCAACCTGTAATTTTTTTTTTTTTCTCTGAATTTTATGTGATGGATATGTACATAATAGTCAAAGTTGGTGATGTGAAATGAGAAAAATGTATATTAAAAGATAATTATTATAAATAAGAATTACCTTCAGAAGTCACAAAATTAGTTAAATGAAGTCCACCTGTGTGCAGTCTAAGTGTCACATGATATGTCCGTATAAACACACCTTTTCTGAAAGTCCCTAGAGGTTGCAACACCAATAAGCAAGAGACATCACACCATGAAGACGATGGAGCTCTCCAAACAAGTCAGGGACAAAATTGTTGAAGTACAAGTCAGGGTTGGGTTATAAAAAAAAAATATCCAAATCTTTGATCCCCTGGAGCACCATCAAATCCATCATCTTCAAATGGAAAGAACATGGTACCACAACAAACCTGCCAAGAGAGGGCCGGCCACCAAAACTCGCAGACCGGGCAAGGAGGTAATTAATCAGAGAGGCAGCACAGAGACCAAAGGTAACCCTGAAGGAGCTGCAGAGTTCCACAGCAGAGACTGGTGTATCTATGCATGTGACCACAATAATCCGTACACTCCATAGAGCTAGTCTTTATGGAAGAGTGACCAGAAAAAAAGCCATTACTTAGTGTTAAAAATAAGAAGGCACGTTTTGAGTTTGCCAAAAGGCATTTGGACGACTCCCCAAATGTATGGCGGAAGGTGCTCTGGCCAGATGAGACTAAAATTTAACTTTTTGGCCACCAAGGAAAACTCTGGTGCAAACATAGTAACATAGTATTTGAGGTTGAATAGAGGCAAATTGCCCATCGTGTTCAACCTGTTTTAAGTTGTGATGAATCTACATACTTGCTAAATAATGTTTTATGACTAGTTAGCTACTATAACTCATGTTACCTCCGGATTAACCACGTTGATATTTTAAGTATTATAACCTTGGATAGCTTTTTCATTCAGAAATGTATCCATTCCTTTTTTAAATCCAATTACAGAGTCCGCCATTACCACCTTCCCTGGCAGGGAATTCCACATCCTGATTGCCCTAACAGTGAAGAACCCTTTCCTCCGTTGCGTTCGGAACTTTCTCTGCTCCAGTCGCAGCGAGTGCCCACGTGTCCTAAACTGTGTACTTTTAATAAATAATTCCTCTGGTAACTCTTTGTGATGTCCCTTTACATATATGAAGTTATTAATAATATCTCCTCTTAGGCACCTCTTTTCTAGTGTATACATATTCAGCCTAGTAAGTCTTTCCTTATAGTCCAGTCCTTCTAGGCCTTTAATCAATTTAGTAGCTCTCCTTTGAACACTTTTGAGTTCACTGATGTCTTTTTTTTATACAATGGTGCCCAAAACTGAACACAATATTCCAGGTGCGGACGTTCCAATGCTTTATACAGCGGCATGATTACATCCGAGTCCCTTGTCTCAATTCCCCTTTTTATGCACGCTAGCACCTTACTTGCCTTCTTTACTGTGTTTTGACATTGTGTACGGTTATTAAGCCTATTATCAAGGAATACCCCCAAATCTTTTTCCAACTGTTTCCCCTAGGCGTTCCCCATTTAATATGTAGGATGCAAGTTTGTTTTTAGTCCCAAAATTTATAAGCTTGCATTTGTCTGTATTGAACCTCATTTTCCATTTAGACGCCCAGAGTTAAAGTTTAGATAGATCATTCTGCAAGGACTCCACATCCAATTCTGAATTAATTACCTTACACAGTTTAGTATCATCTGCAAAGATTGACACTGTGCTTTCCAGGCCTATTTTTAGGTCATTGATAAATATGTTGAACAGTAGTGGTCCGAGTACGGACCCTTGTGGTATTCCGCTGACAACTGGGGACCAGGTTGAAGACTTCATGTTGACCACTACTCGCTGTACCCTTCCCTCCAACCAGCTGCTTATCCATGTGCAAATAGTTTTTCCTAGGCCAATCTTCTTTAATTTGTTCATCAGTCTCCTGTGAGGAACTGTATTGAAGGCTTTTGCAAAATCTAGGAAGACCACATCCACTGCTTTTCCTCGATCAAGATTATTGCTCACTTCCTCGTAGAAGCTAATTAAGTTAGTCTGACATGACCTGTCCCTCACAAACCCATGCTGGTTCTTGCTAATAATCCTAGCGGACTTTAGATACTCCTGTATGATGTCCTTTAGAATTCCTTCCAATATTTTCCCCACTATAGATGTTAAACTAACTGGTCTGTAGTTTCCCGGAAGATTTTTGGATCCCTTTTTAAATAATGGCACTACCTCAGCTATACGCCAATCCTTCGGTACCATGCCTGATCTAATTGAAACCCACCGCATCCCATCACCCCAAGAACACCATCCCCACAGTGAAACATGGTGGTGGCAGCATCATGCTGTGGGGATGTTTTTCAGGGGCAGGGACTGGGAAACTTTCGAGTTGAGGGAAAGATGGATGGTGCTAAATACAGGGATATTCTTGAGCAAAACCTGTTTTGATGAATGCCTATCCTTGGCAAAGATGAGCAAGAACGTCTGGGGGGTTTATCCATTAATGGGGAAACCATATTAAAATCACCGACCAAAATTACAGTTATCTTAATGTACAGTAGCTGAGCAATTTAGTAACAATGTGTGAGTAAAATTGTTTAGAATAATTATTGGGAGCATATATATTGTATAACAAAAACCGGGACGTAGCTAGTGTAATATCCGCTATTACATATCTGCCTTGTGTGTCGTCCAAAACATGTATAGAAATCGGATGTATTGTCTAATCAAAATAATGACACCACGAGCCTTTGGAGAAAAGGAAGAGAAGGCCACCACAGACCAACCCATAGTATTTAGTTTAACCACTTCTTTAGGCATGAGGTGGGATTCCTGAATGAAGGCGACATCAACCCTCTGTTTTTTGAAGATAGATCAAAATCTTCTTCCGTTTGACTGTAGAGTTGATGCCCCCCACATTCCAGGTACCTAATGTCAATCTAGACATCCTGCAAAACAGTAAAGTACATAGAGACCCATAATACACATAAGAAAGGAGCGCTCAGGAACATATGCAGTGGACTCCTGATAGAAAAAAATAAATAAATTTAGAATCTGATTGAAACCAAAGGGGGACACAAGACGAGTAGGGAATGACACATAAGGGGAAACGGGAGGGGAGAGAAAACGTCAAAAGGCAGAGGACAATTTGGAGGGATGGGGTCCTACAGAGGATTGGAAATAAAGAAATGCAGTAAGGGGGGCAACATATGAAGACCTTGAAAAACAACCATGTGAAATAATAAGACACACAGAGCAGTAACAAATGAACAACAAGGAGTATATCTCTGCCAACTGTAAATAAAGGGTAAAGGGGAGCAGGGCCGTAACTACCTGTGTGCCAGGTGTACCTGGCACACAGCGCAGTTGCCCTGAGGGCCAATGGCCAGCGGCATGTAATGAGTCAAATTGACTCATTACCTGCCGCCTCTGCTGTGTGCGCCGCCGCTGCGCTGTGGAGGAGAGAGCAACGGAGGAGGAGGAGGGAGGGGGACTGGAGCCGCAGCAGCGCTATTTCATTGGTAGTAAGCGCCGCTGCAGCAGTCCCCTCTCCTTCTGTATTGGCTGCTGTGGATGCTGGGATGCGGTTCCTTCATCCCAGGATCAACAGCAGCGCCGGGCAGCCAATACGGAAGGAGAGGGGACAGCAGCAGCGGCGCTTACTACCAATGAAATATCGCTGCTGCGGCTCCAGTCCCCCTCCTCCCCTGCCTGCGGAGCTGCCAGCACGAGGAGCCTGACTGCCAGCGGGAGAAATGGTAAGTATCTCTCTCTGTCTCTCTCTATCTTGTCTGCCTTTATGTGTAAAAAGGGGGACTGCCTGCCGCAATGTGTAAAAGGACTGGCTGCCGCAATGTGTTAAAAGGGGGACTGGCTGCCGTTACGTGTAAAAGGGGGGACTGTGCCTGCCGCAATGTGTATAAAGGGGGACTGGCTGCCGTTATGTGTAAAAAGGGGGACGCTGTCTGCCACAATGTGAAAAAAGGGACGCTGTCTGCTGTAATGTGTAAAACAAGTTTTATGGTAAGAACTTACCTTTGTTAAAACTCTTTCTGCGAGGTACTCTGGGCTCCACAAGGATAGACATAGGTTGTGTAGAGTAGGAGCTTGATCCGAGGCACCAACAGGCTGAAAAGCTTTGACTGTTCCCAGAATGCATAGCGCTGCCTCCTCTATTACCCCGCCTCCCTGCACAGGAGCTCAGTTTTTAGTTAACCAGCCCAATGCAGTAGCAGGAAAAGAGATGACAACAGTTAGTAGCCACATGCACCACACTCAAGACAGGAGAAGTGTCAGCAGCTAATGCCATACCAACCCAAAGAAGCTAAGTGCGTCAGGGTGGGCACCTTGTGGAGCCCAGTGTACCTCGCAGAAAGAGTTTTAACAAAGGTAAGTTCTTACCATAAAACTCGTTTTCTGCTGCAGGGTACACTGGGCTCCACAAGGATAGATATAGGGGATGTCCTAAAGCAGTTCCTTATGGGAGGGGGACGCACTGTTGCGGGCACAAGAACCCTGCGTCCAAAGGAAACATCCTGGGAAGTGGCAGTATTGAAAGCATAGAAGCTTATGAACGTGTTCACAGAGGACCACGTAGCCACCTTGCACAATTGTTCAAGGGTCGCACCACGGCTAGAATGGGCCGTAATGTGAGCAGGAGCTGATAGACCAGCCTTCACATAAGCATGTGCAATCACCATTCTAATCCATCTGGCCAAAGTCTGCTTGTAAGCACGCCAGCCCCATTTGTGAAATCCAAACAGCACAAAGAGAGAATCAGATTTTCTAATCGAAGCAGTTCTCTTCACATAGGTACGGAGAGCCCGTACCACATCCAAAGACCGCTCTTCGGGAGACAGATCAGGAGAAACAAGTGCCGGAACGACAATCTCCTGATTAAGGTGGAACAAAGAAACCACCTTAGGTAAATATCCAGGCCGAGTCCTAAGAACCGCCCGGTCACAGTGAAATATCAGATATGGGGAACTACAGGACAAGGCACCCAAATCCGACACTCTTCTAGCTGAAGCAATAGCCAGCAGAAACACCACCTTAAGGGAAAGCCACTTAAGATCAGCTGAACCAAGAGGTTCAAGCGGAGACTCTTGTAACGCCTCCAAAACCACCGACAAGTCCCAAGGAGCCACAGGCGGGACATAGGGATGTTGGATACGCAACACACCCTGAGTAAAGGTATGCACATCAGGTAAGGTCGCAATTTTTCTCTGAAACCACACCGACAAGGCAGATCTTTGAACCTTGAGGGAGGCCAGACGCAGGCCTAAGTCCAGGCCCTGCTGAAGAAAAGCCAACAACTTGGCTATACTAAACTTGGAAGCGTCATAATCGTTAGATGCGCACCAAACAAAGTAAGAATGCCAGACCCTATAGTAAATCCGAGCTGAAGCCGGTTTCCGGGCCCGCAACATAGTTTGAATGACCGCCTCAGAAAACCCTTTAGCCCTCAAGACGGAAGCTTCAAGAGCCACGCCATCAAAGGCAGCCGGGCTAGGTCCTGGTAGACACAGGGGCCCTGAACGAGGAGGTCTGGGCGTTGTGGAAGTAGAAGTGGACGCTCTGACGATAGGCCTTGCAGGTCTGAGAACCAGTGCCGTCTGAGCCACGCTGGAGCTATGAGAAGCAGATTTCCTTTCTCTTGCGTGAACTTCCGAAATACCCTGGGCAGGAGTGACACCGGAGGGAACACGTACGGCAGCCGAAACCTCCACGGCACCGCCAGCGCATCCACGAATGCTGCTTGAGGATCCCTTGTCCTTGCTCCGAAGACCGGAACCTCGTGATTGTGTTGAGACGCCATCAGATCTACGTCTGGAAGGCCCCACTTTTCCACTAGGAGTTGAAATACTTCTGGATGGAGGCCCCACTCGCCGGCATGTACGTCCTGACAACTGAGAAAGTCCGCTTCCCAATTCAGGACTCCCGGAATGAATATTGCCGATATGGCCGGTAGATGGTGTTCCGCCCAATGTAGAATCCGTGAGACTTCCTTCATCGCCAAACGGCTTCGAGTGCCACCTTGATTTATGTAAGCCACTGTGGTGGCGGCGTCCGACTGTACTTGAACAGGACGGTTCTGAATAAAATGCTGGGCCAGGTTCAACGCATTGAAGACCGCCCGCAATTCCAGAATGTTGATCGAGAGGAGGGATTCCTCCTTGGTCCACCGACCCTGAAGGGAGTGTTGCTCCAGCACCGCGCCCCAACCTCTTAGACTGGCATCTGTCATCAACAGGACCCAGTTGGATATCCAGAAGGGACGGCCTCTGCACAATTGTTGGTCCTGGAGCCACCAGAGCAGCGACAGACGGACCTCCGGAGTCAATGAGATCATGTGAGACCTGATCTGGTGGGGCAGGTTGTCCCACTTGGCTAGAATCAGCCTCTGGAGGGGGCGAGAATGGAATTGAGCATACTCCACCATGTCTAATGCTGACACCATGAGGCCCAGCACCTGCATCGCCGAATGTATCGACACTTACGGACGAGAAAGGAAGCAACGAATCCTGTCCTGAAGCTTCAGGACTTTCTCCTGAGACAAGGACAACCTCTGGTTGTAAGTGTCCAATAGCGCTCCCAGGTGCACCATGGTCTGAGCAGGGACCAGGGAGGATTTCTTCCAGTTGATGAGCCACCCGTGGGCTTGTAGAAACCGGACAGTCATATCCAGATGACGTAGGAGAAGTTCTGGGGAATTTGCCAGGATTAACAAGTCGTCCAGATACGGCAGTATCCTGACCCCTTGACGGCGAAGACTCGCAGAGCCGTAGTTAAACCAAAAGGTAACGCCCGAAACTGGTAATGGTGGTTGCCAATCGCAAACCTCGGGTATTGCTGATGTGACGCTGCTATAGGAATATGTAGGTAAGCATTCTGTATGTCCAGGGAGACCATGTAGACCCCAGGTTCCAAGGCCAGAACTATAGAGCGAAGGGTTTCCATACGGAACTTGGAAACTTTCACAAACCTGTTCAATGCCTTGAGGTTGAGAATGGGCCAGGAAGACCTATTCGGTTTCGGGACTAGAAACAGCAGAGAATAGTACCCCCGGCCCCTCTGCGCAAGAGGCACCTGTACTACGACTCCTGTATCTAGGAGGGTCTATACCACCGAATGTAGAGTGTTTGCCTTTGTCTGGTCCAACGGGACGTCTGTCTGGCAAAATCGATGAGGGGGTCGGTTTTTGAAGGCTATGGCGTAACCTCGAGTGACGACTTCCCGTACCCAGGCATCTGAAGTGGTTTTCAACCATTTCTGGGTATACCCTAGAAGCCGGCCCCCCACCCTGGGATCCCCCAGGGGGAGGCCCGCCACATCATGCGGCAGGCTTATCGGTCTTGGAAGCTGGCTGACGGGCCGCCCAGGCTCTTTTGGGCTTTGGCTTGCCAGGTTTGGAAGTGCGGGCCTGCTTGTTGTACGCCTGACCTTTTGCTTTACGTGAAGGACGAAAGGGGCGAAAGGAAGTACCTTTAGCCTTCGACACAGAAGGAGCGGTACTTGGCAGACGGGCAGTTTTGGCATTAGCCAAGTCAGCCACAATCTTATTTAAGCCCTCCCCAAACAGAATATCTCCCTTGAAAGGGAGTACCTCCAGGGTTTTTCTAGAGTTCAGCTCCACAGACCAGGATCTCAACCACAATATCCGGCGAGCCAGGACTGATGTAGTAGAGGCCTTGGCCGCTAGGATACCGGCATCAGAAGCCGCCTCTTTAATAAAGTGAGAAGCTGTGACAATATATGACAAGCATGGTCTAGCATGGTCAGAAGAGATTTCAGCTTCTAACTCCAAGGCCCATGCTTCAATAGCCTCTGCAGCCCATGTTGCTGCAATAGTGAGCCTTTGTGCAGCACCCGTGAGGGTGTAAATCGCTTTCAGACAACCCTCCACACGTTTATCTGTAGGCTCTTTTAGAGACATGACGGTAGTGACAGGTAGAGCTGAGGAAACCACCATCCTAGCCACATGTGAGTCTACTGGAGGAGGTGTTTCCCAATTTTTAGACAGCTCTGGCGCGAGGGGATAGCGAGCCATCATCTTCTTTTGCGGCACAAACTTCTTACCCGGGTTTTCCCAGGGTTCCTGACGTATATCCACTAGGTGTTCGGAGTGAGGTAAAACTTGTTTAACCACCTTCTGACGCTTGAACCTATCTGGTTTCTTAGGAGGGACGGATGGCTCGGGATCATCCGTAATCTGTAAAATCAACTTAATAGCCTCCAAAAGATCAGAAACATCCACATGTGAACTACCCTCCCCATCAGCAGTATCTGTGTCAGAATCTGTGGGGGCAGTATAAGTTCCATCTTCATCAGACGAGGTGTCAGTGACAGCAGTGGATTGTGAGGAGATAAGAGCTCGCTTAGAGGACCCCTTGGGCGAGCGAGGGTCAGACTTTTTAGTAGTCAGGGACTGGTTCAACTTCTTCAACTGAGCAGATAAATTGTCTTCCCACGGCGGGTTAGCTGCAGGGACCACATACGGTTGCACTGGCATAGGGGGTCCCATAGGGGGTGTTAGTTTATTAACTAGCGTATGCAGAAGCGTGGAAAAAGCAGCCCACGGTGGGTCATTATGTACCTCCGTTGCCACAGTCCCACTGGGGGGCAAGGAGCCCCCAGAACCAGAGCCCACAGCTGCTATATTCTCCTCATATGGATCTGTGGCTTCAGCAACACCTGCAGTGTGTTCCTCCCCAGAACCGTTGCCTTCAGAAGCAGACATGATATCACTTGCAGTATCAGGTAACACTGTACAATTGGCAGCAGCACAATACCTCTTACCCAAACCCCTGCGCAGTGTAGTCGGCACAAGCAGAGATATAGGAGAGATATGGTAACTAAAATCACAGAGAAAAATACATATTAAAGTATATCTTGTGAAAATCCTATATAAAACCTGATGCACCAAGCCCCCTCAGGTTACAGAATATAGGGATAGCAAGTTGAGTGAGAGACACGAAATGGAAACCACTCAGCAAGCTAATGCACACACATATAGTCACAGTTGTACAATGCAGAGGTCATTACAATAATACTGCACTGGACCAGCTTATATACTGTAGCTATGTAGTCAATAGATATAACACTCCACAGCAAGAACTGGATATCACAGGGTAATTGTACTAGAAAACCCTGGCTAAATGCACTTTCTTAAGTATTCTACCTGCTATTAGACAGTGTTATTTAAGTGTCATGTAAAGTCACAGCGCTGACAACCAGGCGGCTTTACACAGGAGGATTTGCCCAAGCAGTCCCAGGAACAGTGTAGCTGAGAGAAATGGCGCCCAGACACTGACAGGGAGTGAGGGAGAGACAGATATGCAGCTCCAGGGCGGGAACATTTGCGGGAAATGGCGCCCTGGGGCTGGTGGAGGGGCTTCAGGTCTAAGCCTTATTCCCCTGCTGGCAAAACCACCGGGTACTGTGGGCTATTATTAAAATGGTTTTAAGGGAAAACCTGACCTGCACCCATGCCCTGGTGATCTAGTGGGATCGCCTGTACTGCCACAGTGTCCACCGCCCACTGACCGCGCCGGATCGCGATAAAGTACGGGTCCCACAAGTGGGACCCACTTGACCACCTCCCGAAGCGCGGCCACGCGATCCCGGAGAGCCCCCGTCGTGTGTGCCTGACCATGGAAGAAAACCGGAGCCTCCTGCTGTAGGTACCCGGCAACCAGGGCTCGGGAGTGTACAGCGCCGCTGGGGAGATGGAGCTGCAGCAGTGAATGTCTCCTGACATTTACACACCGCTGCTCCCCTTGTAATCTTCACTTTTTCTTCAAAAAAGCTCTTCTTCGGGCTGCCCAGAGCAGCCCCTCTGTTATGTGCCTGCTATCTGCGGCACCAACTACAAAACTGAGCTCCTGTGTAGGGAGGTGGGGTTATAGAGTAGGCGGCGCTATGCATTCTGGGAACAGTCTAAGCTTTTCAGCCTGTTGGTGCCTCGGATCAAGCTCCTACTCTACACCCTCTATATCTATCCTTGTGGAGCCCAGTATACCCTGCAGCAGAAAAAGGGGACGCTGTCTGCCGTAATGTGTAAAAAATTGGACGCTGTCTGCCGTAATGTGTAAAAAGGGGGGCGCTGTCTGCCGCAATGTATAAATAGGGGGACTGGCTGCCGTTATGTGTAAAAAGGGGGACTGTGCCTGCCGCAATGTGTAAAAAGGGGGACTGGCTGCCGTTATGTGTGAAAAGGGGGACTGGCTGCCGTTATGTGTGAAAAGGGGGACTGTGCCTGCCGTAATGTGTAAAAAGAGGACGCGGTCTGCCGTAATGTGTAAAAAGGGGACGCTGTCTGCCGTAATGTGTAAAAAGGGGACGCTGTCTGCCGTAATGTGTAAAAAGGGGGACTGACTGCTGTAATGTGTAAAAGGGGCTCTACCTGGTGTAGTAGCGCTACTGTGCAGCGTAATTTGAACAATGGAGACTACTGTGCACCGTAGTATGGATTGGTATTATTTTGTGGCCACGCCCCTATATATTTAACGCGCGCCTATGGCGCGCACTGCCCCTATCTTGCATGGGGGCGCCAATGCCGTTTCTTGCACACAGCGCTAAAATTCCTAGTTACGGCACTGAAGGGGAGACATCAAAGCCACAAAAAGATAAGATACATTTGGTTACTGAGCAGTTTATAGCAACAAATGACTGTCGGGGATCAGAATCCCGGGGTAAAATCTAAGATAACAAATGCGACAACCCCTATAAGAGCATCCAAGGAAACCGCTCGGGAAATGGGTATCAAGCCGCAGGGGAACACTGTCATCCTGATCCTGAACATGATCAGCCTGGGAGGAGTATTCATCAGCTTCATTAGTCTAAGAAATATAGCGGGTCATTCCGACTTGTTCGCTCGTTGCCAATTTTCGCTATGCTGCGATTTGTTGCTAATTGCACATGCGCAAGGCACGCAGTTCGCATGCGCTTAGTTATTTAACTAAAAACTTTGCAGTTTTGCTGTGGATCCTGCGGCGCTTTTCAGTCGCACTGCTGATCGGTAAATGATTGACAGGAATGGGGCGTTTCTGGGAAGTAACTGAGCGTTTTCCGGGAGTGTGCTAAAAAACGCAGGCGTGTCAGGGAAAAACGCTGGAGTGTCTGGAGAAACGGGGGAGTGACTGGCCGAAGGCAGGGCGTGTTTGTGACGTCAAACCAGGAACTAAATGGACCGAGCTGATCGCAATCTGAGAGTAGGTCTGGAGCAGGGCCGGTTCAAGGGCGCAGAGCGCCCCGGGCAGGAAAGGGGCGTGGCCTAATACAGGGGGCGTGGTGAGTCACGCCCCCTGTACATTGAAAGCGCCGCTTGAATGCTGAGCGGTGTGCGATGACGTCATCGCGCACCGCACAGCAAAAGGTCCTCTCCACGAAGAGAAACTAGACGCTATGCGTCTAGTTCCCTTCGTGGAGAGGACCTTTGCTGTGCGGTGCGCGATGACGTCATCGCGCACCGCTCAGCAGTTACTCTCCACGAAGGGAAACTAGACGCATAGCGTCTAGTTCCCTTCACAGGAGGCGCCGAGGACGGGGACGGCAGCGGAGGCGGACGGGGGACACAGCGGGCAGCAGTGGCGGATCTTGCCACGGTGCGGCGCCCTCCGGATGGCGCCAGCGCCCTCCGGAAGGCGGCGCCCCGGGCAAAAGTCCTGCTTGCCCGTGGCAAGAACCGCCACTGGTCTGGAGCTACTCAGAAACTGCAAATAATTATTTAGTAGCAGTTCTGCTAAGCTAAGATACACTCCCAGAGGGCGGCGCCCTACCGTGTGCAATGCTGCTAAAAGCAGCTAGCGAGGGAACAACTCGGAATGAGGGCCATAATCCTCTGCATCAGCCACACAGTGTTAATTTTTGAATGAAGAACCCCCAAAGAGATGAAGTCTGGCAGGAAACAGCAAAGCAAATTTTTGGTTCGCTCTGACCAGACGAGAGCAAATGGGAGAGAATTTACATTGTGCGCAGTATACCTCTGCAGAATAATCCTGGAAGATGGCTAATTGGGTGCCTTCCAATTGTAAATTCCTATGCTTCCTAGAAGCCGTCCAGTTCGCTCCTTGTGGACAAAGTTCAAGCATTTAAAAATAACCACACGTGGTCTATTAAGTAAAGTGCGAGGAGGCCCAAGCCTACTGTATAGGCTCTCTCAATAACCAAGCCGACACATTCCTCCTGTATATGCAATAAATCAAGCAGAGATGTTTGCAGGAAATTAACCAGTTCAGGACCTTTCAAAGATTCTGGCAGCCCCAGCACCCTAAGATTCGATCTTCTAGATCTATTTTCAAGATCATTGATTTTACTGGTAATGGGATTTTCTCTGACGTCCTAGTGGATGCTGGGGACTCCGTCAGGACCATGGGGAATAGCGGCTCCGCAGGAGACAGGGCACAAAATTTAAACGTTTGACCACTAGGTGGTGTGTACTGGCTCCTCCCCCTATGACCCTCCTCCAAGCCTCAGTTAGGTTTTTGTGCCCGTCCGAGCAGGGTGCAATCTAGGTGGCTCTCATAAAGAGCTGCTTACAGTAAAAGTTTTGATAGTTTTATTATTTTCAGTGAGTCCTGCTGGCAACAGGCTCACTGCAACGAGGGACCTAGGGGAGAAGAAGTGAACTCACCTGCGTGCAGGATGGATTTGCTTCTTAGGCTACTGGACACTAGCTCCAGAGGGACGATCACAGGTACAGCCTGGATGGGTCACCGGAGCCGCGCCGCCGACCCCCTTGCAGATGCCGAAGTAAGAAGAGGTCCAGAAACCGGCGGCTGAAGGCTTTTCAGTCTTCATGAGGTAGCGCACAGCACTGCAGCTGTGCGCCATTGCGCTCAGGCACACTTCACACCGGCGGTCACTGAGGGTGCAGGGCGCTGGGGGGGGGCGCCCTGGGCAGCAATGTTAATACCTTTCTGGCTAAAAAGAATACATCACATATAGTCCATGAGGCTATATGGATGTATTTCACCCCTGCCAGGTTTCAGAAAAACCGGGAGAAGAGCCCGACAGAATAGGGGGCGGGGCCTATCTCCTCAGCACACAGCGCCATTTTCCTACACAGCTCCGCTGCTAGGAAGGCTCCCAGGCTCTCCCCTGCACTGCACTACAGAAACAGGGTAAAAAACAGAGAGGGGGGGCATTTTTTGGCGATATTATATATATTTAAGCAGCTATAAGGAAACAACACTTATATAAGGTTGTTCCTATATAATTATAGCGCTTTGGTGTGTGCTGGCAAACTCTCCCTCTGTCTCCCCAAAGGGCTAGTGGGGTCCTGTCTTCTATCAGAGCATTCCCTGTGTGTCTGCTGTGTGTCGGTACGTGTGTGTCGACATGTATGAGGACGATGTTGGTGTGGAGGCGGAGCAATTGCCGGTAATGGTGATGTCACCCCCTAGGGAGTCGACACCTGAATGGATGGCTTTGTTTATGGAATTACGTGATAATGTCAGCACGCTGCAAAAGTCGGTTGACGACATGAGACGACCGGCAAACCAGTTAGTACCTGTACAGGCGTCTCAAACACCGTCAGGGACTGTAAAACGCCCTTTGCCTCAGTCGGTCGACACAGAATCTAGTGTCGACGGTGAAGAAACGAACGTATTTTCCAGTAGGGCCACACGTTATATGATCACGGCAATGAAGGAGGCTTTGCATATCTCTGATACTGCAAGTACCACAAAAAGGGGTATTATGTGGGGTCTGAAAAAACTACCTGTAGTTTTTCCTGAATCAGAGGAATTGAATGACGTGTGTGATGAAGCGTGGGTTACCCCTGATAAAAAACTGCTAATTTCAAAGAAGTTATTGGCGTTATACCCTTTCCCGCCAGAGGTTAGGGCGCGCTGGGAAACACCCCCTAGGGTGGACAAGGCGCTCACACGTTTATCCAAACAAGTGGCGTTACCGTCTCCTGATACGGCCGCCCTCAAGGATCCAGCTGATAGGAGGCTGGAAAATACTCTAAAAAGTATATACACACATACTGGTGTTATACTGCGACCAGCAATCGCCTCAGCCTGGATGTGCAGTGCTGGGGTGGCTTGGTCGGATTCCCTGACTGAAAATATTGATACCCTGGATAGGGACAGTATTTTATTGACTATAGAGCAATTAAAGGATGCATTCCTTTATATGCGAGATGCACAGAGGGATATCTGCACTCTTGCATCAAGAGTAAGTGCGATGTCCATATCTGCCAGAAGAAGTATATGGACACGACAGTGGTCAGGCGATGCGGATTCCAAACGGCATATGGAAAGTCCCCTCCCAGCAGAAAAAGACGCAGTCTTTTCAGCCGCAGTCCTTTCGTTCCTATAAGAACAAGCGAGCAAAAGGACATTCATATTTGCCCCGAGGCAAAGGAAAGGGTAAGAGACTGCAGCAAGCAGCCCCTTCCCAGGAGCAGAAGTCCTCCCCGGCTTCTGCAAAGGCCTCAGCATGACGCTGGGACCTTACAAGCGGACTCAGGGGCGGTGGGGGGTCGCCTCAAGAATTTCAGCGCACAGTGGGCTCACTCGCAGGTGGACCCCTGGATCCTGCAGGTAGTATCTCAGGGTTACAGGTTGGAATTCGAGAAGTCTCCCCCTCGCCGTTTCCTAAAATCGGCTTTGCCAACGTCTCCCTCAGACAGGGCGACGGTATTGGAAGCCATTCACAAGCTGTATTCTCAGCAGGTGATAATCAAGGTACCCCTTCTTCAACAGGGAAAGGGGTATTACTCCACGCTATTTGTGGTACCGAAGCCGGACGGCTCGGTAAGACCTATTCTAAATCTGAAATCTCTGAACCTGTACATACAAAGATTCAAGTTCAAGATGGAGTCACTCAGAGCAGTGATAGCGAATCTGGAAGAAGGGGATTTTATGGTGTCCTTGGACATCAAGGATGCTTACCTTCATGTCCCAATTTGCCCTTCACACCAAGGGTACCTCAGGTTCGTGGTACAAAACAGTCATTATCAGTTTCAGACGCTGCCGTTTGGATTGTCCACGGCACCCAGGGTCTTTACCAAGGTAATGGCCGAAATGATGATCCTTCTTCGAAGAGAAGGCGTATTAATTATCCCTTACTTGGACGATCTCCTGATAAGGGCAAGATCCAGAGAACAGCTGGAGGTCGGAGTAGCACTAACTCAAGTAGTGCTCCAACAGCACGGGTGGATTCTGAATTTTCCAAAATCCCAACTGATCCCGACGACACGTCTGCTGTTCCTAGGGATGATTCTGGACACTGTTCAGAAAAAGGTATTTCTTCCGGAGGAGAAAGCCAGGGAGTTATCCGAACTCGTCAGGAACCTCCTAAAACCAGGGACAGTGTCTGTGCATCAATGCACAAGAGTCCTGGGAAAAATGGTGGCTTCTTACGAAGCGATTCCATTCGGCAGATTCCATGCACGAATTTTTCAGTGGGATCTGCTAGACAAATGGTCCGGATCGCATCTGCAGATGCATCAGCGGATAAAATTGTCGACAAGGACAAGGGTCTCTCTGCTATGGTGGTTGCAGAGTGCTCATCTGTTAGAGGGCCGCAGATTCGGCATACAGAACTGGGTCCTAGTGACCACGGATGCCAGCCTGAGAGGCTGGGGAGCGGTCACACAAGGAAGAAACTTCCAGGGCGTGTGGTCAAGCCTGGAAACGTCTCTTCACATAAATATACTGGAACTAAGAGCAATCTACAATGCTCTAAGCCTGGCAAAACCTCTGCTTTAGGGTCAGCCGGTGTTGATCCAGTCGGACAACATCACGGCAGTCGCCCACGTAAACAGACAGGGCGGCACAAGAAGCAGGAGGGCAATGGCAGAAGCTGCAAGGATTCTTTGCTGGGCGGAAAATCATGTGATAGCACTGTCAGCAGTGTTCACCACATGATTGTAGTCCATTGGGAAAGACCAATGGTGGACATGATGGCGTCCCGCCTCAACAAAAAACTGGACAGGTATTGCGCCAGGTCAAGAGACCCTCAGGCAATAGCTGTGGACGCTCTGGTAACACCATGGGTGTACCAGTCAGTGTATGTGTTCCCTCCTCTGCCTCTCATACCCAAGGTACTGAGAATTATACGGCAAAGGGGAGTAAGAACGATACTAGTGGCTCCGGACTGGCCAAGAAGGACTTGGTACCCGGAACTTCAGGAGATGCTCACGGAAGATCCGTGGCCTCTACCTCTAAGAAGGGATCTGCTTCAGCAGAGACCGTGTCTATTCCAAGACTTACCGCGGCTGCGTTTGACGGCATGGCGGTTGAACGCCGGATCCTAAGGGAAAAAGGCATTCCGGAAGAGGTCATCCCTACCCTGGTCAAAGCCAGGAAGGAGGTGACTGCACAACATTATCACCGCATTTGGAGAAAATATGTTGCATGGTGTGAGGCCAGGAAGGCCCCGACAGAGGAATTTCAACTGGGTCGATTCCTACATTTCCTGCAAACAGGATTATCTATGGGCCTCAAATTAGGGTCCATTAAGGTTCAAATTTCGGCCCTGTCGATTTTCTTCTAGAAAGAATTGGCTTCAGTTCCTGAAGTCCAGACTTTTGTAAAAGGAGTACTACATATACAGCCCCGGTTGTGCCCCCAGTGGCACCGTGGGATCTCAATGTAGTTTTGGATTTTCTCAAATCCCATTGGTTTGAGCCACTCAAATCGGTAGATTTGAAATATCTTACATGGAAAGTAACCATGCTACTGGCCCTGGCTTCAGCCAGGAGAGTGTCGGAATTGGCGGCTTTATCGTATAAAAGCCCATATCTGATTTTCCATTCGGACAGGGCAGAATTGAGGACGCGTCCTCATTTTCTGCCTAAGGTGGTATCAGCGTTTCACCTGAACCAGCCTATTGTGGTGCCTGCGGCTACTAGCGATTTGGAGGATTCCAAGTTGCTGGACGTTGTCAGAGCATTGAAAATATATATTTCAAGGACGGCTGGAGTCAGAAAATCTGACTCGCTGTTTATACTGTATGCACCCAACAAGCTGGGTGCTCCTGCTTCTAAGCAGACGATTGCTCGTTGGATTTGTAGCACAATTCAACTGGCACATTCTGTGGCAGGCCTGCCACAGCCTAAATCTGTCAATGCCCACTCCACAAGGAAGGTGGGCTCATCTTGGGCGGCTGCCCGAGGGGTCTCGGCATTACAACTCTGCCGAGCAGCTACGTGGTCAGGGGAGAACACGTTTGTAAAATTCTACAAATTTGATACCCTGGCTAAGGAGGACCTGGAGTTCTCTCATTCGGTGCTGCAGAGTCATCCGCACTCTCCCGCCCGTTTGGGAGCTTTGGTATAATCCCCATGGTCCTGACGGAGTCCCCAGCATCCACTAGGACGTCAGAGAAAATAAGAATTTACTCACCGGTAATTCTATTTCTCGTAGTCCGTAGTGGATGCTGGGCGCCCATCCCAAGTGCGGATTGTCTGCAATACTTGTACATAGCTTTTGTTACAAAAAAATCGGGTTGTTTATTGTTGTGAGCCATCTTTTCAGAGGCTCCTACGTTATCATACTGTTAACTGGGTTCAGATCACAAGTTGTACGGTGTGATTGGTGTGGCTGGTATGAGTCTTACCCGGGATTCAAAATCCTTCCTTATTGTGTACGCTCGTCCGGGCACAGTATCCTAACTGAGGCTTGGAGGAGGGTCATAGGGGGAGGAGCCAGTACACACCACCTAGTGGTCAAACTTTTAAATTTTGTGCCCTGTCTCCTGCGGAGCCGCTATTCCCCATGGTCCTGACGGAGTCCCCAGCATCCACTACGGACTACGAGAAATAGAATTACCGGTGAGTAAATTCTTATTTTTGTAAAGCATCATATTTGTGCTTGAGGTCTGTAACAACCTGGAAGGCCTCTCCTAACGGGTGTTCATAAATAATAACAGTCTTAGACAATTGCTTGAGCTGTGAATTAAGGGCTTTTACTACTTGCTGCATTTTGGAAGCATGTGCCTCCATGACAGGCTCCATTGTATCTTTGACAGCCCGGACTACATCTGAATAAGTCACTGGGGAATCAGGGGAGCAGTCAGACCCACTTGAGTGTCGCTCTTGCGGTGTGTAAGCCTGTTTGTCGCTGCCAGCAATTTGCAGATTTGTTTGTGAGCTGGATGCGGCGTCCATCTTAGTTTCCCCAGGACGTTTTTCAGACCGTGATGTTTGCACTTTTGGGGGCATGGAGGAAGACAGAAACTTGTCCATTAAGTGCCCAGCACTCTCCCCGAGATCCGGTGAGAAAATGTAGCTGCGGGATGGGGGCTCCGGTTGCCGAGGGTGCAGGAGAGCTGCAGTGATCAGTGTCTCCTCACATGGGCACAGGATAAATCAGGTGTTTTTTTTATCATGTTGGATTTTCCTAGATCAGGCATGTCCAAACTGCGGCCCTCCAGCTGTTAAGAAACTACACATCCCAGCATGCCCTGACACAGCTTCAGCATTCTCTGACAGCAAAACTGTGTCAGGGAATGCTGGGATATGTAGTTTCACAACAGCTGGAGGGCCGCAGTTTGGACATGCCTGTCCTAGATCATCAGTTGTTACTGCAGCCTTGTGTGTCTGCTGTCAGCAGGCAGAGAGCAGTGGTATAAGGTACCCCTTCACTCAAAGCCAGCACAGGGAGAAACAGATTTAAAATATCTTTATAAATAAAATTGCAGTATCATAACTCACAGTATTATGTATCTGTAAAAAGCAGATGACAGTCCTGGGTAAATCAAAGTCTAAAGATCTGGAAATTGAACACTAATTTTTTTATTTTATGTTTTATAGAAGGAGCTTCCATATTATGCTGTGCTATACATTGAGGGGAACAGAAGGTAAAGATTGCATGCGCAAAATAGCTTGTAATATAAGATAGGTAGGAAACACTTGATCCAGAAATACTAGAATAATATGTGGGGAAAGTGTGTATGGGGCAGCAGCATTAACTGCCAGTAATAAAGCAACATTGGTAGTTCTGTACAGCTAGCAGTGGTGTGGAATAGTTGCATTATGAGAGATACTGCAAGATGGAGGCATAAATCCTGATGTTCTTAAATCATAGTTTTTTGGCAGTCATTGCCTTACAAAATATAACTTAACTGAACCTCCTTCCTCTTGGTCTAAGAAAGGCGCCTGATGTGGTTCTACATATTCTTTGAAATCCGCCAGCTCAGGGGGTTGGGTACGAAATCCCAGCAGTTGGGATCCCGACACAACCCAATAAGTATTTTTATCCTAACCCTAACCTCCCACAGCCTCACCCTAACTGCCCCTCCCTGCAGCCTAACCCGAACCCCTCCCCCAAGTGCCTTACCCCAACCTCAGTACCTCTGGGATGAATGGGATTCTGACTGTTGGGATCCCGCCATCTGTCTTGAGTGCCAGGATCCCAACTGCCGGATTTTTTTTTAGCATCCCAGCTCAGTACAGTGGCAATACACGAATGGCAACAACAATGATAGTTAAATAAGTTAGGGCTGATGCAGAGTGGCAGTAAAATGGGCACAATTGCGTCTATACAGTAAGTGCTAAACACAAATGTGTATTTTCACACACATGCAATGTAAAGCTCTTTGCTTGGAAGTACATGCAAACACATTTACGCCACTGCATAAAAATGCCTGCATACATTTACCGCACACAAATGGAAAGCAGCATTGATTAAAAATACATCACTCTGCCAAAGGTGTGCTTCTATATCTATAGGCAAATGTGGCCACAGCATCAATTAGAATTAGTTTTTAACCAATTACAGAATATGGCACCTTTTTCATTGGCATTGAGGTTTTATGGTCTGTGGGGGTAATTCCAAGTTGATCGCAGCAGGAAATTTTTTAGCAGTTGGGCAAAACCATGTGCACTGCAGGGGAGGCAGATATAACATGTGCAGAGAGAGTTGGATTTGGGTGGGTTATTTTGTTTCTGTGCAGGGTAAATACTGGCTGCTTTATTTTTACACTGCAATTTAGATTGCAGATTGAACACACCCCACCCAAATCTAACTCCCTCTGCACATGTTACATCTGCCTCCCTTGCAGTGCACATGGTTTTGCCCAACTGCTAAAAAATTTCCTGCTGCGATCAACTTGGAATTACCCCCTGTGTCCACATCATAGTTAGTATTTTTTCTTAACCACTTCAGACTTCTTTTGGAATAACTCCAGTATGAAGGTTTTAACTTCAGCATACTGTATTTTATTTAATGCTCATTAACTATAACTATAGAAGCATCATCATAGTAGCTATGACCACTACATTTGAGGTTTGTAGAACTGGAATATTCTCAGAATTGATTGTGGCATTAATACTATATTAAGTTAAATGTTAAAAACCTTTCATGTGCATGTGATATTGATTGCACTTATAGATCTGATCATTTGGTTCGTGAACTCACCACCATGTGCTTTCCACGGCAGCAATGGACAGAAACCTCGGTATGGTTTGACGTTGGCATATCAGCATTTCACACCTGTGTTTTTGTTCTACGAAAGTCTTTTCCTGAGTGGCGTCTATTGTCTCCGTGTGTTTTGGTGTGCCGTCACAAGAATGTAGGAGCTTGAATTAGAGCAATGAACAAACATTAGATTTCTTGTTAAACTTGGCAAGAGGCAAGCAAAATCAGAGAGCTGTTAGTGTTAAGTTTTTGGGGATAATGCTATGAAGAAAACAGCGGTTCACAAACTGGTGAAACCTTTTTCTGCACCCACAGAGTGGGTGCAGCCTGAAGAAAGTCCTGCAATTGTGAGGTCAGGTTGGGATATATTTTGAAATAAGTGTGGTACACTGGAACAGCAGAGATCAACAGATAATGAAAAGGACTTAAAAGCCATTCAGTGTTATCACTGGGGGAGTTTCTGGTCTCAACCAGCTTTTTCTTCCACGTGTAGGGGGGAGGGCAGGAAGTAAGACAAACAAAGGACAGATGTGTAAAGGCAGTGGAGCAGTGTGCTGAACTGAGATCGAGGGCACAGGCTAGTGTCCAGGAGAAACGCAGTCCGTGGACAAGGAAAAGTGGGTTCCACGGTCCCTGGCATTATGGAGAGAAGAGCAGCATGTGGGTGTTGCTATGAAGAGAGAAAGAGCCCAAGACCGTAGTGTGTGAGCAACAGTATGCAGAGTACAGTGAAGGGATCCTCACCTTTAGGGGTACCCTGGGAGAATGATGCCAGGTGTGAGTCTCGGGAGAGACCTATCTGGGTGAGTGGTTGTAAGCCATGCGGCACGTTTAAAGGCCCCCATCGACTAGAGTGCTTGTTGTATCCTGTTTTAAATAGGCTGTGAGAATCCCCAGCGAATAGGGGGGACAACACATCAAAGAGAGTCCCAGATTGCTGCTGTAGCACTACTGATCCCAGGATACACTGGTATGTACTGATGATCACCATTTATGCTGCTGCAATTAAGTGCTGTATTGGAAGAGGTATCTTAATGTCTGCTGTAACCGATACGATTAGTGTGCTAGAGGAGAGGAACAAGTATCCAAATATTCCTGCTATTACCCTGGGTTTTTTTTGTATTGTAAATAAACTGTATGGTTTTTTTTTATGAGATGGCCTGGCGCCCAATTCTTTCTGCACTGCACTGGCACTTGTAGTCCACTACTACTACGTGCATGTAATTAAACTTCTGAGTATTCAGGGAACCCACTGGTACCTGTGCCTCACCCACGACCAGCCAGAACAGAGTAAGTGTGAAATATATTAACTGTGACAATGCAGGCGTATTCTGCCGTACGCAGTTCCAGGTGGATTTTACAATTGGCTCCCAATGTGGAGCAAGAAGGCAACATTTGTGAAAGTGGAGCTTGTGCCATAGGACATCGAGACTTTGCAGTGCACTTGGCCGGAGCAACACCCTTGCTGGCACTGTTTAACCATTTCTGAGTGCCCATAGACACCAGGGGCCACAAATGTAATGGAGTCCCTGATTTATATGAAAATTTGGGGAAGTTTATTAGGAGGGGGCCATGAGAACCACCTGTCTCTTTGGACCCAGAAGGGCACAAGTTGTTTGGAACATACTTTCTCTGACGTCCTAGTGGATGCTGGGAACTCCGTAAGGACCATGGGGAATAGACGGGCTCCGCAGAAGACTGGGCACTCTAAGAAAGAATTAGGACTACTGGTGTGCACTGGCTCCTCCCTCTATGCCCCTCCTCCAGACCTCAGTTAGAATCTGTGCCCGGCTCAAGCTGGTTGCACACTAGGGGCTCTCCTGAGCTTCTAGTAAAGAAAGTATTTATTAGGTTTTTTATTGTCAGTGAGATCTGATGGCAACAGACTCACTGCTACGAGGGACTTAGGGGAGAGAAGCGAACCTACCTGCTTGCAGCTAGCTTGGGCTTCTAGGCTACTGGACACCATTAGCTCCAGAGGGATCGAACACAGGCCCAGCCTCGGTTGTCCGGTCCCGGAGCCGCGCCGCCGTCCCCCTTGCAGAGCCAGAAGCAAGAAGAACGTCCTGGAAATCGGCGGCTGAAGACTTCGATCTTCATTAAGGTAGCGCACAGCACTGCAGCTGTGCGCCATTGCTCCCTATGCACACCACATACTCCGGTCACTGATGGGTGCAGAGCGCTGGGGGGGGGGGGGCGCGCCCTGGGCTGCAATTAGAGTACCTTACATTGGCAAACAGCACATAATATGGTCTAATAAACTATATATGTGCAAAAATCCCCTGCCATAATATTAATATAAGAGCGGGAGAAGCCCGCCGAGAAGGGGGCGGGGCTATCTCCCTCAGCACACTGGCGCCATTTCCTCTTCACAGCTCCGCTGGAAGACAGCTCCCCAGGCTCTCCCCTGCAGTTTCCAGGCTCAAAGGGTAAAAAAGAGAGGGGGGGGCACTAAATTTAGGCACAAACTGTATTTGTATAGCTGCTATAGGGAAAATCACTTTGTGTTAGTGTAAATCCCTGATTATATAGCGCTGTGGTGTGTGCTGGCATACTCTCTCTCTGTCTCCCTAAAGGACTTTGTGGGGTCCTGTCCTCAGTCAGAGCATTCCCTGTGTGTGTGCGGTGTGTCGGTACGGCTGTGTCGACATGTTTGATGAGGAGGCTTATGGGGAGGCGGAGCAGGTGCCGATAAATGTGATGTCACCCCCTGCGGGGTCGACACCAGAGTGGATGGATATGTGGAAGGTTTTACACGACAGTGTCAACTCCTTACATAAAAGGTTCGATGACATAACAGCTGTGGGACAGCCGGCTTCTCAGCCAGTGCCTGCCCAGGCGTCTCAAAGGCCATCAGGGGCTCAAAAACGCCCGCTACCTCAGA